>NC_058132.1:331457934-331479026 GCF_016433145.1 Gracilinanus agilis
TATTCTATTTAAGATTTTTGCATCTATGTTCATTAGGGAGATTGGTCTGTAGTTTTCTTTCTCTGTTTTTGATCTCCCTTGCTTTGGAATCAGTACCATATTTGTGTCATAAAAGGAATTTGGTAGGACTCCTTCTTTGCTTATCATATCAAATAATTTGTATAGTATTGGAATTATTTGCTCTTTGAATGTCTGATAGAATTCACTTGTGAATCCATGAGGCCCTGCCGATTTTTTCTTAGGAAGTTCTTTGATGGCTTGTTCAATTTCTTTTTCTGATATGGGATTATTTAGGTATTCTATTTCTTCTGCTGTTAATCTAGGCAGTTTATATTTTTGTAAATATTCATCCATATCTCCTAAATTGTTATATTTATTGCCATATAATTGGGCAAAATAGTTTTTAATGATTGCCTTAATTTCCCCTCCATTAGAGGTGAGGTCTCCCTTTTCATTTTTGATAATATCAATTTGGTTTTCTTCTTTCCTTTTTTTTATTAGATTGACCAGTACTTCATCTATTTTATCTGTTTTTTCAAAGTACCAGCTTCTAGTCTTATTTATTAATTCAATAGTTCTTTTACTTTTGATTTTATTCATTTCTCCCTTGGTTTTTAGTATTTCTAATTTAGTTTTCATCTGGGGATTTTTAATTTGCTCACTTTCTAATTTTTTGAGTTGCATACCCAATTCATTGATCGCTGCCCTCCTTAATTTGTTAATATATGCACTCAAGGATATAAATTTCCCCCTGAGTATTGCCTTGGCCGCATCCCACAGATTTTGGTAGGATGTCTCATCATTGTCATTTTCTTCAATGAAATTGTTGATTGTTTCTATGATTCTTTCTTTGACAAATTGGTTTTGAAGAATCATATTATTTAATTTCCAATTAGTTTTTGATTTTCCTGTCCAGGTGCCCTTACTAATTATTATTTTTATTGCATTATGATCTGAGAAGGTTACATTTATTATTTCTGCTCTTTTGCATTTGTTTGCAATGATTCTATGCCTTATTACATGGTCAATCTTTGTGAATGTGCCATGTGCAGCTGAAAAGAAGGTGTATTCCTTTTTGTCCCTATTTATTTTTCTCCACATATCAATTAAATCTAATTTTTCTAGGACTTCATTCACCTCTCTTACCTCTTTCTTATTTATTTTTCGGTTTGATTTATCTAGATCTGACAGAGGAATATTTAGATCTCCCACTAGTATGGTTTTACTATCTATTTCCTTCTTGAGCTCTGCCAGTTTCTCCTTTATGAATTTGGGTGCTATGCCACTTGCTGCATACATATAGAGCAGTGTTATTTCCTCATTGTGTATACTGCCTTTAATCAGGATGTAATGACCTTCCCTGTCTTTTTTAATCATATCTATTTTTACTTTGGCTTTGTCAGAAATCATAATAGCCACTCCTGCCTTCTTTTTCTCATTTGATGCCCAAAAGATTTTGCTCAAGCCCTGAATCTTAAACTTGTGTATGTCCACCCACTTGATATGTGTTTCTTGTAGACAACATATGGTAGGATTTTGGTTTCTAATCCACTCTGCTATTTGCTTCTGTTTTATGAGCGAGTTCATCCCATTCACATTCAGAGTTATAATCATCAGTTGTGCATTTGCTGACATTTTTGTATCCTCCCCTATTCCTATCCCCTTTTTCTTATACTATTTCCTTTTAAACCAGTGGTTTGCTATTGAGCCACTATCCCTTATCCCCTCCCTTATTTTTCCCCCTCTTTTTGTTTTTAAAAGCCTTATGAATTCCCTCCCCCTTATTCTCCCCTCCCTTTTTTCGACCTCCCCACTCCCCTGCTCCCCTTGGTTTATCCCTTCTGACTTTCTCAGAAGGGTTAGATAAGAGTTTTATGTCCCAATGGATAGTGTAGCTACTCTTCCCTCTCCGAATTGATGACACTGAGAGTAAGGTTTATTTATTACCTCTTAGTGCTCTCTTCCTCTCCTTCTTATAATAGTATTTGTCCCCTCTCCTTCCCCTGCCATCTTTGTGTGTAATAGAATATCCTATTTTTCTTATTCACTCAAGTTTCTCTTGGTGTCCCCTGCTATTCACCCCCTCTTTCCCATCCCCCATGTCATCTTAGATTATTTAGTGTTCCATCCTCACCCTGTGAATTATTCTTCTGATTACTATAAAATGAATACTATAATAGTGAATAGAGTTCACTACAGAGAATTATACATAACATTTCTCTGCATAGGAATACAGATAATTAGATCTCACTGAGGCCCTTCCTTAAAAAGGCAAATTTAAAAATTATAAGTTTTCTTTCTTTCCCCTCTGTATCTTATTCATCTTTTCATGTTTCTCTTGATTTTTGTGGTTGGATATCAAACTTTCCATTTAGCCCTGGTCTTTTCTGTGCAAATACCTGGAATTCTTCAATTTTGTTGAATGCCCATACTTTCCCCTGGAAATATATAGTCAATTTTGATGGGTAGTTGATCCGTGATTGCAGGCCCAGCTCTCTTGCCTTTCTGAATATTGCATTCTAACCCTTGTGATATTTTACCGTGTAGGCTGCCAGATCCTGTGTGATCCTGATTGGTGCTCCTTGATATTTTAATTGTTTCTTTCTGGCTTCTTGTAAGATTTTTTCTTTTGCTTGGAAACTCTTGAATTTGGCATTTATATTTCTGGGCGTTTTCTTATCTGGATCGAATGTTGCGGGTGTTCTATGGATCCTTTCAATGTCTATATTGCCCTCTTGTTGTAGGACTTCAGGGCAATTTTGCTGAATAACTTCTGTTAGTATGGAGTCCAGGTTTCTATTAATTTCTGGTATTTCTGAAAGACCAATTATTCTCAAATTGTCTCTTCTAGACCGGTTTTCTTGGTCTGTCACTCTCTCATTGAGATATTTCATGTTTCCTTCTATTTTTTCAGTCTTTTGACTTTTTTTATTTGTTCTTGTTGTCTTAAGAGATCATTAGCTTCTAATTGCTCAATTCTAGCCTTTAGGGATTGGTTTTCGGCTATAATCTTTCAGTTTTCGGCTAGGATCTTTTGGTTTTCGGCTATAATCTTCTGGTTTTCGGCCATAATCTTCTGGTTTTTGGCTATATTCTTCTGGTTTTCCTTTTCATTCTGGTCATTTCTGGTGTTCAATTTGCTTATCAGTTCATTTGGTTTCTGAGCCTCACTTTCCAATTGCAAGATTCTACCTTTTAAACTGTTATTTTCTTGCCAGATCTCTTCCATTTTCCTCAAAATTTCAGTTTTGAACTCTTCCATAGCTTGTGAGGAGTTTTCCTTATTTGAGGAGGGTCCGGATGCTTGTTTGTTCTCCTCCTCTGTTTGCTCTGTTGTCTGGATTTTCTCTGTGTAAAAGTTGTCGAGTGTTAAAGACTTTTTTTTCTTGTTGTTAATCTTTCTCTTCTGAACTTCCTGAGACTGTGTAGCCATCATTAGCCCAGCAGCTTCTCAGCTTTATCCTTGAGCTCAGCGACTGTCCGCGGTCTTTTGACTCCTGAGGTCTGAGTTCTGGTTTTTTCCAAGGTCAAGCCCCCTGGTGGACCCCCTTGCTTGATCATCTGCCGGAGGTTTCTTTACAAGTCTCAGGGTGCTGCTTCCACAGTCATATACCTGTCTGCGCTGGTTCCCCACTCAGGGTTTCAGAGCTTTAGCTCGTGGCTGTGTCTGCCTCCACCCACACCTCTGCCAGTGCCTGTGCTTTGAGCCCGTGCTCTTCGTCCTGCGTCCGTTCTCTGCACCCTGCTCCCGCGCTCAGATTTTGTGTGTGTTCGTTAGCTTTTTGGGGTCCTAAATTTTGCTGCTCTCAGGAACAGGCCCCGGAGCTGCCAATGACTTGATGGCCCCAAACTTGCTCTATTTCTTTTTAGCTTGCTTCAGCGCTATAGGTGGTGTGTGTGGAGGGGTGGGGGTGGGGTGGTTGCTCAGCCCTCGATTTAGTGAGAGCTGTTTCACCCCTTTATAGCATGGAAATGCCCCGATTCCATGTACCTTCCACGCTGTGCCCTGTTGTGGGGTTCCTCCGTTGTCTGGACTTCTTTTTATGTCCCCTTGAGGAGTTTTGTGTGTTTTGGTCAGGAGAGGTTAAGAGTTGCTTCTTACTCTGCCGCCATCTTAACCCGGACTCCTTTTCCTGACTTTTTGAAGATCACAA
Source organism: Gracilinanus agilis (assembly GCF_016433145.1). Lineage (NCBI taxonomy): Eukaryota > Metazoa > Chordata > Mammalia > Didelphimorphia > Didelphidae > Gracilinanus > Gracilinanus agilis. The sequence continues at coordinate 331,462,089 of NC_058132.1, forward strand.
GGTTTCTGTTGTCTTTCATATTTCTTCATTTAAAATTGAAAAGAACAAAGGCAAAGAGGAAGAGAACAGAGTACCATATATTGCCTTGCATAGGGAGAACCTGAGGTCTCTCATTGGGTATCTCTCTCTGCTAAAAGAATATCAAGGAAGAAAAGAACAAAAACAAGACCCTTGTTTTAACTGGTTAGTGCCTTTTAAATACTTTCCTCTCCCCAGCCCCATTTTAGCTATATAGCTAATAAAAAAAGTTCCTCAGGAAAGAAGAAAGAAAGGAAACAAATATTTATTAAGTGCCTACTATGTGCCATGTACTCTTCTAAGTGTTTTACAAATATTATCTCCTTTAATCCTCCTAACAACCCTGGAATGTAAAAGCTATTATTTCCCCCTTTTTATAGGAGAGGAAACTGAGGCAAACAGAAGTGAAGTTACTTGTCCAAGGTCACACAGCTAGTAAGTGTCTAAGGCTGGATTTGAACTCAAATCTCCCTGAATACACTTCAAGTGCTATTGTACCACCTAATTGCCTCTAATTGTAGAATGTCTGTTCATACACCCAAATCTACTTGGAGACTGTTGAAATATTCTTTATCCATATACTCATAACTGGGTACATTGGCTGGTCCCGGCCACATTAGTTTTATATATACATATATATATTTATACATACATATATATACACACACACATAAATATATACATGTTACATGTATATTTACACACATTTGTATACACACATATATGTTCTAATATTTAAAAGAAATTCTGGAGCTAGAAGTGCTAGCATATCTAGAATATGAGGCTTGGAATTGGAAGCCTCATGTTCATATCCATCTTCTGACATTTAATGACTATATGCTGCTTCTGGGCAAAACACTTAACCTATACTTATTTCGAACTACTTGAAATTCTGAATTGATGGAGGGGGTTCCCCTGCCTGAGCAAATAACACATTTTATTCATATATATATACATATATATATAATCAATATGTTATCTTTCAAATAAAATGTATTTAGTGCATTAATATTAAGTATACCAATAGCATCCAATTTTATAATAGATGGAGGCTTCACCATATGTTAATGTTAGTGACTCTGGGTTGCCACAGTGTCTGTAATCATAAATTTTCAGGAGAATGAAATCTTTATCACATTGTTTAAGAGGCTCATCCAGGTACCCTGTAGTGAAGGTAGAAGACAGTATAAGGCAGGAGTTCTTAACCTTCACCTGTTTTGTGTCATGGACCTTTTTAGTTTGGTAAAGTCTATGAATCCCATCTCAGAATAGTGTTGTTGATGTTTTCATTCACAATAAAGGGAAATGTTAAATTTTAATTTGAAGTAAGTAAAAATAGAAATTTAATTTTTTCCCATCCAATTTTGTAAATACTTTGAAATCTATCCACTAATCCTTTTCTCTGGACCCTAGATTAAAGACCCAAAAGTCTAATATTAAGCTATTGTAAAAACATGGAATTGAGAAAAGATAATAAGGTGATAAAGGGGTGGGTGAGTAATTGCAATGGCATGAAAAATATTTAACTAGTTTGACTTTCTCAATATACCCATATTCAGAGATTTGCATGGATTATAATATATCTATGCCTATATCTATTATCTATATATACATCTGGCAGATTGAACTTGGGCTAATTATAATTAGAGAACTATTATATAATACTACATATGTCAACCTTTAGAGTTTTGAAAAAGTTTTCCCTTAAAGAAGTTCAACACAAATGCTGAATATAACTGAAAATTTTTTAATAACAAATGTTTTTCTATAGATTGTTTCTAGCTATTATTTTATGATCTTTTTAAAAGGTGTCACACACATTCCACACATGGATACTATAATGGTAAAATGGTGCTAGTTGTTTTTTTTTTCTACTATTCCTCAAAATGATATATGGAATTTTATTGGTCTTTTTTTTAACCCTTACCTTCCATCTTGGAGTCAATACTGTGTATTGGCTCCAAGGCAGAAGAGTGGTAAGGGTAGGCAATGGGGGTCAAGTTACTTGCCCAGGGTCACACAGCTGGGAAGTGTCTGAGGCCAGATTTGAACCTAGGACCTCCCGTCTCTAGGCCTGGCTCTCAATCCACTGAGCCCTATTGGTCTTTTTGACTGAAGATATATATTAGGTAGGACTGTGTAGCTGATGCCTGTCTCTTAAGACTTCATTTGCTAGTGAAGGGAGAAAGAACATCTGCCATTTAAAGAGCAAATGTTTATCTGTTAAGAGGAGGCTGTCTCAACTTATATGATTGGAATAATGAGTTGATCTTAAGATTAGTGTTGATATATGTTGATATAAAGTATTATAGGGATGTAGAATGTAAGATTACATAGCGTGACAGGTAGGTATATTTCTATTTAAAACAGTGTAGTAGAAATGACTCTAGATTAGTTTTGATGCAAGATAGATGGATAGTTAAAGATGGAATAGATATAAGATAATGCTTAGAGGAAATTAGGATGATAAATTTCCTTCTGACCTTATTAGATTCTTTCAACATTAGCTAGACTTTTGTGAAATGTCAAGATTAGTTGGATAATTTTAACATTAATGGATGTTTCATTTATATTATAGTATAACCACACATTTAAATCATTGATGGGCCCAAGGAGGCTAGGGTGCTTACCCTCTTCATTTCTATGAATGGCCCCCTCTAAGAAGTGGACCCATGTTACACTCATAGATTAGGTTCCTTCCTGGGGAACCCTATCTCCTAAAGAGATCCCACTCTTTATATATTACCTCCTGTCCCTGTAGAAAATCTCTTAAAACTTAATTTTGGATCATGTCTAGAATTTCTTTAAAACAGGAATAAAATAGTATTCAATGTACAATGTAAATTAGATAGAGAAGAGCTATTTATTTCCCCACACAAAAGAAATGCCAAACACAAAAGATTCACAAGTGTGTATTGACAAGACCTAATCAACTCCTAATTTGTAACAACTATTATACTTTCTTGTGAGACATATTCAATACATCAAAACATTAAGTATTTTGTGAGACTGCTGAATCAGCATATCACTTTAATTTTGGCTTTGCATTATCCAAACAATTCCATTCAGGTCTATGCCTTTTGGCAAGCCAGGGCAGGAACTGGGCTCATCCTGGTAGTCATCTTCTCTAAGAAGTACTGTAGTAATTTCTGGAAGTTTCTCCCAAAGTACATCAGGTCCCATTCGAGGATCCAGGAACTTCCATCTTCTCAAACTTTAAAAAAGTTGCCTTGAGAGTTAGTAATATCCATGTTGTTCAATCACCTCTGCTGGGGGAAAGAAACATAAATCAGAAAAGACAGTCACGGACTTTGCTTTCTTTATTATGCCTCTTCTTTTCATGCTATTCATGGGGATAGGGGGAAGAGTGCACTCTGACCTGGATAGTCAGTCCTGCCCAAATGAAAAACTTCTAAACAAATCAAAATGTACTTTAGAAAAATGTCAAAATTATCTAAATTTGTGACAAGCATTTTCAAATCATTGTATATCTCTTGAATTGCTTTTATAAAATAGCTTTGAGAGCACAAACTGTTTCATTTATATCTTCAGATTCTCAGCACACTGCCTTGTACATAGCTGATATTTAATAAGTATTTCTTGAAATAAGCTTAATTTTTTAGGTTTGAGTTCCCAGGCTACAATGCGAGAGGTTATTTAGTTTCTTCTCAGGTACTATACCAGCAGTTCAGGTAACTTTCTACCAGGGAGATAGTGGTTTCTGGTTTGGACCTGGCCTCACTTCCAAACAGCAGATTTTACAGTGATGAGACTTAGAGCTGGGAGGGACTTTATAAATCATCTAGTATAAATCTGGCATTTTTGAATCAGGAAACTGAGTCAGCAAAAGGTGAAGTGCCTTGTTTAAGATAACGCTGATAAGTTCCAAACCATTAGATCTGCACTTTGGCTATCATCTCCATCTTTTCCCTTTCTCCCCTCCCTTTCCTCTCCCTCCTATCTATCCACTGGAATCTTGGACTATGTCCATAGGATGCTAGTAATAAATGAATTTTAACCCTTTCTTTCCTGGCTCTTGGCCTTTACACCATTTCTTGGCCACTATTTCCAAACAATTTCACCACACATGAACCTCTCCTATCTTCTTTCCAGCTCTCCTTTATCATCTTCCTCCTTTAGAAGGGAAGCTTTCTTGAGGGTAGGAACAATTTTGCTTTTACTGTGTGCTTAGTACAGCATTTGACACATAGTTAAGTCCTTAATAAATGAACTTTCTTTCTCCAGGACCTGGGATTCATATCCAGATCCTCTGTGTAAGAATTAAATTTAGTTTTTTTTTTTTTTACTTAATAAGAGAGTTCTAAAGTAATATTGTGGTTGCCAATTTTAAAATATTATAGCTTAAGTCAAAATGACTTTTAGCAGCTTTTATTTACAAAGAGGTGGAAGGAGTGAAAGTATAAAATGTAGATAAAGAGACAGATTCCTTACAAGCCTACTAGCCCTTCTCTGGTGAAGTCAGGCTCAGCTCCAGCAGGAGCTTCTCTAAGTCCAATGATCTCCACGTGGATTTCCCCAATAATCCTCAGCCAGAAGTCTGAGTGGTATCTTCAGCCAGAGTTCCACCAACCAGTCTCCTCCAAAGCCAAGGCAGAAATCTTAGCCACTCACCCAATAAGTAGATGCAAGATCCAGGGAAAAAGTCTTCTCCAAAGCCATTCACTCCAAATGCTAAGAAAGGAATTATGCCTAGACCATGCTGATCTCTTCTTTTATGCTCCTTTTTACATCACTTCCCGTCACTCTTCCTCTTTACAGAAACCAATTGTAGTCTTTCAATTTGCCTATCACTGCCCAAGGAGGGGGCAATGGCCTTTGGAGGTATGAGCTTACTCTAGTAAGTGACTTGTGAACTCTCCTACTTAGGGTTAAGTAGGGGTACTTTAAGTTCTTGATTTGATTAGCTAAAACTAGACAAGGGGAGAGTTAATCCTATCTTCACATCTAACTCCCATTCCAGTAACTATACTTCTCATAGGTTAATTAACTGAGCTAGCAATTAGTATATTATTTTACTCAGTAATCCTTAATGGAGTGCTTTTTGAAGTCATGCAGAACAAATATTAAATAGAATCATCATTAAATATTTTTATCAACACATTATATTTAGAAGCCTGATATACTTGGTAAAGCAAGATTTAAAGAAATACAAACTAGGCTGCAACTTGCCTACTACTCTTTATGCCCTGCTATCTGAAAAAGACTTTTTAAAGTTAGAATTTATGAAAGTTCTAGGCTTTATGAAAACTTAAAGAATAAATACAAATAGATACTTCACTTTTTAATCTTCAACTATTGCAAATCACTGAACAAGACTGAACTTCATTTTTCTCTACTTGAGTAAAATATAATTTTCTAATTCATCTTGAACTTTTTTTTTAAGATCTATGACATTAAAGAACCATGGAGAGGAGGACTTTAAGAGACAAGAAAAAAATACTATATACATGGCAAAATAATATCCACTGGTCTTGTTTGAATAATGTTTGCCTTTGGCTAGGAATCAGAGGTAGAAGCCTTCATTGATTCCAGGAGCAGTAAGGGGGAATGGTCTTTTAGTTTTGGCGAGTGGTTGACATTTAGGTTAGTTTGCAGTGCCTCAAGGAACACAAATCCCTATTTCAAGTGAGGACTTGGGGAACCTGTTTTCCCTGAACCTGACTCCTGGAAAGAGGTTTTAATACTTAGCAAAACTCCACAGTGAAAGATTCGGGGTAAATTGGGGAGAGAAACTACCAAAGTTTTTTTTTACTACAAATCAGTCAGTCCAGAGAATTTTGCTTAAAAGGCTGAGAGGCTTTTAGTGCACAAGAATTTAAAAGTGAGTTTTTGTCCTAGGTGAAAGAGAAATGAGCTAAGTATAGCTTACTCATCTTGTCAGAAGCCTGAAAATAGGAAAACAACACAGGAAATAATTCAAGTTGCCTTCAACACAAATGAGCCCTTCAAGAACAGGTTAAGAAGTTAAAATAGGTCAAAAGAAAAAGCAGAGTGCTAAGTAAGGACTCTCTGATGTAGACCTTAAATAATTTTATTAACATGAAATTTGGGAACAGACAGTGGACTTGCATGTCAGGTAAAGATAGACATTTCCACCTCTTTGTAGTTTCTCATCAGGAGCGTTATGGTGAGTTAGGGTTGCTTGCCTATGGGAAGGGAATGTGCAGATGACAAATCTTTTTTTTTTAATACTTACCTCCTGTCTTAGAATGAATATTGTGCATTGGTTCCAAGGCAGAAGAGTGGTAAGGGCTAGGCACTGGGAGTTAAGTGACTTGCCCAGAGTCACACAGCTGGGAGGTATCTGAGACCAAATTTGAACTTAGGACCTCCCATCTCTAGGCCTGGCTCTCAATCCGCTGAACCACCTAGCTGGCCCCAATATGGCAAATCTCATGAGGAAGGCAAACAGTTACCACAATCAGGAAGGCATGATAGTTTACTCATGGGCCATAAAGGCAACAGATTTTAGGAACCAGCCATAATGAAGGTCTCTTAAACATTTTTATCACCAATAAGCATTTTTAGGTGGTACTAGTTGACCAGCTTTGTCTTAGTTGGTGCTATGGTTACAAACATAGGAATGAGATGGTCCTTGACCTGAAGGAGATTACATTCATGACAATCTAAAATTGCCTCTAGTTAGCTTATAAGAAAAAAGAAAGTATCTCAGATTTCTGACATGGTATTTTCCACCATGTCATTGTAGGACTGTGTTGACAGGTGGAATGCTGTGGCCAAGCATTTCAAAGCTGGGAAGTCTGGTTTCTTGATTGCCTTTCCTGTGTTGTGTTTTATAGTTGTGTTTTGGGTTGTATATCCTTAGTATATACCTACAGCTGTACTATAAATTCTATGAGGTATTAAGGCATAGCAATACACCAGAGAGGTGGGCAATGATGCTGCTGAATCACAAAACCAAGACAAAGTCCTTGAAACACTTTCTAAGCCCTTCCCTACTCTTACAGGACCATTGGTGCTAGAAATCAGGAAACTCTATAGCAGCAAGAGAGTCCTGATGCATGGTTGGGGATGTAGACTTGAAACGACCACTCCAATGTAACTATCAATAATATGTAAATAAGTCTTGATTGATCACACATGTTAAAACCAGTGGAAATGTGTGTTGGATATGGGGGTGGCAGTGAAGGGGAAAGTAAAAACAAGAATCATGTAATCATGGAAAATTTTTCTAAAAAAATAAAATATTTAAATTAAAAAGAGAGAGAGAGAGAGAGAGAGAGAGAGAGACAGAGAGAGAGAGAGAGAGACAGAGAGAGAGAGAGAGAGAGAGACAGAGAGAGAGAGACAGAGAGACAGAGAGAGTCCTGATGCTGACCCTCTGTAGCCCCAGAGGATACTTAGCTTTTACTTCCTATGAACCAGCCCCCTCTCTATCAGACATTACTTCTAATCAAAGTCAATTGAGATAGGAAAAAAGCTATAGCTTCTGTCAATCCTATATTTAGAAAAGATACTTAGGCTTATTAATTAAATATAAAATATGGTGGCAAATATGGTGGCTAGGTGGCATAATAGATAGAGTCTTGGGCCTGGAATTAGGAAGACTTGAGTTCAAATCCATCTTCAGACATTTACTACCTAAGTGCAGTGGTTCTAGGAAAGTCACTTAACCTATGTTTGTCTCAGTTTTCTCATCTGTAAAATGAGGATAATAATAGGTTCTACCTTCCAGGATTATTGTGAGGATTAAATGAAGTAATAATAATTGTAAAGTCTTTAGTACAGTGCCTGGAAAAAAAAACAAGTACAGTATAAATATTAACAATTAATCATATTAAAGGTTTCTGCTTCCCTACATATTTTTATTGTTAGGATTCTGAGGGATTGCTTTATTAATTGGTTACTATATTGATCTGTTTTATTCATCCATCTGTTCATCCATTTACCTATTTATCATCTATCTATCTATCTATCTATCTATCTATCTATCTATCTATCTATCTATCTATCTATCTAAGAACTGAGTTTCCTTATCTCATCCAGGCTGGAAGTTCAGGGGCCACTCATAGCCTATCCCTTATGAGAGCATTGATGTGCTTCATTTCTGACCCAGGCCCATTTATTCTTCTTTAGGCAACCTGCTTATGAAGTCTCACTATATTAATATCAAATTTTGTGATATCTGATATCTGATCATTATGGCCAGTTGCAGCTTAGAATTCCTTAACTCAAGAGATCTGCCAACTTCAGCCTCCCTAGTGGCAGGGCCTACAGGTGTGCAACATGACAAATCTCAGATTATATTACTTTAAAGAGGTTTGAAGTAGCTAAAATCTCATAATTATCAGAATTTAACCACCTAAAACCCTTTTTGAAGAGATATAAAATGATTTCATGGTGTTTGTGGTAGGCAAAACAATTAGTAGGAACTTGTAAGACATTCAGGTTTTGATATTTTGGACTTTGGTAAATGATAAAAATAGAAGGACTTGGTTTTTTGGTTGGACAGAATATGTTCTTGTCCTGTATATATCAGAACCAGCAATCTTAGTGATTTTGAGTGGGTGACACAAAGCTGTCACTTCATAACTTTTGTTTTGCTGTCTTTGATTTTAAGAGATTGATCTTTGTTGCTTAGTTACTGTCCCTGCAATTTAGAAATACTGCCACAAGATAATAAGAGGGGGGCATTCCCTCAAGCTACAAGGTAAAAACTATGGGAAATATAAGTAAGGTAATGGGGTCACCAGGGATATTATAAATAAACTAAGTGGTTTGTGGGAACACACACACTGGGATTTATGAGAGACTAGTCCTGGACATTGAAAACTTGAACAGCCAAGCAGCTTCTAACTGTCAAAAGGGACCGTCGACCAACTGCCTTCCTGAGCCAGAGGCTTTGAGTCCCACAGGCAAGGTAACAGGATATAACTGGTTTAATAATGAACAATTAAAAGGAGGGATAGGAATGTCTACTCTAAAACCTTAAACCTTAATGACAAAAACCCACAGAGGAGGGGAAGGACTTATTACTACACTAACTTAGCTATCTAAACTAACGGGGCCCAAGGAGCTGTAAATGGAGTCACTGGGTGACTGCCTCAGACCTGGAACCTGCCAGGCTTGAGTACAGCTAGGGCTTTGTGGCTTTGGGATCCACTGATGATCTCTGGATGCCAGGAGTCAAGGTGGTCTCAGGTACCAGGTTGTGAGGGAGTGCTTGAAACGCTGTCCACCAGATTTCAAAACTTCTCATTCTTCCTTTGGCACTGTAGATCCTGTCCTCTTTGCTAGATGCCACACCACACAGGATCCCAGGGAAAATCAGGATGCAGAGTCCTTTACTCTGAGGTCTCCCAGGGCTCACCACAGTTTGTGTTAACCCCTAATAGAGTCCCTTCTCAGAGCCAAGTCACTTCTTCCTGCTCCTTCATTCCAACCTGGAATTCCCAGCTCCAGCTCCTTCCTGCTATATACAACTTAATTCCCAATCACTAGCTAATCTAATCTTCCTCACAACAGTTCCCCCCTTTGCACAAAGCCAAAATTACCAAAATTTTGGTATTTGTGCACTACAAACTAAACTAAAATTCTAACCCAAAATAACAAACAACCTACTAACTCTATTCTATCTAACACTATCCTACTCTACCCTACACTAGGGATTTCAACAAGGAAAGGTAAAAGGATAAATACATTGAACAGTTACATAGTTCAAAACATAAAGCAACAAGTAACAATGCAAAATTTTCCAACAAAATCAACAGCAAATATGAAATATCAACACAAAAGTCAAAACAAACATCAAACATAACTCCTATTCTAATACAGAAATATCCTACCAACTAATAAATGCAAACCATTTTGGAAAATACATTTTAACACAACATTGCATAAGTCATTACATCAAAATTAAAACAAAACAGTAAACTCCCTTATGCAAATTACATTTGAATGTTTGCAACTCAATTATATCAAAGTATTCACAGGATTTACATTTATACACATACATACATACAATATATACACAATACATACATGTATGATATACATGTATGTACACATGATATATACACATCAGATATACATATGTACACCCTTTACATATATACAATACACTATAATACAATTTACAATATACACATGCTGTTTACACAACTATTTACATTATTTGTGATATGTGATCTGTAGTATGTTATATGTTCTTCATGTAATGCAATATTGTTATGTCTGTTGTATCTGCACTGTAATGTATATTAGTACCTTAGCTAATCTAATCTTCCTCACAACAATACCCCTGAGATTCAAAATGATGATTTTTTTTATTCAAGCACATCTCATAGAATTAGAACCATGATTTCTTTTGTCTTTTTGTGTTAAAAACAATCTATTTGAAAAATATGTGTTTAAAGAAAACTAAGAGAACATTAATAACTCTGATCCCTATGTCTACCTTTTTATCTTGACTACATTGCTATTAGAATAATCTATACATCCATTGAAACATCCTTGGAAAAGACCAAAGAAAGGAACAGGTAGAGTCTTGCAAGCAATATTCTAGAGCAAATTATATCTAAATAGTTACAAAATTGACTGAAGTATGTAGCAGATATAAGATTCTAATGTGCTTACAGTACTTTTATAGTTGACTATAAAACATTTGATTCAAAAAAAGAAAATGCTACCTTAAAGTCTCTCCTCCAATAAGGGGTTGCTATTCATATGTCAAAATTAGACAAGATTATTTGAAAATTAGACAAGATTATTTGAAAGATTATCACATATGATATATATACACATATATTTGTGTGTGTGTGTGTGTGTGTGTGTGTGTGTGTGTGTGTGTGTGTCTGTATTATGAAGACGGGATTAATCCTACCCTGCCTATTTTTAGATTTAATCACCAAAAGTGTAAACATCCCACTTAATACTCAAGTGTGACCCACGTGTGCAAGAGTGGGTGATGAATCAGAATTGGCTGACTGCCCCCTGGACAGTCCTAAGCAAGGCCTTTGTTGTAACTGGTACATGTAAAATGGGAGGAAGGCACAGGAAGCAAGGAAAGGAATGGTCTTTATAAATTGCAAGAACTTCCTGGGACTTCTCTCTTCCACCTTGAACTGGACCTGGAGGAGCTCTGGCTGAGGACCTTGGACTGCTTTATATATCTCCTTAGAACTATCATGTGGGTGAGTGAAAAAAGGCTGACTCCTCTCCTTAGTTTACCTGGAGGTACTAGCCTCCAGGGCCTCTTTGACTGGGAGGAGACCTCTTGGCTAAAACCCTTGTTAATTGACTTTTAGACTCTCTGGCTGGGGCCTCTGGAGTCCTGCCAGAGTAAATACAGGGCTTGAACCCATAGTCTAGCTTGTTAAGCTAGATTTCTTACTCTGCCCTCTTCTCATTTCTCTACTTTCACTCTATATTTTATACCCTATATTTTATAAATAAATTGTTAAAAAGTCATTTGGAATTGAGTAATCAATTCCTGGCGACCACCCTCTCTTATATTCAGTCCAACCATAATAATTTTTACCCTTTTACAATGTTGTCAGGGTTCTGACATTGAGAGAAAAAGTAGAGAGAGAAAAAGAGGAAGGAAAGAAGGAGGGAGAGATATATAAAGCAGGACCAGATGGGGTGATGCATGCTATCCAATTATTATGATAAAGAAAGAATTTATAGAGTACTAAGCATTTTATCATAATTAGGAAGCATTACTTTCCCATAAAATAGTGTTTATTAAATGACTTTACTCAAAACATTTCTAGGGCTCCTTTACAGATGCAAGCAAATTGAGAAAGTATGATAGCTAATCTGTTCTGAGTAGCTTGGTGAAAGAAAGGTCTGGGTCATTTGGTCATGACATTACAAAGGCTTCTTTGCTCTTCAAAATAAGGAATAGCTCAAGGTTTTATTATGATGACTTTGGGGAGGAATCCTTCAGGTGTTCTCCTTATCTGAGTTTCAGTCATACAACAATTTGCAGCTGTGAGATTTAGACATTGCCAGAAAGCTCAGGCAAACTTATAAGCAGGTCTTTTATGATTGCTTTTTCCTCAGTGGGTCTAATTTGTCCTAGGTTCTTCCATAAGTATTAAGAAAGACATCAAAAAGGGAGGCTTGAAAAAGTGTTGGTTACTGTCATAGAATATTTGCATCATGGATTAAAAGTGGAGGAAGGATTTCCTCTAGATCAGTGATTCCCAAAGTGGGTGCCACCACCCTCTGGTGGGTGCTGCAGCAATCCAGGGGTCGGTGATGGCCACAGGTGCATTTATCTTTCCTATTAATTGCTATTAAAATTTAAAAAATTAATTTCCAGGGGCTCTAAGTAATATTTTTTCTGGAAAGGAGGAGGTAGGCCAAAAAAGTTTGGGAACCACTGCTCTAGATAGTGATATACTTCAGATGTTCCCATTGAGCATGATACTTGCACTTCTGAAAAGCCTTCACATCTTGGACAAGGTACAACTGTAACTGCACTAAAATTATTTAAGAATCTTCCTCTAAGAAAACAATTTTATTCAACATCTAAACAATGTAAGGATGAGTTTTAAAAAATCCAAGACCTTCTTATAGCCTATGGCATTCTCAAACCTGAATTAAGCATTATTTTTACACATAACAAGGTAATTATTTGGCAGAAAAGTAGAGTTTCAGATCATAAACAGCTTTGATGGCAGTTCTGGGAACTTCAATTATGAGCAATATGGCAGCCTTTGAGCATCACTCTGAAGAATCTCAGCCTGGCAGGGCTTGTTAACCTTCAACCAGAGGACTCGGAGTTCCACCCACATAGCCTCTTCCAAGATGGAAAGGCCTCTCTTAAACTAATCTCTCTCCAGACACCAGGAGAAGAAGGCCAGCTCAATCATCCAAGAGGCAGTCCAAGTCCAAGATCCTGCAAGCTCCAGATTCAGGTCAAAGAGGATTTTTCCAAAGACTATCTTCAGAAGACTGCTTGTTGCTTAATGCCCTGTTGGTGGAGTTGCAAACTGATCTAACTATTCTGGAGAACAATTTTGTTGTATTTTGCTCTTAATTTTATGTATTTTGATTTGTTAATCATTAGATGCTTTACTTGATCTGTACACTCATTTTTTGTGGTTGCTAATTTCCAGTGCAGAATGAAAGGCCTCAAATTTTTTTCTATCTCATTTATATCTGAATTTTGCTGTAATATTCCCAGGAAATTTCATTTTGGGGTTTCTTTAATAATTTAATGAAATATGATATCTAAATTCAGGTTTTTGTCATGATTTTCAGGTAACCCGATTAGATATGGTTTTTTTCTTCCATTTTTTTTACTCCTTTGATTTTCTTTTAACATTTATTGGTATGTCATGGAATAATGAGCTTCTATTTGTTTAGTTCTATCAGGGAACTGTTTTCTTGGATAAGATTTTGCACCAGGAATACAGAGCTAGTTTATTATCAGAAAAACTATAAACATAACTGAACAAATTAATAACAAAAACAATAAGTCATATATCAAAATATGCAAAAAATTCTATTGACAAAAAATGATGATTGCTGATTGCATCAAGACCCAAAACTTTACAGAGTCTACTAAGTGAGGTTTATAACTTGATAAAGTTTGACTTAATTACCCACATTGGAAAAAAAACAAATGAATTAACAATGTCTATTGTTCAATCTATGATATGCAATTGGATAAATTGCTGGAAGAATTGGTCCATTATTATATATATCTTGGACAGACACCAGATTGACAGTGAGCATTAGTAATGGCATTTTCCTTATGGAAATTTAACTATTCCAGTGAATCACATCTAGTAAAATTTTTCTTTAGTACCTCATGGGATTATGACAATCTCCTGGTAATTAAAGTCAAGCCAGATGCAACACTTAAATCACAATTGTGCAAAAGAAATAGCATTAAGGATCCCATTACAGATGTATGACTTGAAAAGGTGAACTGATCACGAGTATGAAAATGAGGGACTATTCCTGTGGAGAGCATACGTATTACGTTGCAATCAATGTATTATCAATAGAACTAAAGCAAAATCCTTAGCATGCTGAGCAATATCACCTGTGAAGGATTTATAGGAGGACACTGATAAAAGGCACCCAGATAAGAGGAAATAGATTGGTTGTTATTTGAATTAATAGAAGAATCACACTTAGGGAATATCAAAGTATTTAAACAGCCAAAATACAAGCAACCTTCAAACAAATACCAAAGTAAATTCTTTGGAGAAAACATGCAATAATTAATTCCCAAGATACAAATGGATGCTTTTAGTTGCAAAGCCCAAATTGTTTCAGAAAGGGAACTGATTTGATTAAGAGATACCAAAGTGGAGCATGGCAGGGGCATACTAGTAAATGTGTAACAACTGACTCTCTGGAAAAAGAAGGAATGGTGCATTTTAAAGTGAATCCTTAGTATTAACATTTTCTCCATCATTTTCTTACATTTAGACAATAAAAAACTCAGTAAATCAATTTATGATTTATATCATTGCATTTTTTAACATATAAATTCTCACATTGAATATTTAACAATCAGCCCTTGGAACTTGTGCAAGCTGGTACTAGCATTCCCTTAAATGAAATCAAGTCAATAAGCAATTATTAAGCATTTACTCTTTGCTAAGTACTAGGGATACAAATAGAAGCAAAAAAGTAAGACCGGTTCAGTTGTAAGGAATTGTAAAGTCAGTTGCTTAAAGGAGAGCAGTTGTGAATTGATAAGCCCAAGGAACAGACAAGAAGTCCACATTTGGTGCTAGCATGTGGGGCAAATAAAAATAATTAATTTGAAACATAGTGTATTAATGGCGAATTTCTTGTATTTTTTATATTTTTAATTTATATTTTATTATTTTTATTTATTTATTTATTTTATTTATATATTTTATATATATGTATATATATATATATTTATATTTGCATTGCCTTGAGTTTGCACATAATTATTTGCATGGTGTCTCCCTCATTAGACTATGACCTCCTTGAGGACATGGACTGTCTTTTGCTTTTCTTTGTATTCCTGGCATTTACGTGGTGTAGGTGCCCAATCAAAGATTATTGACTGACTAAATGTCAAAGATGCAAAAACAGGACTGGGAGAAGTAGGATGTCAAGCAGAGTCTTGGATCATCAGGGAGAATATACAGTTACTGGGACATGGGGGTATAAGGCAGACTCTCAAAGCAGAAAATCCAGGACTGGGGATATTAAAGGCTGTGTAGAACCATCAACAAGATTGACGATATTGAACCAGGGAGCTAGGCTCCTTATAATACTGTGCTATTACCATCAGGAAGGTAGGGCAGAAAGGCAGCAACTGTCATCAAATTTTCTAGTGACAGTACCAGCCACGCTGCCACTTAAAAGTTGCTCATAGGTGGCATACACGAGCAGAAATAACCCAGGCTTCTAAAGCAGTGTTACTTAAAATGACCTTTATACTACAATGGTATAGAGGTGAATGTGTTGATAGGAAGGAGAATAAAAGAACCAGATAATATTTCTTTGTGTCAGAGTTCTGAGTTGACTATGAATGTGTATTTTAGAGTGTGCATCCTTTTCATATCCAATCAGTTGCCAAGTCCTGTTTTCAGATCTTTGGCATTTAGTCAGTCAATAGTCTTTTATTGGGCACCTACTATATAGTGCTAGGCACTATGTAAAATGCTAAGGATACAAAGAAAAGCAAAAGACAGACAGTCTCTGCCCTCAAGTTGCTCACAGCTTATTGAGGGAGTCAAAATGCAAACAATTATATGCAAACATGCTACATAGAGGATAAATGAAAACTAATCAACAAAGAGGATTCACTAGAATTAAGGATTGTGAAAGGCTTCCTGTAGAAGATAGGATTTTAGTTGGTACTTAAAGGAAGCCAGAGAGCAAAAATGAGGAGGGAGAATATTCTAGGCATGGGGGACAGCCAGTGAAAATGCCTGGGAGTTGATGGATGAACTGTCTTGTGCAAGGAATGGCAAGAAGGCCTGTGCTACTGGATCATAGACTACATGAGGGTGGTGGTAAAAAGATAGGGTATAAGAAGTCTGGAAGGGCAATTTTCTTTCCATTCCCACAGCCATCTCTTTTGTTCAATCTGTTATTGCTGCTAACTTGGACTATTATAATTGCCTTCTAATTGCTAATCCTGTCTCCAATTCCTTTTCTTTCCAATCCATTTTCCACACAACTTCCAAAATTTTTTCCCTAGGGCACTCAAGGACTTGTCCCTCTCTTTCTTGAAATCTTCGATGGTTCCCCATTGCTTTTATGATAAAGCACAAATTTATCATTCAAGTCTTTCCAATGTAGCTTAGAATTACTTCTCCAGCCTGATTTCACATTTTTCACTTTAATATACACTACATTTCAGTTAAATTGAACTATCAGATATTTTGTGAAATTAACACATTTCTCATGTTTGGATTTCACTCCTTTTTTTTTGGTTTTCAGAAATCTCATTGTAAGAATTAAAATTAGGTTTGACTCAATATAAGAGTTATAAAAGTATGATTGTGGTCACTGTTTATAAAATATTATCTTATAAGTAAAAAATGACTGTTAGCAGCTTTTACTTACAACAAGGGGGAAGGAGACAGAACCTTGTCTAGCCTACCAGTCTAAGTGCTGATCCAGTGAAGTCCAGTTCAGCTCACTGCAGGGGCTCCCTCAAGTCCCAATCTTCACATGGAAGTCCCAGTGGTGTCTTCAGTCATAAATCCACCAATGCAATCCTCTTCCTTCAGCTCGAGTCACTCACCTAGCAAGACTCTCCAGAGTAGAAAGCTCTAGTCAAGGACTAGTCTAGGACAATGTGACCACATCCAAGAAGAGTCTCCCTTCAGCTCAGCTCACCAGTGCAGAGTGAAAAAAATCAGCCCCTGGACTTGGCCTTTTATCCTCCTTTTTCCATGTCACTTCTTGTCCCCCCCCCCC
>NC_058132.1:331486671-331515832 GCF_016433145.1 Gracilinanus agilis
TTTTTTTTAAAATTTTAAACCCTTAACTTCTGTGTATTGACTTATAGGTGGAAGATTGGTAAGGGTAGGCAATGGGGGTCAAGTGACTTGCCCAGGGTCACACAGCTGGGAAGTGTCTGAGGCCAGATTTCAACCTAGGACCTCCTGTCTCTAGGCCTAGCTCTCAATCCACTGAGCTACACAGCTGCCCCTAAATATTCCTCTTTCAGATCTAGATAAATCAAACTAAAAAATAAATAAGAAAGAGGTAAGAGAGGTGAATGAAGTCCTAGAAAAATTAGATTTAATTGATATGTGGAGAAAAATAAATAGGGACAAAAAGGAATACACCTTCTTTTCAGCTGCACATGGTACATTCACAAAGATTGACCATGTAATAGGGCATAGAATCATTGCAAACAAATGCAAAAGAGCAGATATAATAAATGTAACCTTCTCAGATCATTATGCAATAAAAATAATAATTAGTAAGGGCACATGGACAAGCAAATCAAAAACCAATTGGAAATTAAACAATATGATTCTCCAAAACCAATTTGTCAAAGAAGAAATAATAGAAACAATCAACAATTTCATTGAAGAGAATGACAATGTTGAGACATCCTACCAAACTCTGTGGGATGCAGCCAAGGCAGTACTCAGGGGGAAAGTCATAGCCTTGAGTGCATATATTAACAAATTAAGGAGGGCAGAGATTAATGAATTGGGTATGGAACTCAAAAAATTAGAAAGCAAGCAAATTAAAACCCCCCAGATGAAAACTAAATTAGAAATACTAAAAATTAAGGGAGAAATTAATAAAATCAAAAGTAAAAGAACTATTGCATTAATAAATAAGACTAGAAGCTGGTATTTTGAAAAAACAGATAAAATAGACAAAGTACTGGTCAATCTAATAAGAAAAAGGAAAGGAAAAAACCAAATTGACAGTATTAAAGATGAAAAGGGAGACTTCACCTCTAATCAAGGGGAAATTATGGCAATCTTTAAAAACTATTTTGCCCAATTATATGGCAACAAATATAACAATTTAGGAGATATGGATGAATATTTACAAAAATATAAATTGCCTAGATTAACAGCAGAAGAAATAGAATACCTAAATAATCCCATATCAGAAATAGAAATTGAACAAGCCATCAAAGAACTTCCTAAGAAAAAATCACCAGGACCTGATGGATTCACAAGTGAATTCTATTAGACATTCAAAGAACAACAAATCCCAATACTATACAAATTATTTGATATGATAAGCAAAGAAGGAGTCCTACCAAATTCCTTTTATGACACAAATATGGTACTGATTCTAAAGCCAGGTAGACCAAAAACAGAGAAAGAAAACTATAGACCAATCTCCCTAATGAACATAGATGCAAAAATCTTAAATAGAATATTAGCAAAGAGACTCCAGCAAGTAATTAAGAACATCATCTACCATGATCAGGTGGGATTTATACCAGGAATGCAAGGATGGTTCAACATTAGGAAAACTATCCACATAATTGACCATATCAACAGTCTAACAAGCAAAAATCACATGATTATCTCAATAGATGCTAAAAAAAGCCTTTGACACAATACAGCATCCATTCTTTTTGAAAACATTGAAAAGTATAGGAATAGAAGAACCATTCCTAAAAATAATAAACTGTATATACCTAAAAGCATCAACAAACGTCATATGCAATGGGGATAAATTAGAAGCCTTCCCAATAAGATCAGGAGTGAAACAAGGATGCCCATTATCACCTCTATTATTCAACATAGTACTAGAAACACTAGCAGTAGCAATTAGAGAAGAAAAAGAAATTGAAGGTATCAAAATAGGCAATGAGGAGACTAAGCTATTACTCTTTGCAGATGATATGATGGTCTACTTACAAAATCCTAGATAATCAACTAAGAAGCTGGTAGAAATAATCAACAACTTTAGCAAAGTTGCAGGATACAAAATAAATGCACATAAATCATCAGCATTTCTATACATTGCCAACACATTAGAGCAGCAAGAGGTAGAAAGAGAAACACCATTTAAAATCACCCTAGACAATATAAAATACTTGGGAATCTATCTACCAAAACAAACACAGCAATTATATGAAAACAACTACAAAACCCTTTCCAAACAAATAAAACTGGATCTCAACAATTGCAAAGCCATTAATTGTTCATGGGTAGGATGAGCTAACATAATAAAAATGACCATTCTACCCAAATTCATTTATCTATTTAGCGCCATACCTATCAAACTACCAAAAAACTTCTTTAGTGAATTAGGAAAAACTATAACAAAGTTCATTTGGAATAGCAAAAGATCAAGAATATCAAGGGAAATAATGGGAAAAATGCGAAGGAAGGGGGCCTAGCAGTACCAGATATTAAACTATACTATAAAGCAGCAGTCATTAAAACAATATGGTACTGGCTAAGAGATAGAAGGGAGGATCAGTGGAATAGACTTTGGGTAAATGACATCAGCAAGACAGTGTATGATAAACCCAAAGAGCCCAACTTTTGGGACATGAATCCACTATTTGACAAAAAGTGCTGGGAAATTTGAAAAACAATATGGGAGAGATTAGGTTTAGATCAACATCTCACACCCTACACCAAGATAAATTCAGAATGGGTGAATGACTTAAATATAAAGAGGGAAACTATAAATAAGTTAAGTGAACACAAAATAGTATACCTGTCAGATCTCTGGGAAAGGAAAGATTTTAAAACCAAGCAAGAGTTAGAGAAAATTACAAAATGTAAATTAAATGGTTTTGATTATATTAAGCTAAAAAGCTTTTGTACAAACAAAAATAATGTAGTCAAAATCAGAAGGGAAACAACAAATTGGGAAAAAAATCTTTATGACAAAAAACTCTGACAGGGGTCTAATTACTCAAATATATGAGGAGTTAAATCAATTGTATAAAAAATCAAGCCATTCTCCCATTGATAAATGGGCAAGAGACATGAATAGGCAATTTTCAGGTAAAGAAATCAAAAGTGTCAACAAGCACATGAGAAAGTGTTCTAAATCTCTAATAATTAGAGAAATGCAAATCAAAAGAACTCTGAGGTACCACCTCACACCTAGCAGATTGGCTAAAATGAAAGAAGGGGAGAGTAATGAATGTTGGAGGGGATGTGGCAAAATTGGGACATTAATGCAATGCTGGTGGAGTTGTGAACTGATCCAACCATTCTGTCTGGCAATTTGGAACTATGCTCAAAGGGCTATAAAAGAATGGGTGCCCTTTGATCCAGCCATACCATTGCTGGGTTTGTTCCCCAAAGAGATCATAGATAAACAGACTTGTATGAAAATATTTATAGTTGTGCTTTTTGTGGTGGCAAAGAACTGGAAAAGGAGGGTATGTTCTTCAATTGGGGAATGGCTGAACAAATTGTGGTATATGCTGGTGATGGAATACTATTGCGCTCAAAGGAATAATAAACTGGAGGAATTCCATGTGAACTGGAAATACCTCCAGGAACTGATGCAGAGGGATAGGAGCAGAGCCAGAAGAACATTGTATACCAAGACTGATATACTATGGTAAAATTCGAATACAATGGACTTCTGTACCAGCAGAAAGCAATGACACAGGACAGCTCTGAGGGATTTATGGTAAAGAACACTACCCACATTCAGAGGAATAACTACAGGAGAGGAAACATATAAGAAAAACAAATGCTTGAACACATGGGCTGAGGAGGACATGATTGGGCATGTGG
Organism: Gracilinanus agilis; assembly: GCF_016433145.1. Lineage (NCBI taxonomy): Eukaryota > Metazoa > Chordata > Mammalia > Didelphimorphia > Didelphidae > Gracilinanus > Gracilinanus agilis. The sequence continues at coordinate 331,490,404 of NC_058132.1, forward strand.
ACTCGAAACTACAACACCAATGCAAATATCAACAATTTGGAAATAGGTCTTGAACAAGGACACATGTTAAAACCAGTGGAAATGTGTGTCAGCTATGGGTGGGGGGAAAGTAGGAGCTTGAATCATGTAACCATGTTAAAAATGAATATTAATAAATGATTAAAAAAACTTACCTGGAAAATAGATTCAGGAGACACAATTTGAGAATTATTGGACTACCTGAAAGCCATGATCCAATCCCCCTTAAAAAAAGCCCAGACATCATATTACAAGCAATTATCCAAGGAAACTGCTCTGAAATTCTTGAACAGGAGGGCAAAATGGACATTAAAAGAATCCACGTATCACCCCCTGCATTAAATCTCTAAATGACCATTCCCAGGAATGTCATAGCCATGTTCAAGAGCTTCTCGGCCAAGGGAGAAAATACTGTAAGGGACCAGAAAGAAACAATTCCAATATCATGGAACCCCAGTCAGGATTACACAGGATCTGGCAGCCTCCACTCTAAAGGACCACAAAGCTTGGAATATGATATTCCACAAGGCAAGAGAGGCAAGAATCACCTACCCATCAATAATGATGATATACTTTCAGGGGAAAATATGAACACTTAATAAAATAGAAAATTTCCAAGTGTTCTTGAAGAAAAGACCAGAATTAAACAGAAAATTTGATGTCCAAATACAAAATTCAAAAGAACCATAAAAAGATAAATAGGAAAGAGAAAAAAAATTAAGGGTTTCAATAAGGTCAAATTGATTATACTGCTATTTGGAAAAATGATATCTGTAACTCTTAAAATTGTTTTCATGATCATAGTACATAGAAGAAATATATGTAGACAGAGAGTGTGGTATTATGCTATTTAGGATAATATGTAAAAAATAAGGGGAAAAAAGAGGATTATACTAAGAGAAAAACAAAGAAAAACAAAGAAAGAGTTAAAATGGGTAAATTATACCATATAAGAAGCATGTGGGGGTTGGTGGGGAGAATACTATTACAATAAAGGGAGGATAAGGATGGTGACAGGTAATACTTATACCTTACTCTCACTGGGATTGGTTCAGAGAGGGAAGAATAACTAGATTTATTAGCATATAAAATCCTCTCTAATCTTATAGAGAAATAGAAGGGGAATAAGGAAGTGGGGTATGGGGAGGGGAGTAATATAAAGTAGAGAAAAGTTGGGGGGAGTGTTTAAAAGACCATAAAGAGAAGTAGGAGGAGTATAAGAAGGGAGGGGTTGGGAAGGGGAGTAAAATAAGGGTGGGGGAAAGTGGGACTGATTAAAAGTAAAACACTTGTGTGGAGGGAAATAGTAAAAGGAGAAAGGGCAGGATTAAAAGAGGAAATAAAAATGATGGGGAATATACACATAGTAATCATAACTGTGAATTGGAATGGGATGAACTTATCCATAAAACAGAATCAGATAGCAGAGTGGATTAAAAACCAAAATCCCACCATATGTTGTTTATAAGAAACACACATGAGGTAGGTAGACACACACAGGGTAAAGGTAAGAGACTGGAGCAAAATTTATTGGGTATCAACTGAGAAAAAGAAGACAGGAATAGAAATCATCATCTCTGACAAAGCTAAAGCAAAAACAGATTTGATTAAAAGAGATAAAGAAGGTAATTATATCCTCATAAAATGCAATTTATCCTCATAAACAATGAAGAAATATCAGTACTGTATAAAATATAAGTAAAGGTAATGGGGTCACCAGGGATATTAGAATAAAACTAGGTGATTGTTAGTACACACACTGGGGTTTATGAGAGACTAGACCTGGACATGGGGATCAGAATAGCCAAGCTGCTCCTAACTGAAAAAGGAACAGTTGTCCAACTGTCACCCTGGGCCAGAGGCTTTGAATCCAACAGACAAGGTAACAGGATATAACTAGGTTTAATTATGAACAACTAAAAGGTGGGATAGGGATGTCTACCCTAAAACCTTAAATCCTAATAACAAAACCCACAGGGAAAGGAAAGACTTATTTCTACACTAACTTAGTGATCTAAACTGAGAGGGCCCAAGGAGCTATAATGGAGTCTTTGAGTGACTGTCTCAGTCTGGACCTGCCAGACTTGAGCAGCACAGCTAGGGGCTTTGTGGCTTTGGGATTCTCACTGCAATCCACTGATGATCTCTGGATGCCAAGAGCCAAGGTTGTCTCAGGTACCAAGTAGGAAGGGATTGCTTGAAATGCTGTCCACCAGATCTCAAACTTTCTCCTCTTCCTTGGCACAGGACTGGTGTCCTTTTCTCTGAGATCTCTCAGGGCACAAGGCACTTCTTCTTGCTCCTTCATTCCATCCTGGAATTCCCAGCTCCAGCTCCTTTCTGCTAGATACATCCTTAATACTTAATTAACTAACTAATCTAATCTTCCTCACAACAGTACTCAACATTTATGTACCAAATGGTATAGCATCCAGGTTTTTAAAGAAGAAAGTATTGGAGCTTAAGGAGGAAATAGATAGTAAAGCTATACTAGTGGGAGACTTCAACCTTCCCTTGTCAGATCTAGATAAATTAAACCAAAAAAGAAATAAGAAAGACTTACTTTGAGAATGAAATTTTAGAAAAATTAGAGCTAATAGATATCTGAAGTAAAATAAATAGGAATAAAAAGGAATGTACTTTCTTTTCAGTAGCAAATGATACATATACAAAGATTGACCATGTATTAGGGCATAAAAACATTGCAAACAAGTGCAGAAAAGCAGAAATAATAAATTCATTTTTTTTCAGATAATAATGCAATAAAAATTAAAATTAGTAAGGGTTCATGGAGAGGTAAATTAAAAATTAATTGGAAATTAAATAATTTATTAAAAATAAAATTAAATAAACCCAAAACTGTTGGGTTAAAGAACAAATCATAGAAACAATTACTAATTTCACTGAAAAGAATGAAAATGAGGAGACCACATATCAAAATTTCTGGGGTATAGGCAAAGCAGTATTCAGGGGAAAATTTATATTCTTGAGTGCTTATATCAATAAAATAGAGGAAAAGCAGACCAACAAATTGGGCATACAACCACAAAAAACTAGAAAAAGAACAAATTAAAAAACTCAAGTTAAAGTCTAAATTAGAAATACTAAAAATCAAAGGCAAAATTAATAAAATTGAAAGTAAAAGTAAAAGAACTCGTGAACTAATAATAAGACTAGGAGCTGGTATTTTGAAAAACAAATATAATAGACAAAGTATTGGTTAATCTAATTAAAAAAAGAAGAGAATCATATTAACAGTATCTTGAATGAAAAAAGGATCTCACCTCTAAGGAAGAGGAAATTAAGGCATTATTAAGAGCTATTTTGCCCAATTATATGGCAATAAATATGGCAATCCAAGCAAAATGGATGAATATTTACAAAAATACAAATTGCCTAGGCTAAGAAAAGAGGAATCCCATAACCAAAAAAGAAATTGAACTCCCCTAAGACAGAAACCCCAGTGTCAGATGGATTCACAAGTGAATTCTATCATTTTTTTTAAACCCTTGTACTTCGGTGTATTGTCTCATAGGTGGAAGATTGGTAAGGGTGGGCAATGGGGGTCAAGTGACTTGCCCAGGGTCACACAGCTGGGAAGTGGCTGAGGCCAGGTTTGAACCTAGGACTTCCTGTCTCTAGGCCTGACTCTCACTCCACTGAGCTACCCAGCTGCCTGAATTCTATCATTTTTAAAAACAACTAATCCCAATAATCTACAAACTATTTGACAAAATAAACAAAGACAGAGTCTTACCAAATTCTTTTTATGACGCAAATATGGTACTGATTTACAAGCCAGGAAGACCAAAACAGAGAAGCTCCAATAATTTCTTCTTTAAAAACCTGGATGCTATACCATGTGGTACATAAATGTTGAGTACTGATATTTCTTCATTGTTTATATTGCATTTTTATGAGGATATAATTACCTTCTTTATCTCTTTTAAAAAAGGTCTAATTTCTCAAATTTATAAGGCACTAAGTCAAATGTATGAAAAAATCAAGCCATTCTCCAACTGACAAGTGGTCAAGGGACATGAATAGACAGTTTTCAGAAGAAGAAATCAAAACTATCAATAAGCACATAAAAAGTGTTCTAAATCTCTTATAATTAGAGACATTAAAATCAAAACAACTCTGAAGTACTACCTCACACCAAGCAGATTAGCCAATATGACAGCAAAGGAAAATAATAAATGTTCAAGGGGATGTGGCAAAATTGGGACACCAATGCATTGCTGCTAGAGTTGTGAATTGATCTAACCATTCTGGAAGGCAATTTGGAATTATACCCAAAGGATTTTTAAACTAATGCCTGCCCTTTGATTCAGCAATACCACTATTAGATTTGTACCTCAAAGAGATAATAAAAAATAGTTGCATAAAAATATTTATAACTGTGCTCTTTGTGGTGGCAAAAAATTGGAAAATGAAAAGTTGTCCCTCGATTGGGGAATGACTAAACAAATTGTAGTATATGATGGTGATGGAATACTATTGTACTATGAGGGGTGATGAACTGCTTGATTTCTATATGAACTGGCAAGTCCTCCATGAACTGATGCTGTGTGAAATGAGCAGAACCAGGAGAACATTGTATACAGAAATGGAAACATTGTAGAAAGATAAAATGTAATAGACTTTGCTACTAATAGCAATGTAATGTTCCAGGAAAATCCCAAGGGACTTATGAGAAAGAATGCTATCCACATCTAGATAAAGAATTGTGAGAGTAGAAATATAGAAGAAAAGAATATGATTTATAATATGGGTATATGATTTGTGATTTTGTTTTTAAAAGATTACTCTATTACAAAAATGAATAATATGGAAATAGGTATCAAATGATAACACGTATATAACCCAGTGTAATTGCTTGTCAAGTCTGAGAGAGGGTAGGGAGTAGGGAGAAAAAATTAATCATGTAACTATGGAATAATATTTAAAAATAAAAAAACAAACATAAAATTAAAAAAATTTAAGACAGTAAAAAACAAACAGTCTGGGCTGGTCATCAGATGAGAGGCAAGTAGCCTGTCACTGGCCCCATGCTCAAAACCTTACTATTAAAAATTTTTTTCTTTAACATGGTGGGAACTTACAGAGCTGATATAACCTTCAAGAATTCAATGTATGATGGACAAAATAGTAGCATATGAAGATGTATTTGAGTTGCCTTTTATTATGTCCAAAATAACAATTAGTACATTAAAGTCAAAGAAAATCAAACAAAAACAAAATTAAAATCAAAGTAAAACAAAAATCACCACAAAGAAAATTAGCTCATAGAAGAGAAAAAAAGATTAACTGATTATGAGGCTAAGCAAAATAAAAAGCTTACACAAAATGAATAAACATTATGGAGTAAAAAATACTGAAGGATATAGAACTGAAAGGGAGAAAGCCCTAGTTGTGAAAATAGATCTATTGTAACTCTCCAGAGTAGTCAATATGTTCAATAAGAAAAATTAAGGATAATCTGGCATTATAAAGATGGAGTTAGAATCAATGAAGGATGAGCAACAACAGATAAATAAAAAATGACAGCCTTGAAGTTCATAACTAAATGTTAGATTCTATGAAGAAAAGAAAGGCATTTATGGGAGGAAAAAACAGATGGCAAAATAATTAACCAACAAATCAATAAACAACACAGCTGGTGATTTGAGAATGTCATAAATTAAAGAATAGGATGAAGATGGACAAACTAAGAATGGTTGGTTTCTAAGACAAATAGGAAAAATAAAGAGCCTGACTATTTTTTTTGGAGACTATGGGGGAAGACTTTCTAGAGGCATAGAAAGGGGAGTGAAGATTGACAAAATATTAACAAAACATATAGGACATAACAGCAAAGAACTCCAAATTCAACTAATTCAGAAATATAGTTGCCAAATTCTGGCATTTCAGGAACAAAGAGAATTTTTTAGCAGATATAAAGAAGCAAAAGACATATCAAAAAGTACCAATTCAAACTGTAGAAGACTTTTCTTTTCAAACAAGAAATAGTATCATGGATTTAAAGTTTCTAGGACTGTAGAAGTCATCCAGTCATACTCTTTCATGCACATGAAGCTACTGAGGTCCAGAGAAATTAAATGACTTGCCCAAGGTAATATGGTAAGAGATGGAGGAAGGAAGGACTGAATATGATATATCAAAAAAATAAGAGAAATTTGCTTGCAATCTTTAATTACTTAGAAAGCCAAACTGAGAATCTTTTCAGGAGTAAAGATGATTTTAAAACATTTGCCAGAAATATTATAGATGTAAACCAATTTGTCAGAACCTCTCTTCTAACATAAAGGCATAAGTTTATTATGTGGAAATTCTCAGTGATGAATAACTTTGGGTTCTTAATTTTATCCCATTTCCACCCTAATAACTCTGGGAAATTTTGAAGTTAGCTTATGTCTAAGATATTAAATTCACTGCCTTCTAGCAAACTGAAGCCACCAATAAGTTAAGAAATGCACATATATTTATTTAGTACAAAAATGAACAGCATAGTAATATGAAGTAATTACAGTCCACATTTATTGAGTGTCGTTTAATTTTCATTTCCTCAAGACAGAATAATCTGGTTCTTAAAACCCTCTGAAAATTCACAACTCCAACAGAGGAAGATTTGACTAAATACGTCCAAAGGTAAAATAAATGGAATGGAAACTTTGACAAAAGCACTATGATTCTTGGATCTCTGTTGGCCTCTGCACCTTGCCATAACCAGAAAGAGTAACTTCTTTCCCTTTTCTGATTATTTCTCAATAGACTTAATAGTGACTCTCTTACTATTAGGTTCTTGGTTGTCACCACTCTCTCTTTCTCCTTGTGGAAAACTCCTCTTCCTAATAATTTCTCTATCTCTCAGTATCTCTCTTATTACTAGCTCTAAATCTGCATGGCTTTCTGGTAAATTGAATTCTTTTTTTAATAATAATTTTTATTTTTTAGAAAAGTTATCATGGTTACATGACTCATGTTCTTACTTTCCCCTTCACCCCATGACCTACTCCCCCCACCCCCCATAGGTGATGTACATTTCCCCTGGTTTTAACATGTGTCATCAATCAAGACTTATTTCCAAATTCTTGATAGTTGCATTGGTGTGGTAGTTTTGGGTCTACATCCACAATTATGTCCGCTTCAACCACCCATGTGTTCAAGCAGTTGCTTTTCTTCTGTGTTTCCTCTCCTGCAGTTCTTCCTCTGAATGTGGGTAGCATTCTTTTCCATAAATCCCTCAGAATTGTCCTGGATCATTGCATTGCTTCTAGTACAGAAGTCCATTACATTCTATTTTACCACAGTGTATTGGTCTCTGTGTACAATGTTCTTCTGGTTCTGCTCCTTTTGCTCTGCATCAATTCCTGGAGGTCTTTCCAGTTCACATGGAATTCCTCCAGTTTATTATTCCTTTTAGCGCAATAATATTCCATCACCAGCATATACCACAGTTTGGTCAGCCATTCCCCAAGAAAAGGGCATACCCTCATTTTCCAGTTTTTTACCACCACAAAAATTGCAGCTATAAATATTTTCGTACAAGTCTGTTTATCTATGCTCTCTTTGGGGTACAGACCCAACAATGGTATGGCTGGATCAAAGGGCAGGCAATCTTTTATAGCCTTTTGAGTGTAGTGCCAAATTGCCATCCAGAATGGATGGATCAGTTCACAACTCCACCAGCAATGCATTAATGCCCCAATTTGGCCATATCCCCTCCAACATTCATTACTCCCCCCTACTATCATTTAGCCAATCTGCTAGGTGTGAGGTGATACCTCAGAGTTGTTTTAATTTGCATTTCTCTAATTATTAGAGATTTAGAGCACTTTCTCATGTGCTTATTGATAGTTTTGATTTCTTTATCTGAAAATTGCCTATTCACGTCCCTTGCCCATTTATCGATTGGGGAATGGCTTGATTTTTTATACAATTGATTTAACTCCTTGTATATTTGATTAATTAGACCCCTGTCAGAGATTTTTGTTATAAAGATTTTTCCCAATTTGTTATTTCCCTTCTGATTTTGATTGCATTGCTTTTGTTTGTATAAAAGCTTTTTAATTTAGTATAATCAATCATCCCATTCACATTCAGAGTTATAATTATCAGTTGTGTATTCCCCAACATTTTGGTATCCTCTCTTAGTTCTACCACTTCTTCTTAGGCTATTTCCTTTTAAACCAGTGATTTGTTTTAAACCAGTAACCCTTGTCCCCTCCCTTGATTTAATTCCCTTTCTACCTCCTCCCTTGTTATTCCCCTCTTTTTATTTTTAAGGCCAAATGAATTCCCTCTCCCTTCTCCTCCCCTCCCTTTTATGACTTCCCCACTCCTCTGCTCCCCTTGGTTGATCCCTTCTGACTTTCTCAGCAGGGTTATATAGAGTTCTATATCTCAATGGATATAGCTACTCTTCCCTCTCAGGGTTAATTCCACTGAGAGTAAGGTTTAAATATTGCCTCTTAATGTTCTCTTCTTCTCCTTTTTATAATAGTATTCATTCCCTCCCCTTCCCATGCCCTCTTTGTGTGTAAGAGAATATCCTATTTTTTTATTCATTCAAGTTTCTCTTGGTGTTCTCTACTATTCATCTCCCTCTTTCCCACCCACCCCCTTATCATCTTAGACCATTTAGTACTCCAACCTCTCCCTGTGAATAATTCTTCTAATTACTATAATAGTGGATACTATAATAATGAATAGAGTTCACTACAGAGAATTACACATTACATTTCTCCATATAGGAATACAAATAATTCGATCTTATTGAAGCCATTAAAGAGGAAAATTTAAAAATAAGAGTTTTTTTTCTTTCTCCTCTGTTTCTTATTTACCTTTTCATGTTTCTCTTGGTTTTCATGGTTGGATATCGAACTTTCCATTTAGTCCTGGTCTTTTCTGTGCAAATACTTGGAAATCTTCTATCTTGTTGGATGCCCAAACTTTCCCCTGGAAGTATATAGTCAGTTTTGATGGGTAGGTGATCCTTGGTTGTAGACCCAGTTCTCTTGCCTTTCTGAATATTATATTCCAAGCCTTGTGGTTTTTTAAGTGTGGAGGCTGCCAGATCCTGTGTGGTCCTGATTGGTGCTCCTTGATATCTGAATTGTCTCTTTCTGGCTTCTTGTAAAATTTTTTCTTTTACTTGGAAGCTCTTGAATTTGGCTATTTTATTCCTGGGGGTTGTCTTTTCTGGGTCTAGTGTAGAGGGTGATCTATGGATCCTTTCACTGTCTATATTGCCCTCTTGTTGTAGAACTTCAGGGCTATTTTGCTGAATAATTTCCTTTAGTATGGAGTCCAAATTTCTATTAATTTCTGCTTTTTCAGAAAGACCAATGATTCTCAGATTGTCTCTTCTAGACCAGTTTTCTTTGTCTGTCACTTTCTCATTGAGATATTTCATGTTTCCTTCTATTTTATCAGTCTTTTGACTTTGCTTTATTTGTTCTTGTTGTCTTGAGAGATCATTGGCTTCTACTTGCCCAATTCTTGTCTTTAGAGACTGGTTTTATGCTATATTCTTTTGATTTTCCTTTTCGATTTGGTTTATCCTGTTTTCCAGCTGTTTGACTTTGGTCTCCAATTTGCTTATTAATTCTTTTGATTTGGGGGGCATCTTTTTCTAATTGCCCAGTCTCTAGCCTTTAGAGACTGGTTTTCAGCTATAATCGTTTGGTTTTCCTTTTGAATCTGGTCTGTTTGGTTCTTCAAGGCTTTCAGCTGGTCATTTCTGGTTTTCAGTTTGCTTATCAATTCATTTGATTTCTGAGCCTCACTTTCTAATTGCGAAATTCTGCCTTTTAAAGTGTGATTTTCTTGCCAGTTCTCAACCATCTTTCTCATAATCTCAGATTTGAACTCTTCATTAGCTTGTGACCAGTTTTCATTTTTTTGGGAAGGTTTGGATATGATTACTTGTTTGTTCTCCTCTGCAGTTTGCTCTGTTGTCTGCATTTTTTCTGTGTAAAAGTTGTCTAGTGTTAAGGATTTCTTCTTGATCTTTCTCTTCTGGAGTTCTTGTCTCTGGCTTGCCATTGTTAGCCCTGCGCCCTCTCAGCTTTATCCTTATGCCCAGGGTCTGTCTGCACTCTTTAGTCTCCTGAGGTCTCAGATCTAGTTGTTCTCAGGTTCAAGCCTCCTGGTGGGCCCCTTGATGGTTCCTCTGCCCGAATCTCCTTTAACAGTCTCAGGGCACTACAGTCATACACCCCTTTGCATTGGGTACCCACCCAAGGGCAGCTCCCACACTCTGAATCTGCCTCTGTAGCTGCGACCATGCCTGCGTACAGGGTCTGTGTTCAAAGTCCACGCGTTCTTTAGCCTCTTGGGGTCTTAAGTCTTGCTGCTCTCAGGAACTGGCCCTGGTCACCCCAGGTAGCTGCCAAGGACTTAATGGGTGCCTCAACTTTGCTCTAACTGTTGTGCCCTGGCTTTGGTCCTGTAGGTGGTGTGGGGGAGGAGGGGGTTGCTCAGCTCATGTTTTAGTAGAGCTGTTTCACCTCCTTATAGCCTGGAAATGCCCTGATCCCACATGCCTTCAATGCTGCACCCTGTTGTGGGGTCCCTTCATTCAACTGGATTTGTTTTTATGTCCCCTTGAGGAGTCCTATATGTTTTGGTTAGGAGAGGTTAAGCAGTTACTTTTTACTCTGCCGCCATCTTAACCACCATCTGGTAAATTAAATTCTTGTTCTCCCTCCATCAGTACCCTTGTCTCAAGTCCCAGGATTTTCACAGATTGTTCTTGAAAGACAAAACAAACCATCAACAATCATTTAAAACCGTTCAATATCACTAATAAGTATTGAAATGACACAAAACAATTCTTAGATACTACCTTATATTCATTGAACTGGTAAAGATAGTAAAAGATGAAAAAATTCACCTTCAGCAGTAATGTAGGAAAAGAAATATATTAGTTCATTGCTCATGGAGCTGTTTTGATTCAGCCATTGTAGAAAACAATATGTAATCATATGATAACAATTATAAAAATATACATACTTTTGGACCTAGAAATACTACTTTCCATTTATATTCAAAGGAGGTTAATGGCAGGAGGAAAGGACTTATTTATCTCAAATTATTTGCAGCAGTATTTTTTTAAATAGAAAAAAATCATGACCCTAAACAACTGGAGAAATGGCTTAAATAAATTGATACATGTTTGTAATGGATTTTTTGTGTGTTGTAAGGAATAATGAATACAAAAGGGATTTTAGGTGACTCAAAATGAAAAAAACAAAATCAAAGCATACTATAAATACTGACTTCAATTATGTAAGGAATATGACATCAAATAATAGTAAATCTCATGGAAAATACAATGCACAACATTGGTACTTCCTTATTAATACATGTGGTTATTTCTTTTACTATTCAATTAAAAACAGAAAAGTAATGGCTGCACAATGCCTTGCAATTATTTTTTATGGTTTTTTGCTTAAGGTTTTGTGAGATTTTGTTTATTTTATAATTGCCATTATTTGTAGAAAACAGACATAAAAAGAATGAAACAGAATGGAAATGTACTTTTTAAATATTTATTGTGAGCCAAATTTATGGCTTACCTCTTATCTTACTGCTAAACTCTTGAGATACAAATAGGAAATCAAGGTCCTGCTATTAAAGAGCTCACGTTCTTATTGGAGACAGGCACATATAGGCTACAGAACAATTATATAGTTATAACCAAGTGTAGGAGTCCTTAATATGTGATGGCAGGTCAGCTAACAATTCTTAGATATCTGCAAGCAGAAGGAAGGAAAGAAGGTACAAAGAAAAGAAAGAAACAAATAAAAGAAAAAAAAGGAGAGAAAAAGAAAAGGAAAAAAAGTGAAGAAAGTATGCTTTGATTTGCACTTGAGTCCATCATTTCTCTATGTTGAAGCTAATAGCATGTTTCATACTGTCATGAGGTCAGGTGGATTATAAGGTCTGGTGGGCTTTAAATAGTGTGCAAGGCAGATGGCAATGCTCGGAAGTCCAACATCTTACTGAAAAAAAAAAATTATTGTTGTGACTCCTTGTTCACTTAAGTGTTGCAAGTGGCCATATTCCTGTTAGACAGTTATTAAGAAGTGGGTAGTGGGCCTGAGATCAGAATGGATCAGGATCTGGGTGATTTATATCAGGTGTGTAAATTGAGAGAAGGGAGACAATCTCCAGCATTTAGCTCCTAATGGGAACTAGGGAATGGGAAGGGAAATGCTACCCTGGCCTACTTCCTATTATTCCCTTCTGCCATGATTTATACCATGATGAGTCATTGAAATTGGCATTTAGTGGAGGTCATAGATGTACTATGAATATCAACATAACAAATGAATGCATGTTTATATTTTCAGGTCAATCAGGTAAGGGTTTATTTTTATGGTTTCTATTAATACCTTAATAAATAGTATACCCACGATTAAAACACTATCATAAAAGCAGTTAAACTTTTACCCTTGAGTTCCCTATGCATTCTATTTATTTAGATCTAACTAGGACATTTCATAAAGTCCTAATCCAATGTTTCATCATGAATTAGTTTCTTCATGACCATGGGGTCTTGAAGGTTATGACAGTGAAACATAATTCTGATAGGCCCTATGAAGCTGTAAAATCTTAAATGCCAGTCTTGATAAGTTTGGAGAAGTCCATCCCTAGAAGCTGACTATCAGATGATGAATATTTTTTGGTCATAGCAGTTCATAAAAATCATATGTTAAAACACAGAAGGGTTGTGATTTGTAGTAGCAGATGGAGTCCCTATACCCATTAAATGATTAAAATATTGAAAAAGCTTTTATCTGATTGACACAATAACTAGTCACAATTCCAAAGGAATCACGATAAAGCATGCTGTCATCTTCCAGATAGAGAAATGATAGACTCTGAGTACAGATCAAAGTATATTTTCTTTTCTTTCTTTTTTCTTTCTTTCTTTCTTTCTTTCTTTCTTTCTTTCTTTCTTTCTTTCTTTCTTTCTTTCTTTCTTTCTTTCTTTCTTTCTTTCCTTCTTTTTTTTCTTGGCTATGCATGTTTCTATTGGATTTTGTTTTTCTTCCCTTCTCAATAGATAGAGGAGGAGCAGGGAGATAATTTGGAACTGAAAAGATAGGAAAAGTTTTCAGATACACTATTAATCTGTATATAAAACAAAGGCACTGATAGAGATAGAAAGGAGTGAATTATTTATAGTAGCAAGGCAGAGTGACATTTTGACTGACATAGAGGTTTGTTCTTTCACACACTGTACTTTGGCATTTTACTTGGCACAAATGTTTCTTGAATACTTGACCTTATCTGCTGTGCCATAGTATAGCAATTGATATCGCAGCAGGTCTTAACCTCCAAAATAATGAATTGCAAACTGTGCCTATCAGTCAGGGCTGAATGTTTTCCATAAGGTTGTCTAGACAAACTTACATGATGTTAGCTTCAACTACAATTCAACTTTTCTATAAGTACTGAAAAAGATGGTTAGGCCATTGTGAAAAATAAAGTTCCTTCCTATTTGCTAGTGTATCCACTAGCTATTAATAGTGTATCCTGCTATTACTATTTCATTTTTCTAGTGATTATATAGATTTATTGGAAATTTTGGAAGAAAAAAGCTATTCCCATAATGAGAAAGTGTATCATACTAAAGTGTGTGAGATCATACTATCATACTATTCTCCTTTGTATTAGACTACTCAATATTTTCCAGTGTTGCCCTGCTTTTTTATTATCTTCATCCTTTAAACATCCTGCCCATCATATTTAGAACAGCTCCCTCTCATGTCTGACTGTTGAAATCCTATCTTTGAGGCCCAGTTCAGATACTTAGTGAAACTTTTATTGACTTTCCCCTCTCCTAAAAGTTTCTCCTACTATTTTCTTTAGATCTTTTCTATGTGCTAATCAATTTATAACTTGGATTATAGCATAGCTATTTGTATATTTCTAACATGCTATCTGCATTAGATTGTAAATTCCTTGGGACAGGAATTCCATCTTGTTTCATTTTTTATATTCCTCTTATAGAACAGGACATGACATATAGCATTTAATAATAATAGTTAGATTTTATGTAGTGCTTTAAAGTTTATAATGTGTTTTATCAATATGATCTCATTTCATCCTTAGTATAATCCCTTGAGGTAGATGCTATTACGATCTACATTTTATAAATGAGGAAACTGAGGTATACAGAGCTTAAGTTAATTACCTGGGATTACACAGTTTGTAAGTGTTTGAGACTGGGTTTGAACTCTGGTCTTCCTAACTTCAGATTAATCTCTCAATTCATTGTGACAACTGGAAAAGTGTGAATTTTTCTGGCTAATTCACTCCAGTTATTCCATCTTGACAGGGATTTTAATGTGACTACCAAAGAAGATGGACAATTTGGACATGATTACAGAAATAGGTCTTCCAAGACTATTACATAAGCGTTCTTCTTTCACTGATACTTTATATCCAGACCGAGACTCTTTGTGGTGGTAGTTCATTCCTCTGGAGTAAAACTGGAAGAATTGGACAACACAAAGCGAAATCCAAAGACCCCTATAGCAGAATTCTTCCACTTAATTGGTTCTATGTAATTCCTTCTACTACTAAGTTTGACTGAAATAAATCATATTGTCATGGACCAGGAGTTCCTGTCAGTTAATATGGCATTTGAGACTTGGCATCATCTCGTGAAAGAGCCCATTATCCCATCACCATTTTCATAGATTGCAGAAACTTAGTCTATTTTAAGGAGGTTCATGTCCTGCCCAGGCAGCATGCACCATGATTTCTCCTCTCCTCACATTTCAGTCTTACAATAATCTACAGGCTTGGTTTCACCAAAGGTGTGAGTAGGCAGTCTAATCAATCTTTTTAAAATTTACTTTTTTGGTTTCTTTTTCTCTCCTGCTCTGTTTGAATATCCCCCAAAGCTACTTGTCTCTATAGGCTCTTCTTTGACAGTATCCACTTTCATCATCTCATATCTATATTTCAAAGACTCCTCTGAACTCTAATGGTACATTTTCAATTGCCTACTAAACATCTCCACTTGGATATCTTGCTAACACCTTTTAACCTATCCATTTAACTACTGAACTATGTAGTGATAAAATGTCAAACTCAGAGACAGGAGAGTCTTTAGTTCAAATACCTCTTTCAACACATAGAGGGGGGCATCTAAATTGAACCTTGAACGAAGCTAAAGACATAAGTAGCAGAGGCAATGAGAGAGTATAACCCAGATTTAAGGGAGAGTCTATGTGAAGGTATGGCAATAGGAGATAGAATGCCAAATTTAAGGTACAACTTAGCACAGTTTGGTTGAAATGTATAACATGTGAAGGGGAAAACCATTAAATAAGTGAAAATAGAAGTTGCAGTCATATCATGGAAGGTTTGAAATGATTTCCTGAGAAATTTATATTTTTATCCTACCAGCAACAGCTTTCCAGTGATCACTTGAAGTCCAGCCTACCTCTGACCCATTGAAATACTGCTTTATGACCATTTCAATCTTGGGCTACCTAAGACTCACTGTTCCCAATAACCCTTAAGACAGACACACTCCATGTAGCAGTGGGAGTACAACTGCAACTAAAGAATTTAAACAGTTGTTAACCAGTGCTTATATCTTTCACAAATTCACCATCATTAAATGAAACTATCATAGGAAATGAAAGTCTTGGCCATCAAAGAACTGTATCTTAAACCTGATAGTGGCACTTCTAGACACCTATCATTGTTCATAGGAATCATGAGAACCTTAGAGGCAATGGGGTATAGAGGAAATTATATTGGATCTGTGACAAGAGGACTTGATTTCACTCTACTATTCACTATGTATGTTACTTTGCCAAATTCCTTCACCTTTCTGGGCCTCAGTTATGTCGTCTGTCAAATGAGGAGGTTAGACTTAGATGATCTCTAAGGTCCCTTCTAGCTCTAAAATCTATGGTCCTATGAATCTGATGTACCTTCAGATCACCTAGAAGCATAACTAATTTTAGGTTATTTATTTTATTTTAGGCATTATTTTATTCATTTGTTTATTTCTAAAAAAAAGTTCCATGGTTACAGGATTCTTGTTGTCTTCCTCCCCTCTTCCTTCCACCCCTCCCTGGAGTTGACAAACAATTCCACAAGGTTAAACATATATTATCACTCCAAACCCATTTCCATATTATTTATTTTTGCAATAGAATAATCTTTTAAAAACAAACCCCAAATCATATAACAATATAAACAAATGGTAAATCATATGTTTTCTTCTGGATTTCTACTCCAACAGTTCTTTCTCTAGAAGTGGACAGAATCCTCTCTCGTAAGTCACCAAAGGATGTTCTAGATTAATGATGGGCAAACTACAGCCCGCAGGCCAGATGGGGCCTCCTGAAATGTTCTTTCCCGCTGCATGACATTATTCCTAATCTGATGAATACAATGAGTAGGATACAATACAATGAAACTTTGAAAGAGTTGCCTTAGAAACAGACTGACAGAGGAGCATTTCCTTTCCTTTGGTCCTCTCTTTAAAAAAGTTTGCCCATCATTGTCCTAGATTATTGCATTACTCTTAGTATCAAAGTCAGGTACATCTGATCATCCCACAATGTTTCAGTTGCTGTGTATGATGTTCTCCTGATTCTGCTCATTTCATTCCACATCAGTTCATATAGATCTTTTTAGTTCTTATAGAAAACCATTGATTCATCATTGCTTATAGCATAATAGTATTCCATCACCATCATATACCATAATTGTTCAGGTTAGGTATTATTTTTAATAGATTCAATTTCACACTCATGTATGTTCCAGGAGATTTCAATCTGTAGGTAGATGCAATTATTGTGAAAACTGGAATTTGGGCATCTGACAGATTAGTCCCTCCAACCAAATCCTTGTGGATTATGAACTGTGTAACCAATCAGTTCTATCAGATTGAATTCACTAGAAGCAGAAACAAGATGTCTATACCGAAGTCCAGCTGCCCATTCTTCAAACTGGCATGAATGCTGTGATTCAAGAAAGGTACTTCTCTAGTAGCTTCTACACCTCTGCTGACTCTTCTACATCCTTTGCAGTAAAGCACAACCATTCAATAGATCCCCAAGAATTTATTAAGCACCTACTATAGAGCACTGGGCTTGGAATCAGGAATACTCATCTTCCTGAGTTCAAATCTGGCCTCAGACACTCACTAGCTATGTGACCTGGGCAAGTCACTTCACCCTGTTGGCCTCAGTTTCCTTATCTGTCAAATACTCTGGAGAATGGCAAACCACTCCAGTATTTCTACCAAGAAAAACTCAAATGGGGTCACAAAGAATCAGACACAATTGAAATGACTGAACAACAACGATAAATGTACTAGGTATTGAGGATATAAGGAGTGAAGCTGTTGGTGCCCTGAAGGAGCTTACATACTGTCAGAAGAGAGACCTACACATACAGGTGTCTACAGCATTTACACATGTATCTTGTGAAAGTAGCCTATAAGTATGTATTTGTGTATATGTATCCAATAAGCATTTATTAAGTATCTACTATGTGGCACTGTGCTAAGTTTTTTTTAAAACCTTTGCTTTCCATCTTAGAATCAATACTTTGTATTGGTTCCAAGGCAGAAGAATGGTGAGGTCTAGGCAGTGGGGGTTAAGTGACTTGCCCAGGGTCATACAGTTAAGAAGTGTCTGGGGCCATATATGAACCTCAAACCTCCCATCTCTAGACCTGGCTTTCAGTCCACTAGTTGTGACCACCTAGCTATGACCTATTCTAAGTTCTTTACAGATATTACCTCAGTGATTGTTTCTGATAGGCATGTGCTTTTAGTCACAAATTATATACATAATTTGCATTTATATAGTACTTACTATGCTTCCAGGCACTGTATGAGGCACTTTACAATTATTTCATATCTTATCTACCTATCTATTTTATATGTCATTTTGCAGTTGAGGTAACTGAGGGAGACAGAATGACTTATCTAGGATCACACAGTTAGTAAATGAGGCTAGATTTGAACTCAGGCTTCCTAAATCTAGGCCCAGGGCTCTACTCACTGTGCTACCTAGCTGTATCCTATATGTTAATTATAAGATGATTTGGGATAGGAGAGAACTGGCAGATAGAAATCAGAAAAGACCTTGTATAGAAATTGGCACCTGACATAAGCTTCAAAGGAAACTATGACTTCTAAGAAGCAGAGGTAAATAAAGAGCATATTCTAGTCTTGGGGAGTAGCCTGTGTTTAAGCATGACTGAAGGGAAGAGAGTGTGCGTGTGTGTGTGTGTAAAAGCAAGGAGGCCAGTGACTAGATTACAGAAAGCCTAAATGGGGGTAATATATAATAATTCTGGACAGATAGCTAGGAGCCAGTTTATGCAGGCTTTAAATGTCAGAGAGGAGTTCATATTGGATCTTAGAAGTAATAGGGAGTCACTTGAGTTTATTGAGTAGAAGAATCACTTCTTCAGTCTGAGCTTTAGAAATATGACTTTGGCTGCTGTGTGGAGGATGGAGCAGAGAGAGGAAGGATAAGCCTGAAAGATCAAGAAAAAACAAACTATTGCAATGGCCTAGGGCAGTGGTTCCCAAACTTTTTTGGCCTACTGCCCCCTTTCCAGAAAAAAATATTACTTAGCCCCCTGGAAATTAATTTAAACAATTTTAATAGCAATTAATAGGAAAGATAAATGCACCTGTGGCCATCACTGCTCCCCTGGATTGCTGCAGCACCCACCGGGGGCGGTAGCATCCACTTTGGGAATCACTGGTTTAGGGCCTGGGTTAGATTTGTGGTTATATAAATTGAGAAAAGGAGGATGCAAGAGACAATATGAACATAGACTCAAAAAGACTCAACAATTGATAGGATGAAAGAAAGGGGAAAGTTGAGGAAGGCTGGGGCTGTGACCTTGGGTTACTGGGAGGATGCTGAGCATCTGCTTCCTAGAAAGATCATTGGAGCCCCAGATTGCACATTAATGATACTCTTATCTATCTACAAAAGTATTAAAGGAATAGATATAATGAATAATTGGCCTAACTTCCACATTGTTAAAATGCTAGAACCATTCTGATTGCAAGAGTAAATGGAATCCAATAAAGCTTATTCTGACTTCTAAAAGTGTGAACAAAAAGAAATATCATCTGTGGGAGGAGAAGGGGGGAATAAAACAAATTACAGTAGTCATATGAAAAAGGATAGTTCACATATTCCTGTCAATAGCTATTTAGTGATAAATGGTAAAGGAGAAAGTACATCATCCCAGAGGGCTAAGCATGGTTCATATTGTAGAAAGACATACTTTGGAAAAGACATGGGAGGTAGTGCATATTTACATTGATGGAACAGCCAAATATTCTGGGAAATGGTTAGTACAGTGGTGAAAGCTTAAATATATAGAGACATGGGGATATGATTCTTTGTGAAACTCTCATTGATTGGGGTTGCCATTTATTAGCTTATATGAACAACATTAATTTCCACCAAAACCATTTCATCATTGAAAAGAAACACAACAAAGAGTTCAATAGACCCATACAGTCTATGACTGGAGTTATTGCAGGATACTGTTTGAACTCCCTGACCTTTGCAACATGGAACAATGAGGAAAGAAGAGTGGGAACTAAAGAATTAAGGATGCCATTAACCAAAATTGACCTTGTCATTGCAGTGGCCAGCTATCTTAACTGCCAACATAAGTACCTCTCTTAAAATAACCAGTTATGTCAAAACTTCACAAAGAAGGCAACTAGTATTTCATTTATAGATCTAGTGTATAAGAATTCTACTTCTTCCATAGTGAAGGGGCCAAAGATTTTTCTGATTTGTTTCGACACTTATTCAGAGTTTGAATTCTTAGTCTGTCAAGCAACAACAGAAATAACCCTTAAGGGGACTGACATACCATCATACATTCCATACCTTATAGTTTCCCATCAGGAATCTCACTCTACTACTAAGTCCAAGAGGCAATTTTGGGAACACAGGATGAGATGGACTTTTCATATAGCCTTAAGTGGTTGACATTATGGAATGCTAGAATGGTTGTCAAAGACAAAATAGAATGATTTTTAGGAGGCTATGACTTGCAGAAGGAATGTATTGCAGATGCAAGGAATCACTCAGAATTTTAGTTGGATGGTATCTCAGGATGCATCTAGTTCATCTGGGATCTGAACAAGAATATTTTCTAAAATTTACCCAAGAAATGCTTAGCTAGTCTTTACTCAGTCATGGTGAATCCACTCTTACCTCAGGCAACCCATTCCACTTTTAGAGAGTAAGAGGCAAATGAATGGATAAAAATCATTTATTAAGAAATATATACCAGAGGCAGACTCTGTGGATTGAGAGACAGGCCAAGAGGTGGAGAGATCCTGGATTCAAATATGGTCTCATTTACTTCCTAGGTATTACCCTGGGCAAGCCACTTGACCCCGTTGCAAAGTATTTAGTGCTCTTCTGCCTTGGAACTAATCTACAATATTGCTTCTAAGGTGGAAGGTAGGAGTTTAAAAAAAAAGAAAAAAAGAACAATTAGCCAGTCATTGACATGATGGCTTATGCCCTTAATTAGAAACAAGTGGTTCAGTGTTTCCTCTGGTTAGGATACATGGGTCTCAGAGTCAAATGGTAGAAGAAAAATAACTATAGTTATCACAAGTATTAAAGATCATCATCATCATCATCATTGCATAGGATCTATGATTTCATAATTATGGAGAGCTCCCAGTGAGGTGCTTCTTATTCCAGCTTCTCTGTCATTTATAGTCTTGGAGTTACCTGTGTGAGGATGAAATTAAAAATTCATAAACTCTTAAAATACTTTATTCCCATATTCATACTCTATAGTTCTTATGCAGATTATTTGACTCCATGGACGGTGTGTTATGAGGGAATTAGGAAAAGTTAAGCAATAGGCATAAGTTAGCTGGCATAGTTGTCAAGGAAAGTGTTGAAGGTTCCAAGCATGGAACAGTGAGGGAGAAAGAGACTTTTCTGAGATACTCTCTGGATGAAGATGATGGCAGTTAGGTGCTTACTTAGCTGCTGGAAGTGAAGAGCCCAGAAAAGTAATTGTCTCCTGCCAAAATCATCTACCCTGTGAGAAAGATCAGGTTGAGCAGAGAATCTAGTTCTGGTTGGTGGACATACCAGACTAGTTCAGCTCCCTGACTTTACCTCTTTGTGGACTTATTTGCTGTGGTTCCTGGAAAGCTGAGATCATCGCTGGAGTTGAAGAGGACCCTGAAGTGAGACATTCAATCCCCTTCTGACCTTACAGACTGGTCCTGGTAGCTTAAGCTAGAGTCAGTGTAGTGTTTGTTCAACCTTCCAGCGCCTTGAATTTATCCTTTGACAAGTAGATTTAGTGTGACCTTTCCTTACTTCCCAACCCTTAAACCTCATTATTAAACCATTTACTTTACTTCCGGTGTCTTTCTCAACCCTAAGAAAGGACCCACAGAGAGATAACCTTGAGTAGTGACCAGTAACTGTTTTAACTGACACTTACCAACTAGTGTGTTTTACCCATTTCTCACATCCCTTATGTAATTCCCAGTTTATCCTGTGAATCATAACACTTGTGGGTTTGTGAGTGTGGACCTAATTGTATATGGCACCCTTGGGTTTCATTGACAATAGTCAATTACTGTTCTTTCAGGTGACTAGTTTTCATGGGGTTCATTCTTTTCTGCCAATTGGAGTAGAAAAGGGATTGGAATTACCTTCTAAGGCAAGGAATCCCCATGGCAGGTGGTGGATAGAGTACCTGGCCTGAAGTCAGGAAGACTTGTCTTTTTGAGTTAAAATATATCCTCAGATACTTACTGGTTGTGTGATCCAGAAAAGGCACTTTACCCTTCTTACTTCAGTTTCTTCATCTGTCCAATGAGCTAGAGAAGGAAATGTCAAACCACTTCAGTATCACTGCAAAGAAAACCCCAAGAGGAGTCAAAGAGTTGGACATGACTGAAAAAGAAGAATGGCTGTGCCT
Organism: Gracilinanus agilis; assembly: GCF_016433145.1. Lineage (NCBI taxonomy): Eukaryota > Metazoa > Chordata > Mammalia > Didelphimorphia > Didelphidae > Gracilinanus > Gracilinanus agilis. The sequence goes on from NC_058132.1 coordinate 331,512,427, forward strand.
ACTGGTACACTTTTGTTTAAACCTGATCATATTTGGTGCATCAGCTAATAAGTTTTAGATACAAATAAGACACCCGTTGTTAATTTTCATGAGGCAATTATTTTAAAAATGAGATTTGTGATTTTAGAGATGTAGGTAGCTCCTGGTGAGGAATTTCATTTATCACTGTAGGTTGGCACCTTCTCTATAATTTGTTGTCTTTATGAGTTGTCTAGGAGCACAGAGAAGTTCCCTGTCTTGCCCAGAATCACATAGCCATTTTGTGACAAGGAAGGGACTTGTATCTGGAGCTTCCTGGCTCCCAGGCCAGTTCTCTACCCACTGCTCCCCTCACAAAGCATTATATCACTATGAAAAACAGTTACAGAACACTCATGATTTTTTTCAGCTGCAAATGGTACATGGCTTATATGAAGACCTTTATAATGCAATTGCATCATTGCAATTGTTTTTTAAAGACTGGATCTCCCTGGCTTACCCATATTGGAAGAGCAGTGGCCACTCCTCAGCCTAATCCCACCACTGATCATGATGGAAGCTTTGACCTGTTTGATTTCTGCCTTGGACTAGTTCTCCTCTTCTTAGGCAACCTGATGACCCTCTGCTTGCAGGGGCTCAATATTTTGGTGCCAGATTTAGTGCAGATACCTAGTCTTGACCTCTAAATTATAAAGAAAAAGAAAATTGAAATGATCTATCACAGGCCACTGTTAATAAAGGAATTGAGAATTGTTTTAAGCCTCGTGAAGTAATATTATAATATCTGTGGGTCTCTTGGATAGTTGTGAGAGAACCCTATATTTGGTATGTAAGTGTTAAAATTAATGGTTTAGCTAAACATATGAAAATTATAAATCTTTTATTTTTAAAAGAGGTGGAAAAAGTGAAAGAAGAGAAATACAGAAGGGTAGAAAAGACATTAACCTATCTAACTAAATATTATTCCAGTGCTTGGCTCAGCCAGGACTTGTTAACCTTCAATCAAAATTAAATTATCTCCAGAAGACAGGAGGGGAAAACCAGCTATCCACTCACCCAAGTTCCCTCCAAGAGGCAGGTCAAGACAGTGACTGGAGCTGAATGACTCCTGAGGCTGACTTTCTCCTTTTGAGCCTACCTTCTTCTTGAAGCTGACTTTCTTCTTGGAGTGATTCTCTTCTCGGGGTTCACTCTCCACTAGATTCAACTTCCAGAGACTGAGTTCAGGGCTTGCTTTTATGGTGATTTCCTGTCTCCTCCCCTCTTCACAGGGGCCAATCACAGTTTCCAAATTGTCTGGCATTGCCCAGGGGGAAGTGTTTGTGGGAACTAATTCACATCTTCCAGAGGGGTGAATGCTTATCAAAAGGGTTCACCTTTCTGAGGGTGTGAACAAGTTTTTGACTGAGTTAGAAAAAAGAGTGGAACTCTCCAAATATATTGCTGGCTTCTCACCTATCACTAGGTAGGATGTTAATTCATTAAGTGGTTTGAGAGCTCTTCCACCTAGTTCAAGCTTGTGTTGACTCAAAGTTACTGTTAAGTGTTAACTCCAACTAGGCAAAGAGAATAAAGGATTCCCTTTTACAAGTGTGAACTCAAAGAGAACCAAGAAATCCCTTTTACAGGTATAAGTTGGAAAAAGGTGTTCATATTGTTGGTATTTTATCTTGTTACACATATTGTATGCATAATTGTACTGTGTATACTGTTGTATAGATATGACAAGGAAGGAGAGAGTAACAAGTAACTTCGCAGATATATGTGGTGCCTATATATAATGATGGGAAAAATAGAATATAAAAGATATCTGCGCCCACAGTTATTATGAACTATTAGAGTACTGTTTATGTTTTATAGGCGTTGTGTATCTACCTCATTGGGCTATTGTGAAGAGTAAATAAAAGAATGTATGTAATGTGCTTTGCAAAACCTTAAATATAATATAAATATGAGCTATTATTATTAATATCTAGGATGGATGGTATCCTATATTCACAATGTAATGTCTGCTTATTTTTTGTTTGTTTTATTATATTCTCAATTGTGTTGAATGTTTGATATGTTAGATGTGAGAGATAGAATGTGTTGGTTAAGATAGAATGTGTTGGTTAAGAAATTTAGCTGGCTTATGATGTTTAATGCTTATCACGCACATTCTTCTGCTACTATGCTCATCATATTCAAGTATTCATTTTGGCCAGGTGGGAAACCTCATGGGCCATTTCCCCTCATGACTGGTTGGGGTCTATCAACAAGAGTTCACTCAAATGACTGACTGGTATTGCCTTAATAAGGCTCTTTCACAAAGATGGCCTGAACCTTTCTTGCTTCAGGTCTCTGACTCCATGAACTGTGTCAATAAATTGTGAAGCATAGTGTTTAAAAGGATCAATGAAGTTTTGCCAAGGCCATTAGGAAATTAAAAAAAAAAGAAGTTAACATTCAGCAGCCCAGTGAAATCCTTCAGCTATAGGTCAAGGGTCCATTCATTACCTGGCCTTGAAACCTGACTGATCAGTTGCTGATTGTGTCTCTGGAGGAGGACTGGAGTCCCATGAAGGCTCTTTAAGAATTCCAGCCAGGGTCATCCATGAGATGATTAGCCTAGATTCAAGAACATCAACCCTACAATGACACAAGTGATGCCTTTTTAGTGACATATTAGATATATCTTACTTTTCAAGGACATGTAGGCAGTATTTCTGTTGCTCTAATAGTTTTCAAAGTCTTTGAAAAATGCTTTTGGGATTCAAAGGTAGCCCATTCATTGCTTTTAATGTGAGAAACATAAATAAGAATGAATAAACCAAGAAAAACAATAAATATACCCGACTGGAATGAATCCCTAGCACAATCCAGAACTGAACTAGGCTTTTTTTGTTGATAGCCTTTTCCTTCTGTGGAAGGTAACTAGGTTGTGAAATGGATAGGATCCTGGAGTCTGGAAGGTTCCTGCCTTGGAAACTTTAGCAAATCTGCCTCAGTTTTCTCAATTGTAAAATGAAGATAATAACACTTATCTTGAAGGATTGTTTTGAGGATCAAGTGAGATATCTGTAAAACTCTTAGCACAGTGTTTTTCACATAGTAGTCACTTAATAAGACCTTGCTTCCTTCCTTCCTTCCCTCTCTCCTTCCTTATTTCCTTCTTAATTCCTTGCTTCATTCCTTGCTTCCTTCCTTCCCTTCTTCCTTCTTTCCTTCCTTCCTTACCACCCTCCTTCCTTCCTTGCTTGCTTCCTTCCTTGCTTCCTTCCTTCCCTCCTTCCCTCCTTCCTTCCTCCCTTCCGTTCCTTTAAGTATAAATATAATTTCCTTGTTTATCTCTGTATCATGAATTTTTCTATTTCTTTCGTCTAATAGCATGATTGCAACTCCTGCTATCAGTAGTCTTGGGGATGGCACCCAGATTCTCATCACATAT
>NC_058132.1:331515997-331624234 GCF_016433145.1 Gracilinanus agilis
CTTCCTTCCTTCCTTCCTTCCTTCCTTCCTTCCTTCCTTCCTTCCTTCCTTCCTTCCTTCCTTCCTTCCTTCCTTCTCTTTTTTCTCTCCCTTCTCTCTATGGAGTCTTGAGAGATTGTTTGATTTTAGTATCAAATTTCTTGCAATTATCTAGCATCAAATGAAATCTAAACAATTAGTGAATAACCCTTTGAATCTGAAGACAGACCTAGCTAATCTCTATATAGTATTGCTTTAGGCCTAGAAAGTTGGATAATAGTTTCAAGATCTTATTGAATATTTTCCAATTATGTTAGCAGAAGCATAGTAAACAGAATCTAGAATAAAAAAGACCTAGGTACATATGTTGCCACTAAACATATCAGGAACTCAAGCAACTACCTAGGACATATCTACTGAGTCACAGAATAATTCCTGATCTGCTTCTCTGGAAATAGTTTTGTGGATTGTCAGGTAACCAGAGTAGTTTCCAGATAGGGGGAATACTGGATATGTGGATGATACCCAGGAAGATAGCTCTTGTATTAATGGAGGGGGCTCTTATCCTGAGAATTCCCCACAATGAAGAAAACAGATCATTAGGGTAATAACTTACCAGAAATTGCACATAGGAGGTATAGTGGCTGTTTGGGTACTATCCAAGAAGATAGTTCCTATTTTTAACATTATTCCTATGAAAATAATTGCCTCCAACATGGTTGTTTTGCCTAATGTCAAAGCATTTTTGCAGGATCTATTAATGATATTAAGCAGAGTAATTTACTGCCTTTTCTAGTTAGTTTGGAAAATTAGACCAATGATGTCACATTTTTCCTTTGTAGAACTTGGAACTCTAGGGTCATTTATTCCACTATAATCTACCAAATCAACTGTTTTGTTCTTAGTGGGGGCTATGTAAAGTCTGCATGATGACTGAGAATGCATAGAGTGCAGTGATGGCTAAGGGATGATAGCTAGAAGCTTTTCTTTTTCTTTTTTCTTTTATTTTTCCATCGTTATTGCTTCTCTTAAAAATTTTAAAAAAATTTTATTTAGAATATTTTCCCATAGTTACATGATTCATTACCCCCTCCCCCATTTTCTCTTTCCCTTCCCAAAGCCAACAAGCAGTTCCACTGGGTTATACATGTAACATTGTTCAAAATCTATTTCCATGTTATTCATATTTGCAGTAGAGCAATTCTTTAACATCAAAACCCTAATCACAGGGGGCAGCTGGGTAGCTCAGTGGATTGAGAGCCAGGCCTAGAGACGGGAGGTCCTAGGTTCAAATCTGGCCTCAGACACTTCCCAGCTGTGTGACCCTGGGCAAGTCACTTGACCCCCATTGCCTACCCTTACCACTCTTCCACCTATAAGTCAATACACAGAAGTTAAGGGTTTAAAATTAAAAAAAAAAAAAAAACTAAAAAAAAAAAAAACCCTAATCACATCCCTATTGCACTACGTAGTTGATCATATATTTTTTTGAATCCATTTCTGGTTCCACAATTCTTTCTCTGGATGTGGAGAGTGTTCATTCTCCTAAGTTCCTCTGGATTGTCCTCGATCATTGCATTGCTGCTAGTAGAAAAGTCCATTGCGTTCGATTGTGCCACAGAATATCAGTTTCTGTGTACAAACCTGGTTTTGCTCCTTTTGCTCTGCATCAATTCCTGGAGGTTATTCCACTTCACATGGAATTCCTCCACTTTTTAAAAAAGGAAGACTAGAATTGAGATAATTCTTGACAGAGTAAGTACTTGTTAATTGCAAAATGAATTGAAGGGCAGCTAGGTGGCTCGGTGCATAAAAAGCCATTCTTGGAGATGGAAAGTCCTAGGTTCAAATTTGTGCTCAGGCACTTCCTAGGTGTGTGACCCTGGGCAAGTTATTTAACCCTCATTGCCTATCCCTGACTGTTCTTCTGCCTTGGAACAAATAAACACTATTCATTCTAAGTCAGAAGGTGAGTATTTATAAGAATTGAATTGAAACAAGATATGGTGGTAGATAGAAATGAATTGAATCAGATCAATCAGATGGATAGTCCTGAGTCAGCTTGTCAAAGCATTAGGGAAAGTTGTCAGTAAATTTTTTTGCTCATTATCATTTGTCTTTTATCCTATGTGGCTCAGGTGTTCTTTGCTCAACTTCATCCCTGTGTTGGGGCTTCCTAGGTCTTCAAGAGAGAGCACTGAACCTCTGGAGGGGAGACAGTCACCCAATTTATCCTGGAGTTCTTTTGGTGTTTGTATCTGTTAGTGTAGTCAGTATCTGGAAGCAAATATAGGGCTTATCAGTTAGAGTAGATCCTTTGGTTTATTTGGATATGGGTCCTCAGGTGCAGTTTTTAAACTCCTGTTCCTCAGAATACATTTTGATCATGATCTATCCTTGATCTAGGACATGAATTCTACCAATGGGGATCAAGTTGTCATTTCAGTCTTGTCTGTCTCTTCATGACCCCATTTGGGGTTTTCTTGGTAGAGATATTGGAGTGCTTTGTCACTTTATTTTTCTAGCTCATTTGACAGATGAGGAAACTGAGGCAAATAAGGTTGTGTGACTTGCCCAGGGTCACAAAGCTAATAAGGGTCAAATTTGAACTCAGGTCTTTCTGTCTCTAGCACTCTATTTACTTCAGCACCTAGCTACACTAATGGAGATCATAGGAACCTGCATTTATAGCTGCAAAGGAATCTTGGGGGTCTTCTAGTTGAAACTCTTCATTTTACAACATTAATTAATTTAACACCTTTGCCTTTCATCTTAGAATGATTGATTCTGGATTTCTCCATATAAAATGACATAAGCCATTCAATGCTGCAGATTTAGACACCCTAAAACAACAAATGCCTGCCTTTTAAAAAAATCCCTTCAAGACCATAAAAGAATTTAAGAGAGCATTAAGACTTTTTGACCCCTATTTTTTTTGGCCATTGAAATTCTTCTTTCTGAATTATTTACACCAGCAGAGAAGGCACAATTTATTGAGGAGACCCATAGGAAAACAAACTTAACATCTTGGCCACAATATTATGAAGATCTAGAATTAAAGTCATCAAAACCTACTATACCTAAGAAGAGCTAGGGAAGATCTTGTAGAAGCTATGAAATCCTTTGCTAAGCATCTCAATTCCTGGAGAAAATTCAAAAAGTTAAAGCAGGAGATAAATGAGCACCCCTCAACATATTTAGATAGGCTTGTTGAAGCTGGGGCAACAATTGTTGGGTTCCAAGACTTAAATGAACCCAACTTGCAGTACATAAGAAGGCAGTTTATTAAGGGCAGTTCCCTACCAATTAGGACATATTTTAATTTGCATTGTCCAGGACGGGAATCACTGAGTTTGGAAGACCTACGTAAAACTGCTGCATATATTCACTTGGGAAATCAAGAATCCAAAGAATCCATTAAAGAAAAAGATGATATAAAAGATTTAAAGGAGCAATTAAAAGAGGCTAAATCTACCATCAAACAAAAAGAAATAGAGGAAATAAAAAACCTGGCAGCCCTACACACATATAAAGCTAGACCTCAGTACCAACAACCCAGACAAATTAGCAATAACTTTAATAATAACATAAGATGTTTTCTTTGTGGGAAATTAGAGCATATAGTGAAATTTTGTAACCTCTAAGCCCAAATTAACAGCAACAACAACAAAAGAAGCAATTACAATAATACATATACAAATTCTAGATACAACACTCACAAGAGAGAAAACAAATTTTGTGATCACAATTGTGCATCATCTAGTCAGCATACTCCCAACCTGCAGACTCTGCAAAAATACATAGCACAGGGTGAAAAACCACTTTATTCCCAAGTACTAACGGGAAAACATAATACCTTATGATGCCAGGAAATAGCCCGGAAATGTAAGGGTAAGCTCAAGTGGTGTGGCAATGGGTAAAGACATAAAAACCATGATATAAGAGACTTGGGCATGGAAATACACTATAGGGATGGAAAAGCAAAGATTAAATCTAGAGATCAAGTAGAAGAAGAGAATCAAATGATCAGGGATGTAATAGAAATCAAAAACAGAATTTATGGGATAAAAGACAATGATTCAAAGAGAAAGGAGAAAAATACAAATGCATTTACACAAGACTTTAAACCAAACATAATGACTATAGCACTAACAAATGATAAGGAAATTGCAACATGGGAAGTACCAGTAACAACAGATTTAAATTTAAAATCCTCAACCCTTAATGACAAGAAGGTTCCAGATATACAAGATCATTGTATAAAGATAGAACATACACAAAAGATCAACTGATGACAAATCCAAATGTAACAGTTCAAGAGATAAGCTTAAATGGATGTTCTGAGCAGTTTCACACACAGATAGGCAATAATATGAAAGAAACTGCAAAGAAACTTACAATAAAGACAATTGGGAAGGAAAGAGCATTATCCTTAAACACTGACACAAGCAAACCTCCAAGAGAGCTGGTACATGAAAAGGTTAACAGAGAAAAGAATTGCATTGACATACTAGGATATTCAAACTTAAACCCAACAGTAAAAGACTTGAAGCCAAAAAAATCTCTGAGAAAAACCTTGATTCAAAAACTTCCAAACTTCCAAGCTTGTGTTACTTCAGGAATGCCTCCACCTGGAGAGAACTCTAAATGCTTAAGAGATAACCAAATAGAGGAATCACTCACACAGAACCACAAATCAATCCATAAAGTAATACATCCAAGCCAGGGTAACAATAAAGATAGCAACATGTTAATGCCATACAGAAACAACAATGCAGGGGAAGCAAATGCATTGCAAGATCAAAATGCATTGCAATCTGAGGGTCCAAAGCCAGAACAAACAGTAGTCACTTTATAACAGGAAGGGGACATGGGATATATAGAGATACGAGCTCCAATGATACAAGTAAATCAAGAGACAGAAAATAATGAACCACACATGACTAGCATGCTACCAGAAAATGACTTAGCAGATATGGACATGGAAGCAATTTTAGCATTTGATGTAATTAATACCAATCCATCACAACCATACCATGTTTACACAGACTCAGATGACATGAGTTCTGATGATGAAGAGGTAATGAAAAGACTATATCGAGAAGCAAATGAACCAGTAATCAGGATACCAGACATAGGAATTGAGGAAAGATGTGAGTGGCTATGTTTCATACATGTACTGGATGACTAATCCATAAAAATACAGAACACCTAAAGAAAAGCCTAAATACAGAAGGATTACAAACAAAATGTGGAGTAGACTGTAGCAATGAAAACAGTATATAAATGGAATCAAAGCAATATTGGATTGCTAGTTCCACCAATAGAGAACATTACCCCTCCAAAAGGAAAGCATATATAAATGGATATTGATCCACAAAACCTAGCCAAGTCATTGAAAAACACGAATTCATTGAAAAACATCTAAAAGTACATATAACATACACACACAAACAATTGACATCACTGACAAAGCAACACAATCCACACTGTTCCTGTATCTGGACCAGAGAGCCCATCCAACAACATGTATGACAACAGACAACATGTGATGGAGAAACAGAGAAGGGGAAAAGAATCAAGAGAAGAAAAGGAAATCGAGAAAATCACCAAGAAGAAATATGCAAGAAAAGATAGCACAAATTAACCTCACCTGTTAGGGAAAATGCAACCACAATACATAGCATCAAGATATAAGAGAAATCTACAGACAACTTGAAGGAAATTGAAAACTTTAAAAACAAGAGTGAGTATTTCGCATGTACAGCACATAAAGAGAACACAAAACACATCACAAAACTGATATCTAGTCGAGACCTCATGCAAATAAGCAAGCGTCTGAAGATTGTGAAAATACAAAATGAATATATGTCTATAATGTAAATAGTTGTAAGTTCTATACGATTTTAATCACATAAGAAAATCAAGCGATTTTCTTGTCTGGTTAACATCGATATGCAGAACTAATGATTGTACAAATTTATAATAGTGTAAATAATGTAAATTTTATATATGCCTGTAATATAGTTTGGAAAAGTAGAGTAGAATTGTAAATAATAGTCCCTAACCATGTATATACTGTAGCATACTAACAATTTAGCAAATAATTTGTACATTAGACATAGGGAAATTGCAGAAAGGGCTAGGGAAGTTCAAAAAAATTTTTTTAGAGAGCTAGTGCAGGGAAAGCATAACAATAAAATATATAAGTGTTGTTGGATAGATAACTAAGAATACTAAAATAGATTCTTAATATAAAAACTAACATTGCATTTAAAACATAGATAGTTTAAACATATTTTGATAACAGCTAGGAATAATAAGATAGTTGTATTCCATTACCTGATAGACATATATTAAAAGTAGAAAAGTTAAAATTTTGTTAAAATCATAGATGGCTTAAATAATAACTTAGAAGAGTTTAAGGATTAGAAAATTGTTACGCTGTAAACTTAGACATTGTGTTCAATGGAAAACTTTTCTTGTTACAAAATTATTTTACACACTGTAAATATGGTTATATGAATTGCAACCCTCATCCCACTACCAACCTCTCCAAAACCAGTCTTAAAATAGGAATAGATAGATAATTAGTAGAGTGATAAGACAAGATAAGGATTTGTTATTTTGGAGGGAGGGGAAACATAAGATAGGAATAGGAAATAGTAATGTATGAATTGAGTAAAAAGTCCCACCACACAAAGCCAGGACATTGTAAGAATGGGATTTGTGCAAGGGGGATGGGATGAAAGGAGCCAGAGAATGAGTTGCTGATAGTTGGTGACAGTTGAGACCAGGGAGAATTCTGGGAAAGTCTCCAGAGGAAGGAAGGAGGAGGAGAGGTCTTCCAGCAGAGGAACTGGGAGGAGAGAGGAAGAGGACATCTCAGCTTAGATCCAGTCCTGAGGGCTTCCTGAGTATCTTTTGTTTGGAAATTGAAACCCTGATTCCCTGATCAAAGCCATTCCATCTTATCTCACCCATCAAGACTTCAACCATAGAGTCACATAAGTTTTTGGACTCCATTTTTGGAGTGATCTCTAGTCTCCTTCACCCATTACCCAACCTTGCTGAGAGACCCCCTTTCAGTCAAAACTTACAATTATAGAAAAAGGATAGAAACAGAAAACTAGAAATAGAAACAGAAGGAGAAGGGGAGGGGGAAGAAGCTTGGGAGTGGGAACCCCAAAGGTTCCTTCCTGAGTGAGAGACCCCATAGAAATAGAGAAGAGGGTACCTCCAAATCCCTCAGCCCTTCACTCCTTTCTCCATTCCCTGAATTGCAAATAATAAAAGCCATTCATCAGTCAGATAGCATTCCAGAGTTCCTGAGAGACTACGAGGGAGAGGGGAACCACAGCTTGGTCTGGCTGCCTCCATCTTGAAGCTGGACCACCCGCCATGAATTTAACTGATTGGTACCTCATCTTATAGGGAAGCCTTGCCCCCAACTCCTGTGGAGCAGCACGACCATCCAGGTCACCCAGTTTCATAGTGACACCCCTTTAAGTCTCCCAGTGTATATTTGGTCCCAGGGGAGAGCTGGAAGAGAGACTCACCATAGAGACTCTCTCTCTCTCTCTCTCTCTCTCTCTCTCTCTCTCTCTCTCTCTCCTTCTATCAAACATTGCTTGCTGGGGCTCTCTTTATATAGTTTCAATACTGTGTATTGCTTCCAAGGCAGAAGAGCAGTAATGGCTAGGCAATGGGGGTTGTGACTTGTCCAAGGTCACATAGCTGGGAAGTATTTGAGTTTAGATTTAAACCCAGGATCTCCTATCTCTATGCCTGGCTCTCAATTCATTTTGCAACATTTAGTTACCAAGGTCATGACTTTGAAGGACAGTGACAATTATAATGTGTGCATTCTAGGTATCATTAAAAAAACACAACATATGACTTTATAGTCACATTTTGACAGTATTGAACACTGCAGGAGACCAAAAAGAAACCTGTGAAGTAGTTTCTACACTGGAGGATCTATCAGTCTATTTGAGGAGATAATATATGCATATGAAACCATTAGCAGAAAATAGATGGTAACACATAATTAAATGCTGAAATGTATGGTTTATTCTATAACTATTACCTGACTTTAGAGAATAGGAGATATCACTATGGGACTAGGACAATAGGGAGGTGCTTCATGAAAAAAAAAACAGTTCTTGATTTAGGCCTTGGAGGACAGTTTGGATATCAGATAAACAGAGAGTCAAGGGTATTAGCTTCTTCTCTAGAAGCCTCAGAGAATAGACATAGCTAGCAGGTGGGAAGAGGCAAGTGGAACACTGTGGAGTACTGTTTATAGAGAGTAATTTTTCCCTGTGTATTATGTTTGCTCAAGGGGGTGGGGATTGGCACCTCGGAAGTGCTAATTAATGCAAATTAATAACACCCCAGACAGGGTAGTGAGGGAAAGGATAGCATCCAGACAGGCTTAAAAACAGATTTCTCAAGAGTCCTTGTCACAGGAGTCCTGGTGAACAGGTGCAGTGAACAAGTAGTTTGTTGCAATATTTCACAGGAGTATTCATAAGGGAGCCATAAAGATGATTCTATGACCAAGGTGTATGAACACTGAGGGAATTTTTTTGCAGTGCTCTGGAGGGTATGAGTATGTGCTATTGTTATCTTCTTGCCTGAGATGGCCAACAATTATGTATGCTGCAAATGCATTAGAATTCTAAAGGACTTGAGAAAGAAGGACACTTGGAAAGCATTTCAGGGTTTCCATGAATTTGGATAAGAAAAAATATTACATCTTTATGGCCACTAGACTTTGTTTTTCTTTGCAATCCTTACTTATTTTATTCTATAAAAATAAAAGTCTGAATCCAGATGGAAACATACCAGTTCTTCACTTTATTTCCTCCATGAATTTTCCCCCGTGTAAGTGATATGTGTCTTTGTTTCACAACATGATGAACAGGAATATGTGTAGTATATGATAATATAGGTACAATCTATATCATATTACTTGTTTTCTTGGAGAGGGGATAAGGGTTGGAGGGAAGGAGAAAACATGGATTGCAAAAGGTCAGAAAATGAATATTAAAAATTATATCAAAATGTAATCTGGATAAATAAAAAATAAATTATATACATATGTTAATATATTTTAGTATATTATGTCATGTATTATACATGTATATTAAAAACCCCATTGTTGTGAGAAGCTCTTAGGCTTTACCAGACTATGATTTATTCCATAACCTAAAAAAAGGCATAGGTCCCTTGGCATAAAGGTCATAAACTAAGAAGAAGCTAGAAAGTAAAAAAGATTCACAAGGGATACTTTGAAAGTATGGTCAAGAAATGGATGAGTAGAAAAATGTGACATAAAGAAAAGCAAGAAGAAAAACTATACATTTATTGCTATATAATGGTATGAGAATTTTTCCCATGAATGGAAATTCTGGACTTTCAGATGAAGCACCATATTAAATAGAAAATTAAGGAAAACACTTAGGCACTGATAGATAGGATGAATCCTGCTATTATTCTGAGGACGACAAGGCAGACCTTGGGAGTTGGTGTTTCCCACTCAGGGTCCATAAATATGACTATATGTAGGTTTGAGATACATAATTGAGAGATGCACTATCTTTCTAAAGGCATGATGGAGAACTTGTTATGGCTCATTTATCTCAACAACTATTACTTGCTGTTTCTTTAGATTCCTGTTGCTGAGAAACTTGGAATAGATTTTGAGTGATTTTGAAATCTTGAAGGCCTTAGGTTCACAGCTAATATTGTAATTGTTGCCTTCCAGTTAAAATTTGCTAAGTAAAAGGTTGACTAGATAGATGGTTTTGAAGAACAGGATTTATTTTGGTGAACTAATTGCTAATAGATCAGAAAAATAAATGGGCTCTTGCTAATGGTTGGGATACTTCACCAGAAGACTGGGAAAACCTCCTTGTCAGAAACATCATGGAATCATGGAATTTTAGATTTGAAAAGGAATGATTGAATTTTGCAAATGGAGAAACTGAGGTTCAGACAACATGAGTTACTAGTACAAAGTTATAGAGATATCAAGATAGCTCAGAAGAGGCCCTCAAGATTGTACCATTTGATTGACATCTCAGACACGTATCCAGGTCTATTTATTTTTCTTAAAGCAAGACTGTTTACCTTAGTATTATATGAACCAAGAAATCTAAGAATGGACACTATAATATTGTGTACATTTTTATATCTTATCCAAGATTCCTGCGTACTGTGGTTTCATAGGAAGTGAGTCCTTGATGCTCAAGCAACTCTGGATAGTCTTCTTTGAAGGGGAAGCAAATTTTTCTCTCTTTGTTGTTGTTTTAATATTACTTTTTTCCTATGTGTAATTTTTAGGTTTGGAATAGACCTTTAAAAGCATTAGGGCAGGCTAGAGCCTAGAAGTACTAGGCAAAATTATGTGTTGGGGGTCACTGTGAGTGCTAAGTTCAATCAGTTCTGAGAGTTTGGGACTCTTAAGGAAGATTGTTAATTTGAAGAACATTGAAGATCTGTGTGAGGTCATTGCTGCACTATTTTCTGTTTTTGTAGCCCTCCTCGGTCTTCAAATTGCTATTTAGAATTGAGGTATAAGACCAATGCACTCAAAGGCACCTTGATTTGATTTATATATAGGGAGAGATCCCAAGGGTAGAGAGGGCTCATTTGTAAGGGAATATCGTCTGTGTTGAGGATTATCCTAGTATGCTTTAAAGCAGTGATTCCCAAATTGGGTGCCACCGCCCCCTGGTGGGTGCTGCAGTGATCCAGGAGGGTGGTGATGGCCACAGGTGCATTTATCTTTCCTATTAATTGCTATTAAAATAAAAAATTTAATTTCCAGGGACACTAAGTAATATTTTTGTCTGGAAAGGGGGCAGTAGGCCAAAAAAGTTTGGGAACCACTGCTTTAAAGGGAGGCAGTATGGACATCTCTAACCTCTTCTTCTCCCACCTTTCTGCACGGGATATTTTCATTCTTGAAGGGAATCAGGAGGTTGGGCCTGGAGGGCATCCCTCTGCTCTACTCAGACAAGAGGGGTCCTGGGTTAGAAGTCTGCTATCTGTTCTCTTAAATTTTGTTAGTTTTGGGGGGATATGATTAGTTTCCATCTAACTTTTGATTGCTTTGTCATCATTGAAGGGGGAAGGAGGATCACAAACTCTATTTCTAAGGCTTGACCCTTTCTCGACCAGTTCCACAATGAACAAAAATTTCAAACAGTATAGAAGATCATTTATCAAGCAAAAGAGAAATTGGAGAAGGGATATATCAGCAAATTTAAACCAGAATATATGGAATGAAGAGATCCTCCTACTGGGGGTAAGATAACTCAGTTCAATGAAGAGAGAAGGTCCCTCAAGGGAGAAATTCCTTGCTGATACCTCTTGTATAGCATGTTAGGGATAGAAACATGATGGAGATGGCTTGCTCCTCTTATGTCTTCCCAGAGTCTTTCCCTTCAGTGATCTGAAGTAGAATTGGCTTCTTCCATGTTCTCTTGAAATAAGAAGCTAAAAGCACCCAGAGTTGTTAGAAGCTTAAAGAGGACTTGAAACTTGAAGAATCTCAAAGGGTACTGAAGAAGGCAGACTGGAGTTTCCCCCACTCTTGCTATCTCTGCCCTGCCCCTCATGTAAGACAGGGCCTTTATTTCCACCAATAAGTGAGACGGTCTTATACCAATGGCCTTTGGAATAAGGATTACATGTAGGAACTACAAGTATTTAACTTTGGAGAGACTGTAAGGGGTTAATAAAAAGTAGTTTCTTGATTAAATATAGGGTGGTAAGCCTTTGTTTCGAACTCCTGAATGAATCTTCCTATAGGAAATATGTCCATGTTCTTCTTGGCAGAAAGGATAGGTCCCAGATAAATTGTTGGACATGAACTCCTGTAGAATTTTCTATTATGGGATGCTTATAAAAGGGAGGACACTTTGTCCTGGTCTAAAGTGTTGCCTCATCTACTATTATGATTGCTATCCCCACTTTTGGAGATTCAGCTGAGGCATAATAAATTATATTCGAACTCTTATTTTACCTGTATATGAATATTTATGTTTTTTTTGATAAACCACAAATTGGTTTTTCTGTCAGATACATTATACTATCCCTCTCTTTTTTTAATGAAAAATTAATCATTCTCATTTGTTGTTATGCTTGTTAGATTTGTTTTACTTTCTGTTATATTATAATTTTTTTACTTTCTTTGCCTCCCCTTCTCTTTAAAAGTAAAAAGAAAAGGGGAAAAAAGGAATTATATTAACACTAGTTATCTGTAGCTAGAACAATGTGATTTTTATCCTTTCTTTGCCCTTATCCTCTAGCCCAGATCTACATGATTGGGTCTCCTTCTTTTCTCTCTCCACTTCACTGCTTTCCTTCCTCCCTCCTCCTCCTCCTCCTCCTCCTCCTCCCCTTTTTTCTCAAGAATTCTAGTCTAACTCAATAGCTCTTCTTTCATTTCTTTTAGTAGGATCTTGATCACTCTTGGACTCCTTGTGATCAAGTCATTCTTTTCCTGGTGTTATATTTATAATTATCGCAGAAATAGCTCATTTTCTGAAGTTTTATATTGGATTTTCCTTACTTGTAATATTTAGATTATATTAGATTTGTATAATTACAGATTTCTCCATAAGAGATGACTATTGAACATCTGTTTTGACCTGACATGCAGGTAGAGGGTAGCCTTGCAGAGCTCTAAGTCTTTGATCTGGAATAGGGTAGCTTAGAACATGGTAGTAACTATGAGGCCCTCCACATTGTATATTTTTGGGCTGGGCCAGCTGTCTAGTAGGTGATCATGTTTGCCTCCCTTTCTCTTAGGACCTAATTTAGAGCTGGGGTCATCATCAGCCAGAATCTGGAGGCTATTTCACACATAGGCATTGCCTTTTATTTCCAATGATGTCCCCCAGAGGCTGCTATACTCTGATAGTGATCCATTAACATTCTTCTTTGTTGCTAAATTCTACCCTAGACTTTAGGAAAGTAGAATTTTAAAAGCTGAAGAAAAGATAGATATGATCATGTTCAGAGATTCTGAACATGGGACTATGGGATTAATGGCTCAATAAATGTAGAAAGGAGGCACTAAAAACATGAAATTCTAGGTGTATAATTCTGAATAATCCTGATGAAAAGGGATAAAAGTGAAGTCTAAAAAAACCAATGAGGCTATATGATAAATCTCTGATGAATTCAGAATACACACATATACACATATAGAATTATGTAAGTGTATATGCTTACATACATGCATGCATATCTGTTTATATTCAAAAGATAGAAAGAAGGAAACATGAGCAAAATAAAACATGGAACTATAGCAGGAAACTGTTAGAGTAGTCTCAAGTCTAAAGCCCCAAATGAATTGAACTTGTGAAAAATGCCAATGAGAACAGAAAAGAATTTAAAAAAGGACTTAAAAAATACCAGCCACATTTTAACAAAAAGGACAAAAGTGTGATAAGTGAAATTATTTGAGGAAGATGGTATAATTATTCATATATCTGTTGCTTATTTGTTTTTCATAAGAGAACAATCTTTAAATTAGAAAAGGTAAAACAAAAATAATAAATAGCAAAATTTCAAGATAGGTGAAGAGATAGCAAGAGAATACTTAAATAGTTTTAATGAATTCAAGACTCCAGGTCAAGAAGAATTATTTCTCAGTGAACTGAAAGAATTTGCAGATATAATAATGAAACCACTATCAGGGATTTTAAAAAAGTCATGAAGAATAAGAGATGTGTCAAATTAGAGAACAAATGTATTGATTTTTCAAAAAGCAGAACAATGTATGGGCAAATAAATTTGGTTTTGAAATCTAGCAAAATTTTCAATGAATTATTGAATGTATGATTTGTAAGCACTCAGACAGGGAAGTGGTGACCAATAGGAACCAATATGGATTCACAAAGAACAAGTTGTCCCCAACTAACCTCATTTCCACTTTTGACAGTTATGAGAGTCATCATGGAGAATACATTTTGATTTCAGGAAAGTGTTCAATAAAGTCTAACATGATACCCTTATGAATAATATGGAGAAATGTGGCCTGAACAACAGTACATTTAGGTGGAGTCTTCACTGGTTAAACAACTATCCCCAAGGAACGCTGATAGATAAATTCAATATGAAGGCATCTCTTTTGTGGCATGTTGAAGGGCTCTGTCCTTGGATCTCTCCTTGTCAACACTTTTGTTAACAGCTTATATGAAGATATAGAAGGAATGCATTTCAAATTTGAAATGACACAAAACAGAGTGATAAAATTTATATATTGGATGATAAAAATTCAAAATGATCTTGACAGACTTGGAGAATAAAGTAAAACCAACAAGATGGAATTTAACAGGGATAAATGTTAAGCTCTGTATTTAGTTTTAAAAAAATAAACTGCATAGTGGAGATTTTGTTTGACAGCAGTTAATAAGAAAAAAGCTAGGGATTTTATCCAACTACAAGCTCAGCATAAATGAGCTAAAAAGGTAATATAATCTAAGAGTCATTAATAGAAATATGGTGTCAAATTCATGAAGGGCTATAATTTCATTGTGACCTTTGTTGATTAAAGCATATATGGAATATTGGTAATCAATTCTTGGTATGACCTTTTAAGATGGATATTCATGAAAGAGTATATCTAGGCTAGAGGGAAGATTCTGGAAATCATTTCATTTGAACAAGGCTTGAAAGAAACAGGCTCCTTAGCCTGGAGAAATTTTGGTTTGGATATAATAGCAATCTTCAAATATTTAGATGAAGATATGGTCTGTTGAAGTGCTCTACATAATCCCATTTTCCCCTTAGGTCTCATGCTACCATCAGTTTTTCCTAATTGTTGGTGTCCCAAAACACCAGATCTTTTTTGGATAAGAAGGCCAGAGTTGTTTCCTCTTCACCCCACTACTCTGATCCCTCTTTAAATATGAAGCCAAGCAGAGAAATATACAATTTATAGGGAAGATAAGGAGTTACAACAACAGTTTGAAACAATAATTTACAAAGATTCTTAGTTTATTCTATCAACTATAGGGCATTTCCCAATTCTCTCTAAGTCTTTTCTGCCATTAAATTATTTTTCACAGTTCGCCTTGGTATCAACTCATGTCTTACTTTCACCTTTTAAAATGTTTTACTCCAAGATCAATTATAAAGTCTTCTCTTTGGCATTTAAGGCCCTTGACAAACTTGGCTCCTTTTTACCTTTCTTATCTTCTTACATTTCACTCTCTACTATACACTCCATCATGGGGCTACTCAAGCCTATTTGCTATTCCCCTGCAGGATACAACATTTGACTTCATGCCTGGAATGCTCTACCTCATTTCCTCCAACTTATAAGCTTCCCTGATTTCTTCTGATTCAGCTCAAACACCACCTTCTACAGGAAATCTTTTGCAATCCTGCTGTATTTTCTGTTGTAACCCTATGACCACTCCAATGGATGCCAAGGATCATATTGTTTTTAGCACTCCTAGAAGCTCCCACATTTATCTTCCTACCTGAGCACTGAACTGGCCATATCTCCTACTATAGCTCTGAAATAAATTCTCAAATGCGAGCTATTGGAAGAGAATCTGGGTAGAGCTTTCTTGACCCTGGTTCCTGTGTGTTTTAAAAATTTGTACCCTGGGGACTTCATTTCCAAGCATTCTTTATTCTTCCCGGGGTTCCCTTGTCTTGTGTCCTGGTGTTTATAAATTTGCTAAAATCCAAGCTAAGGGGACTTTTTTTTGGCTTTGGCTCTTGTGTGGTAGGTGGATGGGTCTCTGGCTCTTTGTTCTGCTCCTTCAGCTGAAGGAACACCTTTCTCTCTGACTTTGTTGTTATTAAATCTTATAAAAATATAAATAATTCATTTTTAGTCTTCCACCTGCTATGGCTTCAAGTGGCAGAAATGAATATTACTCAGCTCTGCCTCCTTGCTTAGTGATTTTTGGGATGGATGACTGTTTTATTCTAACAAGTCAGAGTGAGGATCCCATTAACTTCAGACCTTATTTATAAGAGCTCATATTGGCTTCTGCCTCTCTGAACATGTACATTTTTTGATCACCAGCAGGTTGGCTTCTGGAAATCTTCGTGTAGAGTCTTGGATGGGAACATTGTTCTATTTGGTACTTTAAAAAAAATTTTTTTTAAACCCTTAACTTCTGTGTATTGTCTTATAGGTGGAAGATTGGTAAGGGTAGGCAATGGGGGTCAAGTGACTTGCCCAGGGTCACACAGCTGGGAAGTGTCTGAGGCTGGATTTGAACCTAGGACCTCCTGTCTCTAGGCCTGGCTCTCAATCCACTGAGCTACCCAGCTGCCCCCCTATTTGGTACTTTTTAAAGATTTTTGCTGTGGTGCTTACGGAAGAGCTATGCTCAGTGAAGACTTTCCACATGCTCTTAACTGGAAGTCTGGCTCTGCCATTTCTCTTTCTCTCTGTTTCTGTCTCTCTCTCTTAATTGCTCAGAATCTAAGTTCCTACTCTTTTAGTGAAAGACAGATCTTCATACACCTAGTTATTGGACTATGGAAAAATGATTGTCCTCTCCACTATGAGATAGAGTTGGTTGGTTTGTCCTGTCTTAAGCACTTTGTGGAGCACAAACTAGCCACTCAATTAATTAATATTCAGACATTTAGTCTTCTTTTGAACCTTCATCCTATTGTTGGCAGGATTTATGTCCATGTTGTCTTGAATTTCTACCTGACTTAAGGTAAGAAAGTCCTTTCCGATTTCAGTCAGTTCTGGACTGTCAATTTGCATTCTACTCAGATGAATTTGGAAGGACTACATTCTAGCAAATTGTAAAGTTCTGTGTGACTTGGAAGCACCATCATTTCTTTTAGACAGCCAAGATTTTTTGGAGTCTGCTATGCAAATGAGCAGATGAGAGAAACCAAGAATAAAAAGGATGGTTGGACCCATTGCAAGGCTGTCACACATTCCTCTTCAAATAACTGTTTTAAATTCCTGTCTTTCACATGCTTATGTGGCATGCAACAAAACTCTTAGGCTATGACAAGCAATCAGCAGAAAGGAGCTATAAAGAAGAAGCTTAGATGGTCAAGATTCCAAAGGTATAGAGTTATTTATCCATTTACTTTTATCTCAGTCTCTCTGTCTTAGTAATTTTACACTCAAAAATTTCAGGGAAAATCCAAAGTTCAGCTATATGTGCTTTCCTTTCCTTTCTGAGGCATTCTTTTATATAGACCTTCTTCAGAGACAAGGAAATAACTTTGTTATATGTTCATTCATTCATTCATTCAATTCAACAAATATATGGTGACTATCTACTTACATACAAAACATTATGTTAAATGTTGTAGGCAAAAAATGGGATATGTTTTTGCCATCAGAGAGAGTGTAACAGTTCAATGTAGGGGTTGGGATACCCCTACAAAACATGTGAACAAAAACCTTGTTATGAGACTTTACTATTACTTTTGTAAAAAAAAACATTCTGAGTCAAATTAATAGTCTAATCAAATGAAATATTAGCCTATTTATGAGGAAAGGCCTTTAGTGGTGGCTTTTGCTGTCAAACATTGAATGTTAATTATGAATTATTCTTAACTATTTTTAAAGCTCCTAAAATATTATCTAACACATATTTTCCCATCAGCAGTACCACTTTATATACTTGAATTTAATAAAATTGCATTTCTTTAAAACATTTTAGTACTCAGATTTTTATTGAGTCTGTCATCTCCTTTCAGCTAGAATTAGGATAACTTGCTCAATCTAATATCTTTTTGGTGCTCTTCCTTCTCTTTCTGCATCATATAATATATATTATATTTTTGGATTTGAACAGAGAGTCAATAGGACAATAAAAAGAAAGAGAGATTAGGGAGCTATCTGCAGGGACAACTGAAGAAAAGATAGAGGGAAGGCAGGGAAAAATGAGTTTGAAGAGGTGGAGTGGAGAAAGGAGAGAAATGGTACAGAATGCAGGAAAAAGGACAAAGAATGAGGTAAACGGAGAAAGGATCGAAGAGAAGAAGAAAGATGGGAAGGTAACTCTAGTATCTCAAATTTATTATTGCTATATCTGGTATTCTTATAAAAATTCTGGGAATCCTGGACACTTCTAAACCAATTTAAGGAAGAAAAAAATCTGAACAAAGAGCTGTCCTAATGAAGTGAAAGTGAAATACAATTATTCATCCTTGCTCAAAAAGAAGAGAAGAAAGCAAATGATAATGCCATATCTTTTTGATCCTCACAACAAACTTGTGATATAGGATGGAGTATCTGCTGTTTTGTGATTATGAAAATATGGCCTAAGTTATTCCCTCTTTCTGAATTCTGTATGTGGGTGGTACCTTTCTTTCTCATCTCCACTTAGCAAGACTTGGTTTTCCTTTCAAAATAGGAGGGTAAGAAAGAAATGAGAGGAAGCCCACCTCACAACCCTGAGGATAACCCATTTCATTTATTATTCTTGTCTTACAGATGAGGAAATGGAGAGGTTTAATTGACTTCACTAAGGCAACATAGGACAACTAGGTGGCACAGTGGATAGAGTGATCTGCTTGGAGTCAGAAAGTAGTAGAGCTAGAACTTAAACAGATCTGTTTTTTTTTTCAAACAATGCCATCTCAACCACATCACAGTTCCCACAGAAGTATTAAATGCCACTTTTTGGTGTTATATCAAATTTATTCAAATGGGATTCTACAAATGATTGATGAATCTGTACAATTCAATATGCTCTCATCTCATCATTATTCTCTTATCTTTCAGTCTAATCAATGAATACATATTTGTGGGATAGGGATAGAACCTGGATCTGTGATTTCATTGGTGTAGGGAGCTCTTAGAAGAAGAATCTCCCTCTAGGAATACAGATTAACTTCTTCTAATTCAAAGTTTTGCCTTGACCATTTAATGACTGTGTGCCTTTGGACAAGTCCCTTAACTTCTTACTGCTCTTATACTGCAACTCATAGTCTTAAAAGAGTTGTTGGGAGCACTGTACTTAAGAAAGCTGGTAGAGTACTTGAGACCCTGAGAGCAATTAGGAACACTGCACTTAAGAGTTCTCCTTGGTCTGTTGACAATACTTAAGAGCATTTAAGAGAACACTGCAATTAGGAGATTTACTTGATCTGTTGTCAGCACTTAAGATGACTTGAGAGACTTTAGAGAACACTGAACTTAAGAGAGCTCCTGAGATCCCTTTAAAGTTGCTGAGAACAATTAAGAGTTGTGGCATATACTTGGGGTTCTTTACCACCTTGGGTGCACTTTGCTAGACTTTTCAGTTTGCCAATGTCCTTCTTATAATGTGACACTAAAAATTGAACACAGTATTCCAAATGTGATCCAGCCAGGACAAAGTACTGTGGGACCAATACATTTCCTTCTTCCTGGAAGCCACACCTGTCTTAATGCAACCCAATATTACTTGGCCTTTTCTTGGCTGCCACATCATACTTGTTGACTCCTGCTAAGCTGGCAATCCATTAAACCTCTCAGTCTTTTCAAACTCTTCTAATCCTGCTCTGTGCATCTTGTACTTGCGAAGCTGATTTATTTTTAAACTTAAGTAAAAGACTTCATATTTCCTATTAAATTTCTCTTAACAGATTTGGCTCAGCATTGTAGCCTATCAAAATCTTGGATCCTAATTCTGTCATCCAGGGTTACAATTAATGATATGAAAGAAATTTAGAAGGAGCTTGACCAGGCTAAAGTCTATCATGATGAGGAATGAGTGAGATAGTCACTACCACTTAAAAAAAAAACCAAATCCTTACCTTCTGTCTTAGTATCGATTCTAAGACAGAAGAGTGGCAAGAGCTGGGCAATAATCAGGTTTAATTGACTTGCCAAGGGCCACACAGCTAGGAAGTGTCTGAGGCCAAATTTGAAGCCAGGTTCTCTAGACTCCAGTCCTGAAGCTGTATCCACTGTGCTACCTAGCTGCTCTTACCACCTTTCCTTTTTAAGTGGTTATTGTTTTAAGGCTTCTTAAATTGTTTTAGAGCTTCATACACGAAGGGAAAAAAATTCTGGCTTTTCAGTTACTAATAGCTCCTTCATTGCTTTATGTTATTCTAATTACTATGAGGACTCAAAGAAGGATAATTCATTTATAAAGCATCTTAAAGTTTATGAGGGATAGCTTGGCATACTGGATTCATGGTCCTCAAAGCCATGAAGACTTGGATCCAAGACCTGACTCTCATATAAGTGGGCTGTGTGACCTTAGGCAGGTCATTTATCTTCTCAGTGCTCCAGGTAACTTTTTAAGTGGCAGAGAAGGTGCTGAGGTGCATTAGTAGAAGTAGTTTCTTTACTTAGGAATTCCCTATTCCAATTAACTTTCACATCTAGCTCAAATCTTTATCCCTTTAAGATTTACAAAGTACTTTCCTCACTATAATCCTTTGAGGTAGATAGTGAAATTTTATTATTGCCATTTTACAGATGCTAAAATTAAAGTTTATAGATGGTCTACAAACTGTGTGATTCTTAATACCCTCTGCTCCTTATTCCATCACTCTGCTGCTATCACTGCAGAAATGGAAGGAAGATAGACAGAACTGAGGATGCTTTGTTGTTGTTTCATAAATTATTTTGCCATAACCGAAGAATTTTTCACTGAGTTTCTAGCTTCTTGGAGATGAACCTCTCTATATTTTAGCTAATCCTTGGAAAAAAGACCTGGTCTGTTTCTGGTTCCATCCTTAAAGCCTTTATAACATGGTGGTTGTTAGTTATTTCAGTTGTATCTGAGTCTGTAACCTCATTTGGGCTTTATTTAGCAGAGATACTGGAGTGGTTTGCTATTTCTTTCTCCAGCTAATTTGGCAAATGAGGAAACTGAGGCAAACAGAGTTAAGTGACTTGCCATAGGAAATGCAGATAGTAAGTGTCTGAGTCTGGATTTGAACTCGGGTTTTCCTGACTCCAGGTATGATGCTAGTAGAACATATTAAAGCATATGTTGTATGTGTCATAATCTTTGAGAATCCAGGGTCACCTTCATATCACTATGTATCATCAGATAATGATTTAGCTATTATACAAATCTAGCATTTGTATAATCCTTTACAGTATACAAGGTGTTTTACAGATATTATCTCATTTGATATTCCAAACAAAACTATGAGGTAAGTACTATTATTTTTCCCCATTTCACAAACGAAGATACTGAGGTCGAGAGAGTTGAAGTAACTTACACTTCAAGTAAGTGTCTAAGGCAAGATTTGAACTTCAGTCTTGGTCCCCAACTCCAGACTTCTATTTGTTATGCTACCTAGCTGTCTCGCAAGACTTTGTAGAGGAAACAGACTTCAGAGAACTTAAGTGACTTGTTTTCTCATTATCCTGCAGTGGTAGGTATAGGAGGCAGGATTTGATCTTGAGCCTTCTGATTTTAAGTCCAGAATTCTTTCTATTGTATCACATTGCTTTTATATTGGTACGAAGAGTGTATTCTAAAAGCGACATCTCAGTAGATTCTTGTCTTGGCTTAAGCCTTCACAGTGAACAATGCTCAGTAGGGTTGGCCATGCTTGATGGCACCAAGAATTGTGTGTTAGCAATCCTTAATGGCTAGGAGTGACAAGGAAAATGGCAGTAGGTATTATTCTGATTTATACATGCCATGTCTTCTCTTTCCTCTCTCATTGACTCTTACATACCGGTACTTGCTTTCATTTGATAGTAGGGACAATGCCAGAAGTGGAGATCCAGGGCATCATACTAGGCTCCCTAAAGTCCAGCTTTTAGATAACCACTCATTTTGGATCCCAATTGGTCCTACAAGTATCTAGCTTAGCAGTCATTTATTGGGATGTGGGAAGTTCAGCAGAATTTTGGGAAAATTTTGTATGTAATGGGCAACAATATCTACACCAGGGGCAGCTAGATAATGCAACAGAGAATTATGTTGGGCTTGGATTCAAGAAGACTCTTGGATCTTCTTGAGTTCAAATCCAGCCTCAGGCATTTACTAGCTTTGTGACCCTGGGAAAGTCCTTTAATCCCATTTACATCAGTTTCCTCATTTGTAAATGAGTTGGAGAAGAAATGGCAAGCCAGTCCAGTATCTTTGCCAAGAAAACCCTAAATGGGGTCATGGAAAGTCAGACATGATTGAAATGACTGAACAACAACATTTGCACAATAACCCTAATATAATCTCTCACATGTTGTTAGAGTATAATACTTACAGCTATAAAAATTACACATTGTGATATATTTTCCTCTCCCTTCTTTGTTTCCTATGCCAAAATACAAAAAGGTTCTATATGATGAGGATGGGGGGGAGCCTTATTTCCTTTCTCTGGTGAATTGCTGTTATTAAGGAGCATCTTTATTGTTCTGTCAAATATTTTCCCTGTAAGAGAGCTCTAATATTCATACTTCTGTGTTTGTAGCCAGAGGACCTGTATTTGAACCATTGCTATTTATTAATTGAATAATCTTAGACAAATCACCATCACTACCCAGAGTTCAGTTTTCTCAACTTTAAATTAGAGGTTTACCCTAGATAATCTCCAGTGTCCCTTTCACCTCTAAATCTATGAATTTAAAATCCTACAAACTCCAATAATTGAAATAGTTTCTCTAAATGACAGCAACTAATGATGAAGGAAATTAATGTCCTTTGCCCTCAGAGACCCACCATCCAGTGAAGTTTCTCTTTATTTCTGGGTCAGGGATTTTGAGCTTGGAATCTGCAAACTTGTTTTTTGGAAATTATTTTGATAACTTTTTCAGCATAATCTTATAAATACAAATGTACACACCCACATGCTTGTTAATATATGATTATATATGTGTATCTATACGTATATGTGTATGCTTGCATATTATTATACATATTTTGTATAAATCCAAAGTTTCCTTTGTAATCATACAGATTTTATTTATTTAAGAACATTATTTGGAGAAGGGCTCCATAGACTTCCCCAGACAGCTTAAGAGACCCACTGCACTAAAAAGGTTAAGAACCCTCTGGACAAGGAAGTATAGTGGAAGAAATGCTCCCCCATCTCCCCCAAGAAACTTCTGAAATTAGCAGTGTAATGTAAGGTCCAACTATCCCTTTTTTCACCTGTTAGCTGAATCAATAGTTTCAGTTTCAGTGACAAGCAGTAGCCACTAGAGAGCACCCGTGCACTTTAAAATCTTTCACCTCCCCAAATCATGGAAAGTATCCCCGATATTGCAAGGACAGAAGAGAACATACATTGGAAAGGAGAAGAGGAAAGAATGAATATATTTATCATCCTCTTTTACCTAACCGAAATACCTGCTTGCTATGTATTTATGCATCTAAGGCTTCTTTAAATATAGGCATCACAAGAACACTAGACGGTAATGGGTAGAGGAAGGGATTAGATTGAAAAGACTTCATTTGATGATGTGAGTAGGTCAGTTGACTTTAAAACTGAATAAACCACTCTTAGAAGCAAGGTAGCTATGGAAACATTACCAAAATTGTTCTATTGCTGCATCGCTGCAGTGGCTTCTGCAGTCAGGAAACACAAGGGAGGGAAGAATATTATTTTCTTATAAATAATACAACACTGGATACTATATGGAAAGTTGTAAGAAATTAGATTTTAGGGATAGAGACGTTCCAACAAAAATACTCCAGAGCTGCACTTGGGGTCTTAGAACTTAGCCCTGGGTTTCATATATGAATATATCTGTATATCTACAGAAAAGAGCATTTTTTTTACACATTGGCTGGAAGTTACTTGTTCACCTTAGGGAAGAACCACATGGGGGCAGATGGTCCTATATTTGGTTCTCTTTAGATGAGTTAGCTTATTATTATTTGGAGTGGATACTTTGTTGTTGAGTTTAGGACCAAGAGCCTCAGATGCCCTATATTTGAGGACCTATGAGGTAGCCTTAGTAGGCAAATGGAGGAAATATCAAGTAAGGTTGTTTGTTGTTTTTTGTTTTTTTTAACAAGTTCCCGAGTAAATATTTTACAAAATGTCTCTTTACTCTTAGTCAAGTGGAAAAAAAAACCCCAAACCAAACCAAAACAAGGTCCATCTCCACCTTTTCCCACTTTGTAGGGTATGGATTGTTAGAACAATAGATGCACTAAAAGATCTACCCATGAAGGCTCAAATATACTGAAGCATATCCCTGTTTAGCATTTTCAGAAATTAACTGACTGGCAAAACTTTGGTTTGGCTCCCAAACTATGCACTGGGACTGTGCAAATAACGTGAATGTAGTCTTTTCAAACCAGAAGCTAAATAACTTAGTGGATAGAATGCTGGGCCATGAGTCAGGATGCTCTGAGTCTGAAACCTGACTTTGGCCACTTAGTGGGCTGGATCTTGTACTTCATCACTCTGAGTTTCAGTTTTCACATCTGTTAAAGAGAGAAAGCAATTCCTAGAATACCTGAAGTTCAAATGAGATATGTAAAGTGCTTTGGAAATTTTAAAGACCTCCTCTGTCCCCAAATGATTTCTATTTATTATTTTTTTTATTCTGATTCTTATTGACAGCAGCAGGATAGAGAAACAAGCCTCAGAGTCAGGAAGGTTTGGTTTCAGACAGTACCTGATTCAGTCGCTGTGTGACCCTGGATGATTAATTTATCCTTTCAGTGTCCTAGACAACTCTCTAAGATTATAAATTAAAGAGAAAGTGCCAACCTGCTTTGGTAGAGAAACTTCTCTAGGTGTTTCTTCCACTGAAGAAATTATAGGTCTTAGCAGAAAAAACAAGAATTGTTCATGTTGATTTGTGGTAAGCATTCTAGAATGGGTTTTGTGATTACTTACAAAGGGAAGCACTGATTTAGATCACCAGGAACAATGAATCATGTCCATCTAAATTCATTTCCATTATTAGAATGGAAGATCAGAGGAATGTCATAGCTAGTGGTTTCTAATCTTTTTTTTCCATTAGGAGGACCCTTTTCAATGTGACCAAAGTTGGAAAACTCCAATAAAACAGCAGTTCTACTTCTAAAATACTTTGAGAAAATATGGATTCATAGACAGATCTGTGGACTCCTTGCAATAACTGTGCGATTCTCCAGAGGTCCTCAGCCTACAGGTTGGGAATAGCTTTTCTAGAGGTAGGATAAATTTCAATCAAGGTGTTTAATATCAGTGAGGCAGAAAATATTTGTGGATAATATGGTGAAGGGACATAAATTTAATTATACAACAGTGATACAAATTCATACTGGACTGACCTATAGGATACAAAGAATGATGATTGATCATTTAATGCCAACTTGGAGGGCAATCTCTAGTGGAGTACAGAGGAGACCAGTCAACTTGACAAGGTTAAAAAATGAGGTCTTTGCTCTGTTTTTGGAGCTGTCATATGTCCCTTCACCATTTGGAACTTTAATGAAATCTCCTTGATGCCCTGAACAGTGTTGACATCATGTCAAGAATAATTAATTGCCTGGAGTCAGGAAGACCTGAATTTAAATCTGGCCTTACTAACTGTATGACCTTGGTCAAGTCACTTAACCTCTCTCTACCTTAGTTTCCTGATCTGTAAAATGATATGAAAAATGAAAAAATGAATAATAGCAGCATCTATCTCCCAGATTTTTGTATGGATAAAATGAGATAATATTTGAAAAGCAGTTAGCACAGTGCCTGGCACATATAGGTACTTTGTAAATCTTTGCTGTTATTATTGTTATGGCTGGTGAGTATTTCAACCACATCTTTTAACTTGATCTTTAAAAAGATAGAGGAGATACATTCGTGTTAGAGAGAGATTAGCCCAGAGCTAGAAATAGAGTAGAAGGGCTATATACAGAGACCATATTTGGGTTTGTGGTAGAGGGGGAGCCTAATTATCTGAATGGCACTACCCCAGGGAGCCCCAAGATAGCAGCAGTAGAGAGATAATTCCTGAGTTATGGCGAATAGAAGCACACAATTTCTTACCCTCTGATAAAACTGAATTATGTGATCTGCTCAGGTCCTAGGAAAGGTGGTTGATGTTCTATTAAGTCCAGCTGCTTTCCTCTTTTGGTGGATTCTGAACTATAAAGCAGTATTCTTAATTTTTAGGACAGTATTAACCCTTGGAGCTTGGAGTGTAGGTGAGGGAGGGAAGCACTGTAGAAGGAAGGAGCATTATTATTTTAATTGTGGGTTGTTTGTATTTTCTGTTTTCCATTGTGTGAAGTAAAGCATGTCTCATATTTAATGTATTGTTAGTTCAAGTGCTTACTTGGGAACTGGGGACTCTTTTTTGTTGTTTCAAATACATTTTACTAATGTTCTTTTGTTTTTATATCACAATAATTTAAGAATATTGCTTTCTTCTGTATCACACCCTCCTCTGTCCCGAACCTTATCTATAGAGACTTAGACAATTTTTCTCAGAAAAAAATCTGGAGTGGGAGCAAAATGAGCCAAATTCTGGTGTTCCTATGGGAAACTTGGAGTAGGAGTGTGAGCTGGTAAGATTTAAGGGAAGTCTCTAGTACTGAACTTGGTCCTAACCAAACACAGAGCTTTGGTTCTGGGCCAGAGGCTGCATTAAATTTGCAGATGGCACAAAACTTGGAGGGATACTTGATATGCCAACTAGTAGAGTGGGTATCCCAAAAGATCTTGATATGCTGGAGAGATTGGCAGAAACTAATACAATGGAATTTAATTAGGGTAAAGAAAATATTCTGCACTTGGGTTCACATAATGAGCTGAATGAGGTGGAAGAGAGAAATGAGACTACATAGTATTTTATGTGAAAAAAGACCTGAGCGTTGTAGGAAACTGTAAAGCTCCAAGTTGATCTAAAATGTGCTCTGGTAGCCAAACAATCCAATGAGACCTTCAGTTCAATTAATAGG
Source organism: Gracilinanus agilis (assembly GCF_016433145.1). Classification (NCBI taxonomy): domain Eukaryota; kingdom Metazoa; phylum Chordata; class Mammalia; order Didelphimorphia; family Didelphidae; genus Gracilinanus; species Gracilinanus agilis. Next base: position 331,542,805 of record NC_058132.1, read on the forward strand.
GTCATAAGATTACAGACCTAGTGATGAAATGGTTCTCAGAGAGCCTCAAACCCTTCATTCTACAGATGAAGAACCTGAAGCCTGGGATAATGAGGTCATGCAAAAAGTAAATGAGGATTTGGATCCAGATCTATTAATGCTACTTTTATTCAATACTCTTTATTGTATAAAAATAACAAAATCATATTGTGCTCTAAGTCTAATTATTATTATTATTATTTTTATTATGTCTTTGACATTTTGGGAATTTCTAATTACAATTTACACTTACTATGTATATGTAGAGGTAAGCTAGGTGGCTTAGTGGGTTTAGAATCAGGAAAACTCATCTTCCTGAGTTCAAATCTGACCTCACATACTGTAATAATTAAAATGGGTTTGACAAATATACGAATTTTAAAAAATGTCATGGTCACCATTTATAAAAATTAACTCTTAAGTCACAAGGCTTTAACTAGCTTTATTACAGAGGGTAGAGATAGTAAAGGGGGAAATGTAGGAAGGAGGTAGAAAGTATTGCCTAGCAAAATATCCTATGAGCCAATCCTAGTGCCTCCAGACCGAAAAGAATGTCCCACTGAAGACAGGAGAAGAGCCAAAGAGTCAGTGTCTCTGGCCAGGGTCATCTCAATCCAAGCGAGTCACTAAAGTTGAACACCAGGAGCCACCAAAATAGAATCCGAGACAGAATTGAATGCCTAATCAAGCTGAGCTGCATCAGACTGAGCCATAAAAGATGAGCTGCCAAAGACTGAGCCATCAAAAGATGGCGGCAGAGTAAAAAGCAGCTGTTTAACCTCTCTTAACCCACACATACAGGACTCCACAAGAGGACATAAAAACAAATTCAGACGAATGAAGGGACCCCACAACAGGGCACGGTGTTGAAGATACGTGGAATTGGGGCATTTCATTGCTATAAAGGGGTGAAATAGCTCTCACTAAAAAGTGAGCTGAGCAACCACCCCCCCCTCCCACCACCTACAGTGTGAAAGCCAGTGCACAAGAGTTAAAGCAAGTTTGGAGCATTCATTAAGTTCTTGTTAGCTCACCAGTGCCTGCTCCTGTGAGCCACAAGACTTAAGACCCCAAGAGGCTAAAGAACCAGACTTTGAACACAGAACTTGAGCTAAGACGTGGACACAGGTGCAGACTCAGGCACGGACCTCAGGTGGGGACCCAGAGCAGAGGAGTACATGACTGTGGAAGCAGCATACTGAGACTGTTAAAGGAGCTTCAGGCAGAGGAACAAGCAAGGGGACCACCAGGAGGCTTGACCCTGAGAAGAACTAGACCTGAGACCTCAGGAGCCTAAAGAGCTCAGACAGACCCTGGACATGAGGATAAAGCTGAGAGGGCGCCCGGCTAACAATGGCAAGCCAGTTGAAAGAACCCCAAAAGAGAAAGATCAAGAAGAAATCTTTAATAATCAACAACTTTTACACAAAAATATCCAGACAAAAGAGCAAACAGCAGAGGAGAACAAACAAGTAATCATATCCAAACCTTCCAAAAAAAGTGAAAACTGGTCACAAGCTCTTGAAGAGTTCAAATCTGAGATCTTGAAAAATATGGAAGAGATTTGGCGAGAGAAGTGGGAAATAGCTCAAAAGAAAATTAACAGGTTAAAAGACAGAAACTTCCATTTGGAGAAAGATGTCCCCAAATCGAAAGAATTGATAAGCAAATTGGAAACCAAAATCAAACAGGTAGAAAACAGGATAGACCAAATCAAAAAGGAAAATCAAAAGGCTATAGCAGAAAACCAGTCTCTAAAGACAAGAATTGGGCAAGAAGAAGTCAATGATCTCTCAAGATAGCAAGAACAAAAAAAGCAAAGTCAAAAGACTGATAAAATACAAGGAAACATGAAATATCTCACTGAGAAATTGACAGATCAAGAAAACAGGTCTAGAAGAGACAATCTGAGAATTATTGGTCTTCCTGAAAAAGCAGAAATTAATAGAAATTTGGACTAAATATACTAAAATAAATTATTCAGCAAAATTGCACTGAAGTTCTACAATAAGTGGGCAATATAGATATTGGAAGGATTCATAGATCGCCCTCTACACTAAACCCTGAAAAGACAATCCCCAGGAATATAATAGCCAAATTCAAGAGCTTCCAAGTAAAATAAAAAAATTTACAAGAAGCCAGAAAGAGACAATTCAGATATCAAGGAGCACCAATCAGGATCACACAGGATCTGGCAGCATCCACACTACAAGACCGCAAGGCTTGGAATATGATATTCAGAAAGGCAAGAGAACTGAATCTACAACCAAGGATCACCTACCCATCAAAACTGACTATATACTTCCAGGGGGAAGTATGGGCATTCAACAAGATAGAAGATATCCAAGTATTTGCACAGAAAAGACCAGGACTAAATGGAAAGTTCGATATCCAACCACAAAAACCAAGGGAGACATGAAAAGGTAAATAAGAAACAGAGGAGAAAGAAAGAAAACTCTAATGTTTAAATTTGCCTCTTTAAGGGTTTTAATAATATCAAATTATTTGTATACCTATATGGAGAAATGTTATGTGAAATCTTCAAAAACTGTATTCACTATTATAGTAATTAGAAGAATTATTCACAGGGAGGGGTTGTAACACTAAATGGTCTAAGATGAGATGGGGGGGAAGAGAAGGTGAATAGTAGATGGCACCAAGAGAAACTTGAATGAATGAGAAAAATAGGATATTCTAAATCGCACAAAGAGGGAATGGGAAAGAGAAGGGATGAATACTATTATAAGAAGGAGAGGAAGAGAGCATTAAGAGGTAAAATTTAAACCTTACTTTCAGCGGAATTAACACTGAGAGGGAAGAGGAGCTATATCCATTGAGATATTGAACTCTATCTAACCCTACTGAGAAAGTCAGAAGGGATTAACCAAGGGGAGCAGGGGAGTGGGGAGGTAAAAAAAGGGAAGGGAGGAGAGGGGGGAGAGAATTCATTAGGCCTTTAAAAATTAAAAAGAGGGTAATAATAAGAGAGGGGGTAGAAAGGGAAGTAAATCAAGGGAGGGGACAAGGGGGGCTGGTCTAAAACAAATCACTGGTTTAAAAAGGTAAAAGCGTAAGAAGAAGGGATAGAACTAGGAGAGCATACCAAAATGTTGGGGAATACACAACTGATAATTATAACTCTGAATGTGAATGGGATGAACTTGCTCATAAAATGGAAGCAAATAGCAGAGTGGATTAGAAAACAAAATCTTACCATATGTTGTCTACAAGAAACACATATGAGGCAGGTGGACATACACAGGTTTAAGGTCAAGGGCTAGAGCAAAATCTTTTGGGCTTCAAATGAGAAAAAGAAGGCAGGAGTGGTGATCATGATTTCTTACAAAGCCAAAGTAAAAATAGATATGATTAAAAGAGACAGGGAAGGTAATTACATCCTGATAAAAGGCTGTATAGACAATGAGGAAATAACAGTACTCCATATGTATGCACCAAATAGTATAGCATCCAAATTCCTAAAGGAGAAACTGGCAGATCTAGATAAATCAAACCAAAAAATAAACAAGAGATAAGAGAGGTGAATGAAATCCTAGAAAAGTTAGAATTAATTGATATGTGGAGAAAAATAAATAGGGACAAAAAGGAATACACCTTCTTTTCAGCTGCACATGGTACATTCACAAAGATCGACCATGTAATATGGCATAGAAACATTGCAAACAAATGCAAAAGAGCAGAAATAATAAATGTAACCTTCTCAGATCATAATGCAATAAAATTAATAATTAGTAAGGGCACATGTACAGGCAAATCAAAAACTAATTAGAAATTAAATAATATGATTCTCCAAAACCAGTTAGTTAAAGAAAATATCATAGAAACAATTAATAATTTCATTAAAGAGAATGACAATGATGGGACATCCTACCAAACTCTGTGGGACTCAGTTAAGGCAGTACTCAGGGGGAAATGTATATCCTTGAGTGTGTGTATTAACAAATTAGAGAGGGTAAAAATCAATGAATTGGGCATGCTAATTAAAAAACTAGAAAGGGAACAAATTAAAAGTCCCCAGCTAAAGGCCAAATTAGAGATTATAAAAATTAAAAGAGAAATCAATAAAATTGAAAGTAAAAGAACTATTGAATTAATAAATAAGACTATAAGCTGGAACTTTGAAAAAACAAACAAAATTGACAAAGTACTGGTCAATCTAATTAAAAAAGGAAAGAAGAAAACCAAATCATCATTATCAAAGATGAAAAGGGAGACCTCACCTCTAATGAAGAGGAAATCAAGCCAATCATTAAAAACTATTTTGCTCAATTATATGGCAATAAATATAGCAATCTAGGTGATATAGATGAATATTTACAAAAATACAAATTGCCTGGATTTTAACAGTAGAAGAAATAGAATACTTAAATAATCCCATATCAGAAAAAGAAATTGAACAAGCCATCAAAGAGCTCCCTAAGAAAAAATCCCCAGGACCAGATGGATTCACAAGTGAATTCTATCAAACATTCAAAGAACAACTAATTCTAATACTATACAAACTATTTGACATAATAAGCAAAGAAGGAGTTCTACCAAACTCCTTTTATGATACAAATATGGTACTGATCCCAAAGCCAGGTAGATCAAAAACTGAGAAAGAAAACTACAGACCAATCCCCTTAATGAACATAGATGCAAAAATCTTAAATAGAATACTGGCAAAAAGACTCCAGCAAGTGATCAAGAGGGTTATCCATCATGATCAGTTATGATTAATACCAGGAATGCAAGGATGGTTCAACGTTAGGAAAACATTCATATAATTGACCATATCAATAAGCAAACCAACAAAAACCACATGATTATCTCAATAGATGCTGAAAAAGCCTTTGACAAAATACGGCATCCATTCCTATTGAAAACAGTAGAAAGTATAGGAATAGAAGGACCTTTCCTAAAAATAATAAACTGTATATACTAAAACCATCAACAAGCATCATATGCAATGGGGACAAATTAGAAGCCTTCCCAATAAGATCAGGAGTGAAACAAGGATGCCCACTATCATCTCTATTATTTAACATTGTACTAGAAACACTAGCAGTAGCAATTAGAGAAGAAAAAGAAATTGAAGGTATTAAAATAGGCAATGAGGAGACTAAGCTATCACTCTTTGCAGATGATATGATGGTCTACTTAAAAAATCCTAGAGAATCAACTAAGGAGCTGGTAGAAATAATCAACAACTTTAGCAAAATTGAAGGATATAAAATAAATGCACATAAATCATCAGCATTTCTATATATTTTCAAAACATCACAGCAGCAAGAGGTAGAAAGAGAAACACCATTTAAAATCACCTTAGACAATATAAAATACTTTGGAATCTATTTAACAAAACAAACACAGGAATTATACAAACACAACTACAAAACACTTTCCAAACAATTAAAACTAGATCTGAACAATTGGAAAAACATTGATTGCTCATGGGTAGTACGAGCTAACATAATAAAAATGACATTTCTACCCAAATTAATTTACTTATTTAGCTCCATACCTATCAAACAACCAAAAAACTTTTTTACTGAATTAGAAAAAACTATAACAAAGTTCTTTTAGAAGAACAAAAGATCAATAATATCAAGGAAAATAATGAAAAAAAATGTGAAGGAATGTGGCCTAGCAGTAATAGATATTAAACTATACTATAAAGCAGTGGTCATCAAAACAATATGGTACTGGCTAAGAGATAGAAGGAAGGATTAGTGGAATAGACTTGGGGTAAGTGAAGTCAGCAAGACAGTGTATGGTAAACCCAAAGAGCCCAACTTTTGGGACAAAAATCCACTATTTGACAAAAACTTTTGGGAAAATTGGAAAACAATATGGGAGAGATTAGGTTTAGATCAACATCTCACACCCTACACCAGGATAAATTCAGAATGGGTGAATGACTTGATATAAAGAAGCAAACTCTAAGAAAATTAGGTGAACATAGCTGTATGCCTGTCAGATCTATGGGAAAGGGAAAAATTTAAAACCAAGCAAGAGTTAGAAAAAATTAGAAAATGTAAAATAAATAATTTTGATTATATTAAATTAAAAAGTTTTTGTACAAACAAAAACAATGCAACCAAAATCAGAAGGGAAACAACAAATTGAGAAGAAATTTTCATAACAAAAAACTCTGACAGAGGTCTAATTATTCAAATACACAAGGAGTTAAATCAATTATATAAAAATCAAGTCATTCCCCAATTGATAAATGGGCAAGGGACATGAATAGGCAATTTTCAGATAAAGAAACTAAAACTATCAAGAAGTACATGAGAAAGTGTTCTAAATCTCTAATAATTAGAGAAATGCAAATCAAAACAATTCTGAGGTATGTTGTGAGGAGCATTACTTAGTTATTATTTAGGAGGCCTAACTGGTAGAGCTGGAGAATTCCAAATGGAATGGGGAAGCAGGAAGTGTGGCTTGCTCTCTGAGACAGACTCCATGGTGGTTGGGACAAGCTGTAACTGACCCTTGGAGACCTCAGAGCTAGTGGAGTTGTACCCTGATTCCCTGGGATCTTGGATAGTGGTGAAAGTTGAAAGCAGAAGACTTCAATCCTGCAAGTCAACACTGAGAAAGGAAGTGGCCTGTGATCTGGTGGACAGCTTGCAGACTTCACTCCCTACATGGTTACTTTGGATCATCAGTTCTGGAGGAGTTTGCTACTGGCATCCTGAAACATCTCTGGAATAGTTGTGAGACCCCCAAAATCAAGCCCTCTTCCTTAGGTCCTTAGCCAAGCTGTCAAAACCTGGCAGAAGCCAGGTTGGCTAAGAAACTTACCCCTTTTGGCTCCAGTCCTGGGTTGTTAGTCATAGTTTTACCTAACCCCCCTTTCCAATCCCCTCATGTTATAATTAAACTGATTCCCTGTGTGTTTTTAGTAATTTAAAGTCCTCATTGCGTGTATGTGATAATCTGAATTTATTCCAGGCTGGGTGGGGCAGAGTGACAGTTGGTCAGGCTTAACTGCCATTTCAGTCAATGGTATTTCCCTTATAGTTAAACCTGTTTCCCTGGCTTGTAAAGTCTTACCCACTGTCCCTTCCTCTCTCCTATCCACCCCACAGAGCCCACAAGTAATATTTAAGTCGACTCCCCTGGTTTTCCCCATGAAAAAGAGAGAAGGGGAGAGTAATGAATGTTGGAGGGGATATGGCCAAATTGGGACATTAATGCATTGCTGGTGGAGTTGTGAACCGATCCAAACATTCTGGATGGCAATTTGGAACTATGCTCAAAGGGCTATAAAAGATTGCCTGCCCTTTGATTCAGCCATACCATTGTTGGGTTTGTACCCCCAAAGAGATCATAGATAAACAGACTTGTATGAAAATATTTATAGCCATGATTTTTGTGGAGGCAAAAAACTGAAAAATGAGGGTATGCCCTTCTATTGGGGAATGGCTGAACAAATTGTGTGAATGCTGGTGATGGAATACTATTGTGCTCAAAGGAATACTAAACTGGAGGAGTTCCATGTGAACTGGAAAGACCTCCAGGAATTCATGCAGAGTGAAAGGAGCAGAGCCAGAAAAACATTGTACACAGAGACCAATACACTATGGTAAAATAGAATGTAATGGACTTCTGTACTAGCAGCAATGCAATGATCCATAACAATTCTGAGGGACTTAAGGAAAACAATTCTACCCACATTCAGAGGTAGAGCAACAGGAGAGGAAACACAGAAGAAAAGCGACTGCTTGAACACATGGGTTGAAGCAGACATGATTGGGGATGTGTACTTGAAATGACCACACTAATGCAACTACCAACAATTTGGAAATAAGTCTTGATTGATGACACATGTTAAAATCAGTGGAAATGCTCATCAGCTACGGCAGGGGGAGGATGTTCGGGAGGTGAAGGGGAAAGTAAGAACATGAATCATGTAACCATGATAACTTTTCTAAAAAATAAAAAATATTAAAAAAATAAGAAAGCTTCTTTCCAATCAAAGTTTAATAAAATATGATTTGGAAATAACTGTCATATAAAAATGTATCCCAGAATTATACATAAATAAATGGCTTCTGGCTTATCAAAAAAAAATTGGGACATTAATGCATTTCTGGTGGAGTTGTGAACTGATCCAACCATTCTGGATGGCAATTTGGAATTATGCCCAAAAAACTCTAAAGGACTGCCTCCCCTTCAATCCAGCTATAGCATTGCTGGGTTTGTACCCAAAAGAGATAATAGATAAACAGACTTGTACAAAAATATTTATAGCTGTGCTATTTGTGGTGGTAAAAAACTGCAAAACAAAGGGATGCCCTTCAATTAGGGAATGGCTAAACAAATTGTGGTATATGCTGGTGATGGAATACTATTGTGCTCAAAGGAATAATAAACTGGAGGAATTCCATGTGAATTGGAAAGACCTCCAGGAATTGATGCAGAGTGAAAGGAGCAAAACCAGGAGAACATTGTATACAGAGACTAATACACTGTGGTAAAATCGAATGTAATGAACTTCTGTACTGGCAGCAAAGCAATGACCCAGGACAATTCTGAGGGACTTATGGTAAAAAACACTACCCACATTTAGAGGAAGAACTGCAGAAGTGGAAACACAGAAGAAAAATAACTACTTGAACACATGGGTTGATGCAGACATGTTTGGGGATATAGACCTGAAATGACCACACCAATGCAACTATCAACAATAAGTAAATAAGTGTTGATTGATCACATATGTTAAAACCAGTGGAAATGTGTGTTGGATATGGGGGTGGTGGTGAAGGGGAAAATAAAAACAAGAATCATGCAACCATGGAAAATTAAAAAAAAAATAAAATATTTAAATTAAAAAAAATAAGGGGAAAAATATATTGTATGGACATGAAATAGGATATTTTCCAAATATGCAATAATCCATTTTACATTTCCTGAAAAATGTATGTTATGACTTGCATTAAGTAGATTTCAATTACTTTGAATGCATTCTTCTCATTTAACTTTTATTTTAGGTTGTTAGTATGTCTCTACTTAGACAGACACAGCTTTCTCCTTGATAGTTTTTTACTCAGCCTAACAAGGTATTTATAAGCCCCACTTTTATTCACTGGTTTAATTGACTTCTATATTCAACGAAAGTCTTTAGTTTCTATTATTCTTTCAAATGCATTAAGAATTTGACATCTACTGCATCCAAATTACATTTCAATATCATTTGAAGAAGATCCATAAGAAAAAGGAAAATTTAATACATTTCTAGTGACTTTGACTCAGATGTCATGTATGTGCATATAATATACATATGGGCATATATAGCATATATGACATCTATACCATATATAAATATAAAAGAATGGGGCAGCTAAATGGCACAGAGTGATGGACCTGGAGTCAAAAAGATTCATCTTCCTAAGTTCAAACCTCGACTCAAAAACTCACTAGCTGTGGGACCTTGGACAAATTACTTAACCCTGTTTGCCTTATTTTCCTCATCTATAAGAGGAGCTAAAGAAATGGCAAACCACATAAGTATCTTTGCCAAGAAAACCCCAAATAGGATGACAAAGAGTCAGACATAACTCAAAACTCAATGAACAAACTATATAGAATTACATAGGTATGTATATAAATAATTTATATTATATATTTGCATATACACATATAAAGCAAATAACATATTTTAGTACAATTTCAACTTGTAACTTAACTTGGAAGCCATATTTAATTCTATTTAGAAGATATAATAAAGAGTTTAAAGCTGGGCAAAGGGGCAGCTCGGTAGCTCAGTGGATTGAGAGTCAGGCCTAGAGACGGGAGGTCCTAGGTTCAAATCTGGCCTCACACACTTCCCAGCTGTGTGACCCTGGGCAAGTCACTTGACCCCCATTGCCCACCCTTACCACTCTTCCACCTAGGAGCCAATACATGGAAGCTAAGGGTTTAAAAAAAAAGCTGGGCAAAATTATAAGGGACTTAAACTGTCTCCATGAAAAAATGTCATATTTGATATAAATTATTCATGTTTTGAATAAAGAAGTTTTCCTTATGAACAGCAAACAAACAAACAAAACGATTCCCAGGGTCCAAGAGGCTCTTGCTTATATCCAGTTTTCTCTACCCATCAGCTCTCCCCTTCTCATCTCAGGAATCAATCAAAGTTTCTTAATTTGCCTGGTACTGTCCATGAGGCAGTGCCTGTGGGATCCACCTCCCGTCCTCTGAGGGTGTGAACTTTTATCAAAAGGATCTTCAGTTCCTGACTGATTAAATTAAAAGGATGGAGCACTCCAAGTACTTGATTGATTAAGTTAAGATAAAAAATTTCTTTCACACATACTTACTATAACTGAGTAAGCCACTTGACCCTTTTTGCCTCAGTTTTCTGTTCTGTAAATGTGCTAGAGAAGGAAATGGCAAACCACTCTAGTATCTTTGCCAAGAAAACCCCAAATAGGATCACAAAGAGTTGGACTCAACTGAAAAATGACTGAGCAACAACATCCATATATCAATACTTCTCATAAGGTGAATCTTTTCCCCATTTTCCCATTGTTTATCTGTTTGTAATATCTTTAGTGCATGTTTGCTGATATCTTCTGTGGTTATACAGGTTAAGTGGTTATATAGTTAATAAAAGATACTCAAAGGTCCGCCCAGGAGAGAACAAAGGGCTCAGGGTTGAGGGAACAATAGGTCAGAGAGAATATCTGACTAAAGAGAAAGACTTTAGACAAAACTGCAATTTAAAAATGGACATGGTTTTCAGGTAGCCAGGAAAGGTTACCTTAGATTGGATTGGGAAAGAAGATTAGATTGAGAGAGACAGACAAGAAGGCCAGACAGATATACTCACAGATGGGGACTCCTCAACTAGTCAAGGGAGTGAAATAATCTGCAGACCGATTCTCTCTGTCTGTCTCTATCTGTTTGTCTGTCTATCTCTCTGTCTCTGTCTTCTTTTTTCTCTCTCCTTCTCTCTCTCCTCTTTTAACTTTTTTTCTTTTTTTCCCTGGTTAATAAGCATTTACTTTCTTTACTTCTCACTTTCTCCCTTAACTGAACTTATTAAAAAGGAATAGGAAACGCTTACCATCAATAATTAAAATCAAGCAAAACAAATCCCCATATCAGCTGTATCCGAAACTATGTCTCATTTAACATTTTAAATCGATTACCTCTCAGCCAGGTAGATGGCTCAGAGGATAGAACACTGGCCTGAAGTACGGAAGAAAGTTCAAATGTGGAATCAGATGTAGTTATCCTGGACAAATAACCTTACTTTTTTCTGTCTCATTTTCTTCAGCTCTAAAATAAGGATAATAAAGGCTCCTACCCCCTAGGATTGTTGTGAGTATCAAATGAGATAATGTTTGCAAAGCACTAAGCACAATGCTTGGTATGTAGTAAGCTCTATATAAATGTTTATTCTTTACCCTTACCCCTCTAACAGGAACTAGATAACTGGTCTTCTAGAATCATGGTTTATTATTGTATTGCTCAGAATTCTAAAGTCTTTCAAAGCTGTTTTTATTTATAATGTTATCTTTATATAAATTGTGCTCCTAGGTCTGCTTATTTCATTCTGCATCATTTCAAAGGTCTTTCCAGTTTCCTTTGAAACTGTCCATTTGTTATCTCTTATGGTATAATAATATTTTATTGTGTACACAAAACATAATTTGTTTAGCTATTCCCCAATAGGTGTATCTCCTTTTTATTTCCAGGTTTTGGCTACCATAAAAAGAGTTGCTATAAATATTTTTGGACATCTGAATCCCCTTCCACTTTCTTTGATCTCTTTGGAGGTATAAGCCTTTGTTCTTTGTTGCTGTCCAGTTGTGTGTTGTGTTCTACTCCTTGTAATCCCATTTGGTATTTTTCTTGCAAAGATTCTGGAATGGTTTGCCATTTCCTTCTCAGCTTCCTTGACAGATGAGGAAACTGAGACAGAGTTAAATGACTTGCCCATTGTCACATAGCTTATAAGTGTTTGAGGCCAGATTTGATTTGGGTCTTTCTGATCTAGGATCAGGATTCTACTCATTATGGGACCTGTCCACCCAGATCTAATAGTGATATTACTCATTTAAAGGGCATGAACAGTTTATAGCTTTTGAGAAATAGTTCTAAATTGCTTTGTAGGTGGTTGGACTAATTCATAGCTGCATCAACAGGACATTAATATGCCTATTTCCTTCAGCCCCTCTCACATTTTTTATATTCCCCCCTTTTAATGGACGCAAAGTGAAACTCCAGAGTTACTTCAATTTGAATTTCTTGAGTTATTAGTAATTTGAAGCATTTTTGATAACTTACATGTCTTCCTTTGAACATTTCCTGTTCATATCCTTTGACCATTAATCTACTGGGCAGTCTCTCTTATCTTATAGGTTGTTGGTTTATGCCTAATTCCTTTTAGATAGCTTTCCTTTTAGACCTCTCTTCAAAGACTGAGAAAATTGGATGCTGGCCAGGTGTGTTTTATACATTGTAATTGTCTATGTGAAAAGTCCTTGTCAAGTAACCAACAAGTGAACCTACTAGTATAGGAAGCAAATCATCTCAGTCTTAACAGTCTCATTATAAGTGAGTGAGTCTCATTATAAACCAGTTATAAGTGAGTCTCATTATAACCCAGAGACATGAGGGAGTTGCAGCTAAATGGAAGGATGACTACAAGCTTTTTTGGGAGCAGCAGACAAAGAAGTTACCATTGTTGGGTTTCCTCTGTGTATTCAAAAACAACAAGAAACATCACTTCTTGTGACTCTTGGTTAACTTGTGGTCCTGTCACCTTATCTATAGACCTTTGGGCTGTGCCATCTGACTTTCCTCTGTACCATTAGGAATTTTTTTTAAAAAAAACTTCTGTCTTAGAATCAGTGCTAAATATTGGATCCAATGTAAAAGAATGACAAGGGCTAGGCTATTGGGGTGAAATGATTTGCTCAGAGAAACATAGCTAGGAAGTGTCTGAGACTAGATTTGAATCCAGGACTTACTGTCTCCAGGCTTGGTTTACTATCTCAACATTAGGACTTCTGACCCTTTCTGTCTACGTGGATGGTGTCTCCTCTAATTAGAATGTGAGATACTCCAGATCGAGGAGATCGAATGTCTCCATTTTTGTAATTGAATCCCCAAATGCTTAACACAGTGCTTGGTACATACTAAGTATTTAATAAGTGTCTTTTCATTCATTAGTATGTTAATTCATTAATCTCATCTTGAAGTACTTGTTATAAGCACTTGCAAAAATATTACTATGAAAATAATTACAGCTTTTGTACCAAAATCTGCTGTAGAGGAGATAGAGAAATTCTATGTAGGCATGAATTTCCTAATTAAATAAATATTAATTCATTTACTTTAAGTAGGTTTAGGGGTGGGTAGTAAAAATCTGTTGGACATCATAAGAAATGAGAGAGGCCAATGGCTTGAAGACTATATTGAAACTTCAAATATGTAATATAAATAATGTTTTTCAAGACAAGTGGAAGTGCTAGACATGACAAGTACAAAGTAACATTACAAAAAATGAAATTGATTCCAATTTAAGACAAGAAATGACCAATTACTAAGGTGAGAGTTATTTCTGATTCAGCTATCTTTGTACAATCAGATCACCAACTTGTTAAGACTACAGATCAGAATCAATACCAAATTAGAAGAAAGATGAAAAATGAGAAGTTATGAAATGCATTTGAGGCACTTCCAACTTGACCTAATTAAAGAAGCTACTGATGCTGAAAAATGGGAACAGACATCAAAATGGACTAACATCATTTTTAAAGTAAGTTTAGCTGATGTAAATAAATTGCCATAACAAATAAACCAAAAGAATCTAGAAACTATCTCCACTAGCAAACATTTGATCTCTTTACCAAGCAGAGATAGATGGCATTGAGTGGAAACATAGTTTGGAATATAAATGAGTTTGTAAAATCTTACAGAGGAAAAGGATAGATTATGAACAGTATCACCTCATAAAATAATGAGAAGCAGTTGAAGGAAGAATAGGTTCATAGAAAACTTGACCAGGGACCCAATAAAGCAAAATCATCTTGAGAGCATTTAGGGATGAAACTGGAGAAAGGAAAATGGAGAGATCATCTACAAATGAATATCTACAAATATCTACACATATCACTTTCATAAGCCCCTTTTTCCATTGATGGCAGACGAATCATCTCATTTATCCCTTATTTCAATAATGTACACTCTAGAAGGAAAGAGAAATGTTCATAAAGGAGGAATGGCTAACCAAACTATGGTATACAATATAATGAAATGTGACTTTGTTATGAGAAATGAATACAATGAATACAAACATTGAGGAACTGACATTAACTGATTCAGAGTCAATAGAACCAAGAAAATTTACAAAATGATGCCAGCAATACAAATCAAAGAACAAGTATCATAAAATAACAAAAAATGAATATAATTACAGAAAACAAACTTGTCTTGAAAGAAGAAATGTGAAAAGATGCTTTTTTCTTTCATAGAAGCCCCTGTCTATGAAATATTCCATTTATTTTCATATTTTTCCATGTACTGATCAATTTTGCTCCTTTCTCCCCTCTTCTTACTCTTTTTTCTTTTAAACAAATTCTTTGTTAAATGAGGATAGCTTTCTGGGAGAGGGATGAGAGCAATGATTATAAGTTGCTTAGAAATTTAGACTTAATATAAGAAAAAAACCCATCATAACAACCAAAAATATCACAAAGTGGAAGGAACAAACTGAGAAGCCAATCTTCTGTTGTGGAGGCTCATTTGAATGTAGATAACCTAAATTTGTAGAATGAGTGGAAGAGGTAGAAAGCAGGAATAATCCAAGATTGGGTTTTGACAAGATATGACCAGTGATGAACAAAGGAACAAAGAATCTGAGAGTAGATGATAGTGTGGATTTGGTTAAGGTTGGGAAAGGAAGAAAATGAAGTCAGATTAGGGAAATGACCTGAGAAAATACTGAGGGAAGGAAGGAAATGAGTATTTGCTAAGTGCTTACTATGGATCAGGTAGTATGCTAAGTTCTTTACAAATATTATCTCATTTGACCCTCACAAAATCTCTGGAAGGTAGATGTTATTAATATGTCCCTTAAGGAAGGCATAAGAAGGGATGTAATAAGAGGAGACAATGATCAGGTAGAGTAATATGAAAGTTTCTTTTTAATGGAATAGGAATTCTTATATTGAAATCCAAAGTGTGATTAAGTGGAATGGAGATCATGAGATTTGAGGTGATTAAGGAATTGGGAAGCTAGGATTTTGGGGAGAGCAGCAGGGTAGAAGACAGTGAACCGAGTACTGATTTCCTTGAGAAAGTAGTATGAGTTGGATACCATTGGATAATAGCAAAAATAAAATAAAAATTTTAATAATTTCAAAGGAAGAGACTTAGCTGAGTGATGGTGGTAAAGGAGAGTTTGAAGGTGATAGTGGGAGCAATTTTGATCCCCTACAGGGTCAGTATGATATGGAGTTTGCAAAAAGGTACATTAAATTTAATCTCACACTCAGGCAAGTTTTCTAATCCATCAAGATCTTTTTTATATTCTGACTCCTTTATCAAGTTGTTACCTAGACCTTTTATCTTTCTGTCATCTACAGATTTAATAAATATGCCATCTTTTCCTTGAACCAAATTATTGCTAAAATTTTTCAAAAGTGCAAGACCCAGCACAGATTCCTAGGAGAGCCTTCCTTCTAAATTGTTATGGAACTATTAATGACTACTCTTTGTGTATATCATTCAACCAGTTCCTAATTGCACTGCAGTCTAGCCCACATCTTTCTATCTTTCCATGAAAGGGTATGAGAAATGTTTATCAAACATTGTGAAAATTTAGGTAGACATTAAAAAAAAGATAAACTTCAACATTCTTCTGATCTACTAATTTAATAGCTTTATCAAAAATGAAATAAAATAAATCTGGCATGACCATATGGCTCTTGGTCATCATTATTTCCTATTTTAGATGGTTTTTAATTCTTTCTTCAATAATACACACTAGAATTTTGCCAGTAACAATAATAGCTGACATTTAAATGATGCCTGAAGGTTTGCAAAGCACTTTACTTAAATGATATCATTTGAGTCTTGAAAACAGCTCTGTGGAGGAGCTACTATTATTATCCCTTTTTAAAAGATGAAACAAGTGAGGTTCAGAGAGGTCGTTCTTTTCCCTACGACTAGCAAATATCTAAGGTGGGGTTCAAATGCAGATCCATCACTATTCATTTATGCCATGCTGCCTCAAGCTCATCAGCTTTTGGAATATTTGCTCTTCTGTAGTACTGTGTTATCTCTATTCTTTTCCAAAATCTTTCAGTTGTCAGAGACAGTGGCTTACCAATGATATCCATTAACTCTTCAGGACCAATGGATATAGTTCATCTGGCCCACATGCTTTGAATACCATAAAGACAGTTATCTCCTTAATTATTTTGGCTATTTCTATTAGCCACTTTTGTTTTGCTCTTTCTATCCAAAAGTCATTTTTGGAAGAGAAAACAGACCTAAAGTAACAAACTACTCTTTCTCTCTGTTTTCTGATAGGATTGTATTATCCAATTTGAGTAGTATTCTTATCACTCCTTAGATTCTCTTTTCTTCCCCAATATGGCTAAACAATTCCTATTTTTGTATCCTTAGATTTTCTCACCAACTTTTCCTATATCCACAAAATTTTTATGTGACCCTGAAGATATGAGACAGGAACAGCCAGTTTTTTTATAACTGATATTTTACAGCAGAACAAATCTTTACATTTACACAATTGCCTGAAAGTTGTAAAGGATAAAAGACTCTGCTGTGGTTATTTCTTGTAGCAGAGGTAAATGCCACCTTAAAGAACTCCATAATGGAGTCTCCCAAGAAGAAAGAGGGGGGAGCTCAGAAATACATGATTTAGATGTTGTTCCAAAGAAAATCAGATCATGTAGTCTAAGACATCCTTTGTTTTCACTTCTATATAGAGTGCTTTTCTTGGTACTTTGCCTCAGTAGAACTGAAATTGGTCAGTCTCAAAATCACTCACAGCATCCTACTGCTGGAGCCTGTATTAATTAAAAACCTTCCATTAAATTACCATTCCCTCTGAGTGGAATAATTCACAGCTGCTCTTTGCAGGTGCCACATTTCTTTTTATATTGCTCCATCCTATATGCAGTGCTAGTGATTGTGATTGCCTCATTTCTCTGAATGGTGTCTGGTAAAAGACACCAAATTGAATCTAAGCTTTTGTATTTCAAGTTCTTTCAAGTTTGTTTTAAATGCTATACATCACTTTTTACCCATAGTACAATAGCATAGATATTAGTAATTATCATAATTTATTTAAAAATTTTTATTGATATTTTCTATTTCTTAAATCACCAGTTATCTCATGTATACTTCTCCCAGCCCCTCTTAGAGAACCATACAATATGACAGTCTTTTTTTTTGAGAGGAAAAATATAGTCAACACAACTGAAAATCAGAAAACAGGCAATATTTAGCATCTGTGAACCTTCCACCTCCAATTGTTAATTCTCTGATAATTTAATAAAGTGTTTCAAAATATTTTTTTAAGGAAAAGCACAGGGAAATATGAAAAGTGCTGAATTCTTTCTCAGAAATCTTTTTGTTCAGACAACATAACCCTAATTTGGGTATGCAGGGCATCTGGTGGAAGTTTGCTGAAACTATAGTCATAATGCCTAAGAGGAAATGAATGATCTCTCATATATGCAAACTTTGCAGACCTAGAGTGACTGCAAATTTTACAGGGTACGATAGAGAATGGGAAGGGTCACAAAACCATGAAAGATGTAATAAGGGTTCTGGGGGTGGCCTTGAAAGCAGGGAGCCTGCTGTGTCACCACACCTTGACATATGGAAAGGCTGTATTCCAGCCAAATGGGCTGTAAAGTGAAATTCCATATGTGAAGAACTATTTTTACACTGACAAATTGAAAAACTGGAAGTGGTTCAGGGTCCATTGCCATCTTATCTCTGCTGTCTCCTCTTAAGACTCTTCAAGCCATTGTTACCCTTTTCTTGCAATTCCCATTTTGTCCTAACTCTTGTCACTTTTACATTCTAACTTTTGGCCATAGCTTTTTAAATCTGGGATTTGCTATTGCTGCTGCAAGTTAGGAGCTTAGGGATGCTCCAGAGTCAAGAGGGAAAAGAGAAGGAATAGAAATTGGGGAGAGAAAAGTACTTAATATTCCACAGGCATTTTTATGAGCATTGGTATGCAACCTCAAGGATGATGTTTGGTCAAAGGAATGAATTAGAGACTGCCCTGAGAGTGTTGATTACAGTTGTGTTAGTGAGAGGTTGAGGGTGATTGTTGTATAAAAGAAAGACAGCATTGATAAGGAGGATTTGAAAGCAGACTTTTGGTGAAATGACACGAGTTGAAACTTCATATGACACTTTGGAAAAATGGTGTTTTTTTTGGGAGATGGAGAGTGAATGCTAGGGCATGTGTGTGAATTCTGATCTGAGAAAAATTGTTTATGGGGTTACAGTGATAAATTTTGTCCTAGTTCCCCACTGCAGTGGGAAGAGATCAGAAAATCATGATAAAAATTGTATGATCTGATTTTTGTTTTTGTAAGACATCTCCATCCCTGAGCTCCTCCGAGTTCTTTTTGGGAAGAGTTTGCCATGAATTATAGGGCCCAGGGCATAGGAACCTTGGCCTCTGTTCTTTGAACTTCCATGAGCTCTGATAGGTGAGTGTTTGCCTTTTTTGATGTGAATCAGGACTCCATTTCAAAACCAAGCCATCGAGCATGTAATCTGCTACTCCTCCCAATTTCCAGCTTCCCTTTAGGTTTGCTTTCCTTCATTAGAATATATACTGTCTTAGTGCAGGGGCTGTTTTGCTCTAGTGCTTTATCATTCATTCATTTATTCACTCATGACAGTGACAGTAGGGGACACTGAGAAGCTCTTGTGACAAAGTGATGCGATTGTAGTCTACATACACTTTTGTAGATTTCTCCCATTATCTCCCTTATGACCCTTTGGACACTTAAAGTCTTAAATTGATTCAGGCCATCCTTCCCAAGGATTTGCATGGTAGAAAATGCTGTCTGCTTTTTTGTATCTGCTAACAGAATAGCACCTTCAGTGTAAGAGCTGAGGGAAGTGAAGAAGCCTCTTAAAAAGCTATTGTCTGAGGAAAACTAAAATGGAAAGTGATCTGGAATAGAAAGTGGTAACTATGGCTCCTGGAATGATTCCTGGGAATAGATGGAACTAATGTGTAAAGAATGAAGATAATAGAAAGTTTTCTATTTAAGGAGAAGTAAATGCAGAGGCAAGTGAAAGAATCATATCAAGTCTAAACTCCTGTGTCTGTTATTTAAGGCCTATAATCTCTCCTTGCCTGGCCTATTTGACTATGTTTTCCATTACATAGTTTGAATCCTCCATTTCAGTCAGGCCTGTGTCTTTACTTTCTTCCTTATTCTCATCTTCATAATCCTCTTCTTTCTGAATTGTCCTTTCCCCACCTCTCCCTCTACCAAATCCTAGTCCATTTAAAGACCTGATTGCAACTCTTCCATGAAGCCTCCCCTGTTTATCCCAGCTAAATTAACTTTTTCCTTTTCTGACCTCCTACAGGCACTCACTATCTCTGCCATACAATTTAATATTGTTTCATATTCTCTAATTGTCTCATGTGTACAGATCTTGTCTACCTCCTGGATAATGCTGAAGGGAATGGACTATGTCTTAATGCTTCTTCCGATTTCCTTAATACCAATCACATGCTATTTGTTATGGGATGGTAGCTGTAGATTACCACAATTTTCCTCTCTTGTCTATAAATTTCTTCAGAAGCCTGAGCATTGGTTATTAATCTAGTTTAATCTTGTTAATGTGTTATTTATTTTTAGAAGAAATTTTACTGTTTTTCATCCTTAGTTTTCATAGAGGACCAATGACATCTGAGGGTGATATCTTGCCTTGGATGTGAATTGGATTTAAATGAAGGAGAGTTGCATAAAATCATTAGCCTCACTTTCTCTTCAACAGTCATTGAATTCTAGTGGCAACACAAAATCAGGATGACTGGTGATAGCCTGGGATGCAGTGGACGACCTCGGTGTTTTCCATGTCCAACTAGGCTCCAATGGCTCCATAGCACTTGCTTCAGTGACCGTCATGACCATTGGATCAAATTGTTCTCATCTGCCCATTCAGCCAGGAGAAGTCTTCACATGCTTAGGAGGATAGAGAAGCTATCCTCCTAATTCACTGAGGAGTCTGAGGCCAGTCAGTTTCCATTTTTTGATTTAATTTATTTTCAGAAGCAATATATGTATGCTTTAACTATGGCTATTTGGAGACATTACTCACTGTTTTCCACTGTACTGTTTGCTGTTTTCCTGGGGTAAAAAAAAGAAATAACTTGAGAGGAAAGCATGAGAAAAGAAGGAATGAGAGAAATTTTAAGTAAATTTAAAAAATGCATAGTGGTAAATTGTGTTGATGTTTTTGAGAATTTTTGGTGTTTTAAATTCTTATGAACAGCTAAATCATAGGATCATAGATTTAGAGCCAGAAAGATTCTTGGAGGCCATCTAGTCCCAACTCCTCATTTTGTAGATGAGGAAAAAGACACCAAGGGATTAGATGAACTGCCCATATTCACAAGGTAATAAGCACCAGAACTGGTATTTGAATACAGGTCTTGTGATTCTGAAACCAGAACTCTTTGCATTGTACCACCTGATCTTAACGAAGTAATATAGAATTACTTTTTAAACATGGAATCAGTATTTGTATGCATACCAAGCATAATACATACAGCTGAGAGACATATAGTATCAACATTTATACATTTTTTTTAGAGATAATCATTTTGAATGGAGCTGTGAGGAAAGTGATTTATAAATTTTGAAGGGCTATATAAATGTAAGCTATATAAGACATAAATAATATATGATCTGACATGATATAATATAATGTAGGGATAGGGATTTGACCTGTGATTTTGTTAGCGTAGGGATGCCAACTCTTTCTATGCAGGCTGGTTAATCAATCAATAAATAAAATCAATAAGTAAATAATTAAAATTATTACGTGCCTACTATGTGTCAGGCACTGCACTGGGCACTGAGTATGTAAAAAGAGGCAAAAGATGGAACTGCTTTCAAGGAGATTGCAATCTAGTGAGAGAGACAATATACAAACAAATATATACAGGATAAAAAGAAAATAATTAGCAAAGGGATGACACTTGGATCTAGAGGAATTGGGGAAGGATTCCAGTTGAAAGTAGGATTTTAGTTGAGACCTAAAGAAAGTCAAGGAGATCAGAAAGAGGAGGGAGTGCATTTTAGGCAAGTGGGACAGACAGAGAGAATGCCCAGATGTGAGAAATGAAGTTATCTTGTTCATGGAACAATCAGTTGGCTGGAGCCACTTGTTCAAAGAGTACTTGTTTAGGAGAAAGTTGTAATAAGGCTAGAAAACTAGGAGTAGTGGGACAGATAATGAAGGGCTTTGAATGCCAAATAGTATTTTGTATTTTCTCTTAGAGGTGAAAAGGAATCACTGGACTTTATCCAGTGGTGGAAGGAGTGTGTGTGTGTGTGTGTGTGTGTGTGTGTGTGTGTGTGTGTGTGTGTGTCTGTATCTCTGTGTGTGTGTGTGTGTGTCTGTGTGTGTCTGTGTGTCTGTGTGTTACATGATAGGACCTGTGCTTCTTTGAAATTTGTCTTAGAAAGTTGCTTAGAGCATCAAAAAGTTAAATGATTTTCTCAGAGTTTCACAGCTAGTAAGTGTCAAAGGTGAGACTTGAACCTCCTTGGTTTTGATGCCAGCTCTTCATTGCCTCCCTGACACTATCTCTATATAATGCAATATATTATATTTGGCATAACATAAGACAGCAAAATATATTATAGCACAACCTAACCTAACATGACATAATGTGATCTGTAATAATACATTCATGATGCAGTAGTGTTATCAAACACACTTCACCATACATAAAGATCACTGTAGCCTGAATTTTGGCTTAGAAAATCACATATTAACATTATTTATATTCTACTTGTGGGGTCGAGTAGGTGATAAAATGATAGGGTGCTGGGTGTGGAGACAGGAAGACCTTACTAGCTGTGTGACACTGGGCAAGTAATTTAATCTTATCTGGCTTAATTTCCTCACCTGTAAAAATGAGCTGGAAAAGAAAATGGGAAACTAGTTTATTCATTCTTGTCAAGAAAACTCCAAAAGGGGTCATGAAGAGAGAGACACAACTAGAATGACCGAATAACAAAAATATCCTATTACATTTTAATTTATTTTGTTAAATATTTCCCAGTTACATTTTAATCTGGTCCTACATATTCTGAGAGTATTGGTTGTAATTATAGGCCTGTGTTTGATATCTTTGTGATACTATATAACAATATAATGTATTCTAATGTATTTTAAAATACAGTATGATATAGCAGATAGAGTTCCAAATGGTGTGGGTCCAAGTCTTGCCTATGATATACACTAACTGTATGATCATGGGCAAGTTATTTAATCTCTTATAATTTCGTGCAAATGTCATTAACCTATTGGTTTATAGACAAGTTGTCAATTTTTATAGATGGAGAGAATTTCCATATCAAGAATTCCTCCATATTGATTCCAGAAGGGGAAAAAGACCAATATTGTAATATCATATATAATAAATTCATCACAAACTTTGGGGCAGTAGGTGGTACAGTGGATAGAGTGCTGGACCTGGAGTCAGGAAGACCTAAATTGAAATCTGGCCTCAGACACTTATTTTTTGTGACCCCCATACAAATCACTTAATCCTATCTGCCTTGGTTTCCTTATCTGCCAAATGAGCTGCAGAAGGAAATGGCAAACTACTCCAGGATCTTTGCTAAGAAAATCGTAAATGAGGACACAAAAAGTCAGACATAACTGAAATGACTGAATAACAACAATAACAAATTTTGCAAAAGCTTGCATCTTCAGTTTACACTTTTGACCAGGGCACCCATCTTACTCTGACCTAACTTTTGGTTCCTTTTTTCTCTCATCTCTGACCCATTTCTGAATTCCCCTCTCTGTTCCCAGATTCCCCAGTCCAGACTCATCTGCTTTCACCTGGTCCAAGTTTCAGTCTTTGTGCTGCCAACTCACTACTAGACCCTATTTCTCAGCTCAAATTGTCTCCTTTGTTCTGATTATATACTCACCAGGCAATGTTCTGTTAACTAATTCGGTCTCCTGGGTACCTTGATACAGAAAAGGTTGTGCCCTGGATAATGGATACAATGATTCTGGCTAATGGAAAGGTCTATCTTCTATTTTAAATTAATAAGTTGACATTTTGGTTTCTTGTGAGTTTGGTTAGCCTCCTAAATGTCTTTTCTAAAATCAGTTTCTTGAGTTTGCTTAGCCTGAGTCAGTCACTCAGAGCCTGATAAATTGATAAAATATAGTTCTTGAATCTAAAGGGGTGAGAGAGATCTTCAAGACATGTAAGGCAATGGATTCCATAAGACTTGATATGATATATGAGCAAGACAGCTGTTGCCCATCTGGCACCACAGAAGCCAAGAATTAGAAGGGATTTTAGAAGGTATCTAGTTTAACCCCCACCTGAAATGTGAGTATACTCTATAACTTTCCTGAGTGGTCCAGACTCTGCTTGAAGACTTCTGATGTTAGGACACTCATTACCACTTTTGTCCATTTAATTTGGGGATAACTCCAGTTGGAAATTCCTCTTTATATTGACCTGAATTCTAGTTCCCAATAATCTCCACCTATTCTTCCTTGTTCTGATCTCTGGGACCAACAGAATAAATAAAACGATACTTCTTTGATGTAACCTCTCAAATATTCTTGAAGACAGCCATCATACACTCTAAAAGTTCTCTAGGCTAAACACCCTCAGGTCCTTCGACATGGTCAAAGGTTCCTTATCCCTATTAATTTCCATTCTATGGATTAATTCCATTTGTTCCAAAGGAGATTGAAACTGAAAACAAAACGAGAAAGAAAAAACTTTAAAAAACTTTAAAAAACAAATTGTCTGGCAGTTTAAACTTTTTATTGTTTTTTTAACTTCACAAATAAATGATTACAAAACATCAAACAAAACAAAACAAAATAAACAAAAATAACTTTATCGATACTCAAATAGAGCTGGAATCTTATTGATTTTCTCATCACTACTCTCAGCTTCTCTGATTGGAGGGTGTAGAAGGGAATTCCAAACTTCTATGTAAGGAGAGAGCTCAGCTTACGTCTCATATTGCATTACTTTGGGATTTCTCTAACTGATTTCTCAACTATCTCGCCATATCAGGTACCTTCCTCCTCTCTTTCCTTCCTCTCACTTTTCAGTTTCCTTTTGTATGTTGCTTTCCTCCATTAGATTATAAATTCCTTGATGGCAGAGATTGTCTTTTTTTGTTTGTATTTGCACCCCTAGTATTTAGCATAGTTCTTCAAAAATAGTAGGTGATTGATAAATGTTTATTAATTGATTGACTTAGAAATTCGTTTTTGTGATGGAGATTACAACCCATCCCTACCTGACCATCTTGTGTATTTTTTGTCTAATCCTTTCCAAAAATTGTTGTAGGGGATCCACCCTAAGTGGACTTTCCCTACTTTTTCCTGATACCAGTATGAGTATCTGCCATCCCTCTTATTCTAGACATGGTCCTTCTAATCTTTCCATTTATACATTTCTTTGATTCTTTTACTCCTGTTTCTCTTTGAAATTTCTCATTGGCTATGTAAATTGCAGCCACTCACACCTACTATGTCTCTTTTCATCGCCCTCTGGGCGCTATTAATTTTTTAGTTCTTTGGAGATAGTTTTGTCCCATGTCTTGTTGCCATATATCAGTACTATATTCATGTTAAAAAGATAGATTTTAGCTTCTATAGGGAGCTTGAAATCATTAAAAGGGCTTTGCAATTTCCTGAAGGCATCTATCATACTTTAATCCTCCTGTTCAATGCTATCCCAGTGGATTGTTTCTCTGAAGTATCTGTCCAAGATATGTATATTGATGCACCAACTTTATTGTTATACATCTATCTTCATAATCTGAATGATATACATTCTTCATTCACTTTTTTCTATCAGACCAAACTTATTTGAATAGTTACTGGTTTCCTTTAGAAGGCTCTCTGATGGTGCTATGATGATGCATTTGGCGCAATAGCATCTAGAGGACCTCATCATCCATATGAAATACCTTGTAATGCCTCTTATATTTGAATTCTTTGCTGGGTCTTTTTCATCACAGTGGAAAATATCATTGTTGAGCATACATTTCCCTGTTTTGTGTCTCACCTGATTGTTATGATCAGATGCTTATTGAACATGGCTATTTTTGTTCCATATTACAATAAATCTTGAATGAATCTGATGTGTATATATATATATATATATATATATAAGAAATACCATGTTGGAAAAGAGCCTTTAAGACAATTTTGTGCTATCAAATCAAATCAAATGCTTTTTTTATGATCAATAAATAATAAACACAGTGGTATCTAACATTCTATATTTCATTCAATTCTGAAATATCACTTTTTAAGTGAATATCACTTGTTAAGGCCTGCTTATTCCTTGCTCATTCCTTCATTGTGAATGCCTTTGATTTGTATGGATGTGAAAATAAGTTAATATTAACGCTTCTTCAATCTTCTTTTTGGGTATTAATAAAGCTCAAGATTTCCCCCACACCTTTAGTATATTCCCTTCAGAAGTGGTCAAATAGAGTATATATTGTGCTAAATTAGAGGACCTTACCATTTCTTCATAGAATTCTACCTTTCCTTTCTCAGAAACTAGTGTTGGTGTATAAGTTGTGATTTTTTTCATGGTGTTTTTTCATAAATATTTATTATCAGCACCATAATATGAGATGACCAAATATCCCATGAAATAATGTTTTTTAAACTACCTTTTAGAGTACAATTATTTCTTTGTGAACTATATTTCCATTTAACTACAACATTTTTTTTCTTCTAGTTTTGATTTCCATAAAAAACTACTTTGATGCCTCATTGCAGCATGGAAATGACTTGAGCTATCCAAGGCTGTACCAGTGGAATATAGGCTTTGGCAGGTACTAGCATACTGGAAAGCCTTCAAGGATGACCTCAGCAACACACTGAATCTATTCTCTGAGGACCAGCCCAAATACAAAGGAGCTACTCATCAGTAGTCTGGCCACTCAGTGGTGAAATTTTTGGCTACAGCAATCGTTAAAATAAACAAATAAATAAAACCCCAAATAGTTCTCAGTCTTGTGTGTCTCCCATCAGTTTCTACAGTGACAACAGCAAAGTGGTGAAAAAAATGACAAAAAGTATTAAAATTCTCAAAGTTTTTAGGTCATCTAAAAGCTTTAATTTAATAAACTAAATGTGAGATCTCTGTCCAGTGACTGATCAGTGGACATATTGGAGGAGATGAATCACATCAATGTTTACATTATTGCCATAAATGACAGGGGGAGAATGCTTCCAGTCCTATTGCTATGAATTTATGAACCAATGAAACCAGGAGAGAAAAGGAGGCTTGTCAATATTCTTACTAAAAATATAGCGTTTGAGCTGACTCCAGTGATCCAAATGTAGCCTCATCAGGGCAGAATATCAACCAGATTATTATCACTTTCCTTTCTGGGTTCTATTTTTTACATTTACTTTTTTGGTGAGCATGTTACATTGTTGACTTTGCAGGACATAAAACCCCCAAGTCATATATGTATATAACATACATATATTATAATCATATATACTTTTATATGCCAGGAACTATATGATATATGCACACTCACATATATGTATATGTATACCTATCTATTCCTTTTAGACACATGTTCCCTATTTTAGACTTGTGTTTTGGACATTTTGAACCCAATAGAACTTTAGATTTTTCCCCATTATATTTCATCACATATACATACATTATTTGTTATATTAATATTTTCAAGTAACTCCCCTCCTTCCCTCCTCCCCACTCTAGAGAAGGCATCATTTGACATATATATATATATATACATATATATATATATATATATATATATAACTATGTTCTGGT
Source organism: Gracilinanus agilis (assembly GCF_016433145.1). NCBI lineage: Eukaryota > Metazoa > Chordata > Mammalia > Didelphimorphia > Didelphidae > Gracilinanus > Gracilinanus agilis. The sequence continues at coordinate 331,569,923 of NC_058132.1, forward strand.
ATTTCTATTTATTGGTTCTTTCTCTGGAGGTGGACATATATAAGTTGTTCTTTAAATAATATTTTATTTGTATACAATATTCTCTTGGTTCTACTCATTTCACTCTTTATAATTTCATGTAGGTCTTTCCATGTTTTAAAAATATTAACCTGCTCATCATTTCTTACAGTGTAGTAGTATTCCAACACAATCATATACTACTACTTGCTAGTCATTCTTCAATTAATAAACATCCCCTCAGTTTCCAGTTTTTTTGCCACCACAAAGAGATCTGTTATAAATATTTTAGACCATGTAGGGTTTCCCCTGATCATCTTAGGCAATAAATCTAATAATGCTATTGCTGGGGCAAGGGATATGCACAGTTTTAAAACTTTTTGAGTATAACTCCATATTGCTCTCCGAAATGATTGGATCAGTTCACAGTTCCACCAACATTGTATCAGTGTCCCAATTTTTCCACATCGCCTCCAACATTTGTCATTTTGCTTCTTTTAGACAATTTTAGCCAAGGTGTGAGATGATATTTCCAATTGTTTTGATTTGCATTTCTTTAATCAATAATGATTGATTGATTGATTGAATCTTATTAGATTTGGACTCTTGTTCTAACCTCATAGGTTCACATAAGCTTCACATAACATTTTGTTTTGAAATTTTCAAATGAGCTTATCATTTCATTGTATGCCATGATGTCTTATCCCACTATAGATTGTAAATTGCTTGAGGGGAAGGACCACATACTGTCTACCCCCCCCCAATACCTAGCATGGTGTTCTATTGAATATATGGTAAATACTTAATAAACATTGATTGAATTGTATTCTCTTTATCATCTGTATCATTGTTTTCAACCAGTCAATCTTCAGACCTTGGTTTAGTTTTCTTTTCCCTCTTAGAAATCTCTCTACCTATCCAGTGTTCTTTCTGGATAATTACTTTCATTTTGTCCAAGTACTTTTAAATCTTTCATTTTTAAACAGAATATGTAGCAGAACTCTATGCTGCACCCCTATAACCCCTGAGGCTGATGGCATGTCTGGTTAGAGATGTTTATAGCACACAGGCTTTAAAGGGAATTAGAGCAGGGAGCAAATGGTGATCTAGCCCAAGACATCTTGGTTATACACCTTAGGCCACTGACTTTCAAATGTACCCTAATAAGAGGCAAAGGCTATCTCTGATGAGAAGGAGGAAGAGGTGGAGATGAAGAAGAAGCAGAAGCAGAAGCAGAAGCAGAAGCAGAAGCAGAAGAAGGAGGAGGAGGAAGAGGAAGAGGAGGAGGAGGAGGAGAAGAAGAAGGAGAAGAAGGAGGAGAAGAAGAAATTATGAACCATTTTCTCTGGCTATTCTCTATGCTTGGACTTCTCTCCTTCCTCACCTCTTCCTCTTGGCTTCCTTGGATTCTCCCAAGTCTCAACTAAAATCTCACCTACAAAACACCTTTCCCAATTCCCCTTAATATTAGTACCTTTCCTCTATGATTATCTTCAATTGATCCTGTATATATCTTGCTTATACATAGTTTTCATGTTATCTAGATTATATTGTAAGCTCCTTGAAGACAGGGACTCTCTTTTACTTTTCTTTGCATCCACAGTGTAAAGCATAGTTCCTAGCACATAATAAGGAAATTAATGCTTGTTGTTGAAAAACAGATTGAGAATTACCACATTTACTGGGATATCCCATGATAGCCTCCATTCCATTTGCTTATGCAGTAACTAGGAGAGGCATCTTAAGGTTCAAAGAGGAAATTTATTTTGCTTGACTTTCCATATTTGCTATAATGAAAATTACTTTTTCCCTACACAGTAGGGTGCAGGGTAGGAGGTGGGAGGGAGAGAAAGTACATTTCTGTTTTAAAAAAAAAACAAAAAAAAAAGAGAAAAAATTTCTATATTACTTTAAACTAGTCATAAATTAATTCTACATCCAGTTTCAGTCTTATGAGTAGGGATCTATCCAAAAGTTTTTCACCTTTTTAAGTAGGGAATAATATACACAAAGTTGTTTATAGTCACTGAAAGAAAAACAAACAAAATACAGTTCCTCAGGTAAATGGAACTGTTCCCTTACTTTTGCTGCCTCCTGATTCTTAAATCTTCAGGTTTTTTGGCAGCTTCCCTGTAAAAGAAATAAGAATGTATAGAACTAATGTCTAAATTGCTACATTATGTGAGAAAAAATATTTTCAATTAACCCACTCAACAGGCTTTTGCTAATTGCTTTCTATAGGTTATGGAACATTGTTCAGCTGTTTCAGTTGTATCCAACCCTTTACAACCCCATTTGGTGTTTTCTTGGCAAAGATACTAGTGGTTTGCCATTTCTTTCTCCAGCTCATTTTACAAATGAGGAAACTGAGACAAACAGGATTAAATGACTTGCCTAGGGTCATATAGCTAGTAAGTGTCTGAAGCTATATTTGGACTCACATCTTTCTGACTTCAGGCCTATGCTCATCCACTGTACCATCTAGCTGCCCAGGTCCCATTTTTCTGATCCTCCACATTAAATCTATGGTTTTATTGCGATTGCAAGGAAAACATTCCCTTTAAAAACCTTAAGCTTTAAGATCTTCCTAAGGGGTTAATCCTGTAAGATGGTTTCTAATTGTTTATTAACAGCCCTGGTTAGTCTGCTGAAATATTTGTTTGGCATCTTTTGTAAATTTTGTATCGTGAGAATCCAGATTATCTTTCCCTGGGGATCATTATCAGTGTATATTTTTTTCCAGTAAGTGTGTGACATTCTGTGTAGTAGATTTCCTTTAAGTGGAGGCATACATGTATTATGATGAGGTGCATGTAAAAACAGTTGCTTTAATAGTAATTGTATAATCAACTAAGGTTGACAAAGATGACACATGAAATCCTAGTCATTCTTTGGAAGGAAGCTTTGATAATATTTCTGTTGCCATTTAAATATCATTATTATTATTGCTAGCATAATCATGATGATGGATTTTGTAAATAGTATGAAAAACTCTCAATCATTTAGGCTGAAGAAGAGGATTGAAATCCCTAGTCCATCTCCGAACTTCTTAGTTAATCATTTCAGATACCTTCTCTCCCAAACTTTCGGCTAGAGTGGCTAACAAGGAACAAAACAGACTGCTTTCAATCTCATCTACTTTTGTTTCCCCTGCTCGCTCTCTGGAGAAGAGGCTAATGAGCGGTGAAATGACCAAAACCTAAGGAGCCCGAGGAGAAGAGGTAAGGGGACTGAATTGTCTAGCAACTGCGTAATCAGCCCCTGCATTATTGAAAATTGATGGTTCTGATTTACTAAGACCTCAGTGATATATAGTTCCCAGAAAAGCTGATGGGTGAATTTCTCCTGGAGAAAAGGAGGCATTGTTTTGTTTTCAAGGATGTCTACTCTGCCTTTCTGATTGGAAAAGTGCCTCTGAATAAGGCTTCTTCCAAAGCAAACAGCAGAAGATAAATGTTGATTTGAAAAGCATCACAAACCTGTTTGTGTTTGCAGTGCAGGTGCTGACACTGTTTAACCTGGTAGCAAGCTGTTGCCCAAGCATTTTTTAGAGGATAATTAAAAGACCAAAAACAGAGCAGCTTAGATGCACCAGAACCAATTAAACTAATATTTTCTTTATGGAGAGTGCTCATTTCTCAAAATTAAAGCCAGAAAGCACTACCCATCAGAGTACCTCTTTTTCTACCTCCAGCAGCCTGGATGCTCCCTAAGAGGAGCCGTCATCATCGTGTCTAGTGGCTGTGGCAATGGCAGAGGTTTGAAATATATTGGCTTCTCTCCCTCTTGGTTGAGTGCTGCTTTAATGATCTGAAGAAAAAGCTAGCTATTAAAATACTAAAGAGAAAAGTGTAAGAAGGAGCGAGGCACTTCCTCTGATCATTGCCTTAGTCACAAAAGTGGTGTGGACATGCTTTCTGATGTTTCATCAGCCACACAAGTGCACAAACATCTTCCCCACAGGGATGAAAAAGCTACTTGAGATGATCTCTTCTCTAGAAACATTCTCTCCTGGAGTAGCGAAGAGGACTGTTTGCAAAAATGCTGGAAAATGTGGGGTCAATTAGGGCAAGTGTGTGAGTGTGTGTGTGTGTGTGTGTGCAATTAATCAAACAGGCTTTTATGTATATTATAATAACACTGTTATAATACTCTGAATTTTAAAAATTCCTATATCCTCTGCTGAAGTATAGAATTATAAACTTAGAGATGGAAGAGACATTAGAGGTCATTTAGTCCAATCTTCTCATTTTATACACAATCTTATTGGTCTTTACAAGTTCCTGGTGAGAAAGATAAGAGGCAATATTTTCCTCATTTTATAAATGCATTAACTAAGTAAGGCAGGGAAATTAAATGACTACCCCCAGGCCACAAGTACAATTCTCTTCACTTCAAATCTGGGGCTGTGCTCATTTAGACTATGTTTGTATATCAGTCAAAAACTGTATGAAAATAAAAAAAGACAATTTATAGGAATATTCTACTTGTATTTTCCTTTAAAAGGATATATTTGAATGACGTGATCTTAGGTTTTTAGATCAAGAGTTTGAATGGACTTCAGAGGTCATTTAACTCCCCCATTCCTAATTTTATAAATTGGGATACTGAGGTTTAAGGGGCTAAATGACTTGTATAGGTAGTAGATATCAGAGGTAGAATTTAAAAACAAAACAAAACAAATTCTTATCTTCTTTTTTTAGAATCAATTGTAAGTATCGGTTCCAAGACAGAAGAGTAGTAAGGGCTAGGCAATGGGGGTTAAGTGACTTGTTCAGGGTCACATCATTAGGAAGTATCTGAGGCTAGATCTGAACCCAAGATCTCTCATTTATAGGTCTGGCTCTCTACTGCTAATTGAGATTGGCAATAAATCTGTGTGTGTGTGTGTGTGTGTGTGTGTGTGTAGTTGAGGGAAGCCAAATGCCAGCATCTGTTAAAAGTGGAAGATAGGACAGAGATTGGTGATTACTGAAAAGATAGGATGATGTAATATAAATAAGTAAGTTAAATGAGACTTGGGACAATGTGGTAAACAAGGGTCAGGGTAAGGGAAGCCTTAAAAAATCTTTACTTTCTGTCTTAGTAACAATGGTAAGGCAGAAGGGCAATGGCTAGGCAAACAGAAAGGTCACACAGCTAGGAAATATCTGAGGTCAGATTTGAACCCAGATTTTCCCTTTTCCAGGCTTGATGTTCTAACCACTGTGTTTGCTGCCCTGGGTAGCTGTTTTTTAAAGTTGAAATCTTGGTACTGTCACTCATTATCTGCACTATCACTTAGCCTCTCTGGGCCTCAGTTTCCTCTTCTGTGAAGTGAGAATATAAGACTAGATGATCCCTGAGGTTCATTGTGATTCTCAATTTGTGACCCTAACATCCAGAGTTTAAACATTCTTTCATTTTTTTGCAGTTTTGGCAAATAATGTATATCAATGTATAAAGTAATGGAAGAAAATAAGTTACCACCACTATAGATAGCCCTCCTTAGTAGCTCCCCTAAAATCCTTTTTACAGGTTTTAATTAAAAACATCTAAATTTATTAATTTGTTTACTTGTTATATTCAAATTCCTAGGTATCTCCTTTTCCTTCCCTTCCAACACTAGTGAAGGCACCATTTGACAAAAAAAAAACCAACATAGGTATATATATATATATATATATATATATATATATATATATATATATACCTATGTTGGTTTTTTTTATATATATATATATATTTTAGTTATATATATATATATATAACTATGTCTTCCTTGTTTCTGTTTATCAGTTTTTTTCCCAGGAGGTGGACATAAACCAATCTCATCTGTAGCAGTAGAGGAGGAAGTGGACCTCATGTGTAGAGAGGGGCCCACATGTGGTGGCAATGTTAGCCTAATGAGTGGCTCAAAGCAGGTAGAATAGACATTTCTGGTCTTCTTTTGCCCCTACCTTTCTCCAATCACTTTGTCATTTTTTGAGGAAGGGAGACCCCAAGCTCTATATTCAAGGCTTGACTCCTTTCCCTCTTAATGACCATTCCTCAATGGACAGACATGTAAAATAGCAAAGTTCAGATCAAATCAAATCATAGCAAAATAGAAATCAAGACAGTTATAAATAAGAGAATGCATGTCATACAACATACAGTGAGGGAGCTCTCCTGTTGGGAGCAAGAGAGATGATATTGGATCTACTCAAAATGCCTCTAGAACAGCATGGTGGAGATGGACAGCTCCTCTCATGTCTTCCCAGAGTTTTTTCCTTTAGCGACCTGAAGTGGGGTTGACCTCTTCCATCTTCTCTCTTGCAATGGGAAGCTGACTCTGTGCTATGCTCAAAGAAGACCCTGGCTTGAAGACTCCCCAAAGGATAGGACTGACTCCAAGCACTGAAGTTCTTTCCCATCACCAATTCTTACCGGCTCTTACTTTCGGCAAGATATTCATTTTCATCAATGAGAAAGTTTCATGTCAATGGAATTTTGGATAGGAGTAACCTATCTTTCAGGCTAATCAGGGGGAATTCACTGGCTAGGAACTGGGAGAGGCAACAAACAGATTATCCCGGGCCTTCAGGTTTCTATGCTTTTGTTTAGAGCAGTGGTTCCCAAACTTTTTTGGCCTACTGCCCCCTTTCCAGAAAAAATATTACTTAGCCCCCTAGAAATTAATTTTTAAAAATTTTTAATAGCAATTAATAGGAAAGATAAATGCACCTGTGGCCATCACTGCCCCCCTGGATTGCTGCAGCACCCACCAGGGGGTAGTGGTGCCCACTTTGGGAAACACTGGTTTAGAGCAAGCTTAGAGACAGGTGGTCTACAAGTGCATTTGGCCCCAAAGCAGAGGAGAGAATGATTCAGTCAGCTTTCCAGATCTCTGTTCTGCTTTTTGACAGTATATGTTCCCCAGTTATTGGGTCTGAAGGACAGTAAACTTAAACCTGATTCTGTTTCAAAGCTGTCCCAAGTTTGTGCATTCTTTTCCTCCATCTATTCTTAGGTCTTCCCAACTTTTGTCTTGCCACTGGACTTTGATGACTCTGAAAGAAAGAGTGAGACTGAGGAATTTACTCAACTCTGCCTCAAATCCAATTCATGTGCAAATCAAGACATTATCCACTTTTCACTATTTTACCCCACTATGGTGATGTCAGTGGTCTTCCTAAAAAATGAAGGATGAACAGCAACAGCCACAAGATTAAGTCTTTGTTAAAAGCGATGACCCTCTGGGGAGGGATCCTTCTATTCATAAAGGATGGTAATATAAAAAACAAAAGATAAAATAAAGGAAAGTGAATGTGACTGCCAATGAAAGGGGCTTCTCTTGGATCAGTGGATCCAGGGACATGCTTGCAAGACATCACCCCCAATGTCACAAACCAGAGTGGTGGAGTCATTGACTACAGGTGGTCCAGTGGGCTTGAAGTCAGAAGAACTGGGTTTGAAAGGTCAGAATAAATGGCCAAACTCCCTTCCAAGTTTATAATTCTGTGGTAATAGGTCAGAGATACCAAAGAAACAGACACAAAGGTATTGAGAAACTAAACGATAAAATCCATACAGGTGAGATCAGAGATGAGTGAGGACTTGAGTAGCCAAGTTAGAAAATGATCCTTAAGGAAAGGACAGGAGTCCAAAATATATAAAGAAGAAATGAGTAAGATGATGGTCAGAGAAAGGCAAAGAGGAGGTTGGAATGAGAGCATTCTTTGGTAAAGACCAGAGTAAGGTAATTATTAGATGTGAGGAAAAGAATGAGCATGAATATACAAACACACTTTGTGCACTATGAGGCACATAGAAATGATGGGACAATCAGGTTGTTGTGGAAGAGTAATTCTTATGAATATTGGTTTTGGAAGGATTTTTTGCAGAATTCTAACTTTTTAGACTACCTGCATCAGCTACTTCCTACCTTTTGTTCCCCCAGCTAACTCAGTTAGCATTAAGGTTCCTGGCTTTCTCTGATGGTCAGTGAAAACCCCAGAAGAATGGCCCTTGCTAGCAAATTCCTGGATTGCTGCCTATAGTTTCTCCTAGCATGGAAATGGCCTCTGAGATCTGCTGATGTAATCCTTGTATGCCTTAAAATCCTCATCATATATTCAAATCCTAGTGGTTATAATTTTCCCAGAGAGTAACATAACGTACATACAATACAGAGGAGGTCAACTTAAGTTGGCCAAATGTCTAATTGTCCACATATTAGAGACAAAGAAATGGCTTATTTTTCTGTCCCAGGAGGTCAAAGCTTGTTTTTTTAATGGATCTCAGTCTCTAGTCTGGCTTTCAGTTCCTACTCTGGATTGGGATTCCTGCATGCCAACACATTCCCTCCTCAGCTCCATCTTTCTCAATTCTTTATTTTCCTCCCCCCACCACCAATATTTTTTATTTTCTAAGTTACATGTAGAAACAATTTTTGATGTTTTTTTTGACATTTTAGAATTTAGATTTTTTTATTTTCCTTTAAAACTGACCTGAGGAATCATTTCCTTTGTGAAGTCTTCCCTGAGATAACTGGTTGCACAGTGGATAAATCCCTAGATCTAATTTTAAAAGACCTGAGTTCAAATTTGGCTTCAGATATTTAATGAGTGTATGACCCTGGACAAGTCTTTGTTTGCTTCAGTCTATTCTATTCAGTCTATAAAATGAGTGGAATAATAGTCCCTACTCTGCCAGATTGTCCTGAGGAGCAAATGAGATAATATTTGTAAAAAGCACTTATCACAGCCCCTAAAAGATTGTAGGTTCTATATAAATTCTTATTCCCTTCCCTCCATTCCCTTCAGTCATTAATACTGTTACTTTCCAAGACTTACTTTGCACTTAATTCTTTGTGTTCATGTTGTATACCTCCAACAGAATATAAGCTCCTTGAGAACAAGGATGTTTTTTTTGCCTTTGTATCCTTGTTACCTTACATGTGGAATAGAATTGAATAGTCATGACATATGAACAGTGTTCATTTGTCTTTTGTTAGTGTGGAAGGAACAGCATTAATTATTGTCCAAAAGTGTACTGTTCAAGATTTGTTGCTTATGGTGACATGTATTTGTGCTGCATTAATTCTTGGTGTATTTAGCCGTGGACCATTTGAAGTCCTAATCTGACTGCAAGTCTGAGGTATGACACTCTAGGACATGTTTTATAACCTGCCCATTGGCCTGAGGGTGATCTATAGTATTTGCTGATACCTGGACCTCTATTAATTCTATGAATCAGGCCAGAAATGCAGTGAGCTGTGGTCGGAGGGCCTATAGGCATTAGAAAAGGATGCAACAAGCCCCAAGATGTCTTCTCCATTGCTTAATGGTTTATCAGAAATTTTGTCATCCTCGTACATCCTCATTACCAATTATAGGCCCACATGGAAAACCAATAGTGTAAGAACATCAATGACTTGATTCCAAGAACTTCCTTCTTTCATTGGAGAAGCATCATGACTCATACAAATTTCAAGACTTTGATATTCATTGAAGATCTAGAAAACTGAAGTGACTTTAGAGGTCATCTAGTCCAATCCATTCATTTTATAAATGAAAGAACTGAGACTCAGAAAATTAGGTGATTGGCCCATGATCACATAGGTTTAAGTATCAGAAGTGGAATTTGAACTCAGGTCCTCTAACTTCAGATTTAGTATTATTTCCATAGTACCATACTACTCCTTTCACTTGGTCCAATGCCATGAATACAGTATACTAGAAGAATACATGCCTTCCCCTTTTATCTCCTTATTCCACCATCAATATCATCCTATGTATCTTCTTTCACCCATATCTGAGGAAAATAGCTAGTAATGCAAAAGTACAATCTAGTTTGCAGACCACTTTCAGATCAAATCATGAAAAAAGAGACTTTGTTATAAATGCTACGGAAAGAATCCTGGACAGGGTCCAGGCAGGTCTTCTTAAAATTCACCAAATTTCAGTGCTGCCCCTGGCACCTCTGGAGAATGATGCCAAATTCCAAAGCCACCTTGCCTGCTGACAATTCCCAAACTATCACTGAATGATTCCTTTGCATTGGGTTGAATTTGTATGCAACAGGTAGGCAGAGGGATCTGACTAAAGAGATTCTTGGAATGTGTGCTATACTCCCAACATCACCCAATGTCCTTCCCAAGGCATCCATCTCTAGCATAAAAGATAAAAGCAAAGGGCTTGTGCTCAGTATGATATAAACCTGACCCTACTCTTATTCTCTATGCAATGTTATATTGCCTCTAGATATAAATAGGGCAGGGGGAGTAAAGGGGAGAAATTCTGATTTATTACCATAAATTTATTACCATACTTCTATATCTACAGTCAACAATTTTTTTGCACTTTAATAATTTTTCTGAACTTGAGGAATATCCCTTACAGTATCAACTTTCCCATCTGAGCAGGAGGAATAATAGAAACCTCATGGGACATCAGAAAGGACAGTTTTCTTCAAGCTTTTCCTTCAGATTCCAAGAAAGCCTGATGTTCTTTTTATTGTTGTTCAGCAAGGAAATGCATCCATATTAAGGTCATTCTGGGGACCAGTTCAATCAGGCATTCAGGGGTCATAATATGCTTGTCCAAAATCTCTATCATTGGGATATATAAATGGGTGGGAGATAAATTTGCAGTTCCTATCGGAGTTGAGGACTGATTTCTTGGAAACTGTGTGATGTGATGGGTGGAAGGCTAGTTAGGAGACAAATCCTCCCTCTTCTCTGATACATTACTGAGTTGTGCTGTCAGAGCCTGACCCACACCCAGTACACTGTCTACCACTGCCATTTCTAGAACCCCTAGAACAAACTGTTCTACATACCTGCCTTTCATTGCTTCGCTTGGCTGCTTTCTATTGTACACACAGAGGAACAGGCTGTTTTGAATCCAGTGGGAACAGAATGCCTTTTTCTCTGGTTCATATTCCTGACTAGGAACTTGTCAGGAGAGACAATCAGGTGAGGTGGCACAGTGGACAAAGGTCCAGGTCTGGAGTCAAGAAGACATGGGTTCAAAATTGACCTCATACCAGTTATCATGTGTGCTTGGACAAGTCTCAATTTCTGTTTTGCCTCAGTTTCCTTAACTATAAAATGGAGATAATAACAACACCTGCCTCTCAGGATTGTTGTGATCATTGAATGAAATAATAATTGTAAATCACTTAGCACAGCTTGGCACATTGGTAGCCATTTGATTCTTTCTTGGTAAATTTTTAAATTTGCTTTTTAAAAAAAGTTTATATTTTTTCTCTCTTTACCAATCTTTTCACAGACCAATGCTCTCTTTATTCCTTAAGAAAAAAATTTTGAAAAAATTAAATAAGCATTTTTGATCCTTTCATTTGTAAGTTATTCATATATTTTTACAGACTCAGCTCAAAAGACCTGATATATGAATTTGAGAGGATTTTAATCCTTCTTAAGAATTACTGCTCAGTTTGGAGACTTTCCAGATTGTTTATTACCAATTCTAACATAGTAATCAAGAAGGAGTCAGCACATCTGGAATCAGAAGACCTGAGTTAAGATCTTGCCTTGAACACTTATTCCTTGTGTAATTCTAGTCATGTTCCCTTGTGATAATCTGAGAGCCATCGTCTTAGTTTAGGCCTTGTAATTTCTTGCCTCGTTATTTCATTAGTCTCCTAATTTGTCTCTCTCCTTTCAGTCTCTCCTCTCTCAAATTCCACCCAGTTACCAAAATATTCTTCAAAGAATATTTTAACCATGTTAAAAAAGTCTTAGCACAATGCCTGGCACATAATTGGCACTTAATAAATGTTTATTTTTTATTTTAAAAAATTCCTTTATTTTATTGCAGTTTATTTTTTCCAATTTATTCCAATTTACACATAAGTTTTCAAAGATGACATGATTCATGTTGTCTCCCTCCCTCTTCCCTCCTCACCTCCCAGAAATGACAAGCAATTCTACTGGGTTATATATGTATTATCACCCAAAACCCGTTTCCATATTTTAATAAATGTTTATCAACTGACTGACTAATCATGCCACCGTCTTGCTCAAAAATCTTCATTAGTTCCCTAATGCTGAGAGGATCAAATACAACCTACTAGCATGGCTTTTAAAATCCATCACAATCTGACTCCATGCTTCTTTCTAGAACTGTTTCTCATTATTCTCCTTCATACTCTGTGTTCTAGCCAAACTGGCTCGTTGGCTATTCCTTGAATCTGCCAGTCCATCTCCTGTCTCTGCATCTTTGTGACTTGGAATCTTCAGGAGCCTTGAGGACTCAGCCTAATCATCACCTCCTTCCCCGATTACTCCAGTTGGGAATGATTGCTTCTGCTGCTCATATGACCAATAGATTGTTTTGTATCACCCTTAGAATATGTCTTACTTTCCTTCCCAGACTGGAAGCTTCTTGAAGACAAGGGACTGTATCTTATAGTTCTTGCTATTCCCCATGGATCATTGTTCAGTAACTTCTGCACTGAAATATTTATTAATATTTATTAAATGAATTCATATATGCTACTGATTAATGGAGAAATTTCAGTTAGTGTCCTATAGTGGGAACAAATACTGTGTGACCTGATTTTTGGGCATCTGAAGGCTTAGCTCCCCTAACTAAAGGTGACCTAAATGTACAAATCCAAAGATGGGTCTGTGTTGGTATGGTATATCTGGTGAAGAGGTTAAACCATAAACAAGTTCAATAACAAGCAGGTCATTATCAGAGATGTGGGAAGAAGGATGGAGGGGAGGCTTAAATCCAAAGGAAAGGGATCAGGTCAGTCCATAAAGACTAACCGGATGGGGCAAGACTCTTCCAAGCTCATGCATGTTTCTGACCTGAGTTGGCTGAAATCTGTATTGCTCCCAGCCTGCTTTTTACCATGTCTATGCACAAGGGCACCCCTGTACATTTACATGTGTATAGGTTAGAAAAAAAGAATATTTAAAATGCCAAAATTCACCTTACAGGTTATTTTTTAAAGCAGCCATTAAAGCTTCTCAATACATTTTCTTTGACATTTATTTGAGGACATGAGTCTTTTATTTATGCAGCTCTATTTTCGAACATATGGGTACATATACTGTATTTCTCCTCTTTGCTCTAAAAACTAGTAAACAGGGTTGGAACATGACCGATCTAATAATACTCATTATCTCATTGACCTTGCACAGTTTTTCCAAGGTTAGTGACAGTGATTTTATTTCTTTAGAATTGACTTGTTTTCAGTGAGAGCTGCTTCTTCTGTCTACCAACATTTGTAATCTCCCCTCACTGTCTGTCCTGCTGTAAAATTACTAGTACAGTTTCCCCAGGCAATGACTTTGTGATTTTCTTCTTTTTATTGATCAATAAACAGTTTTAGACTAAAAAACCCCACAGCGAGGTTTAGAAGCCAATTTGGTTCTTGTAAATACCAGCCTTAGAGAAGGAAAGAGGATTGGAAAGAAGAGCCTTCAGCTCTCTTGTCTACATAATGCCAGTATGACCAGTTGAAAAATGGAAAATTCAGTTAAATGGTGAGATTTTTATTTTTGGTCTACTCAATGACCAGTTTAAAATTCTTCCACTGAACTGAGCAGTTGTTTTGGGGTTAAGTGGAGAGATCCCAGGTCATCCATCAGTCAGGGATCAGGCACTGATATGATTTTAAAATAAAAGATAATGGGACCAGCTAGATGATACCGTGGATAGAGTGCTGGACATGGAGTCAGAAAAATCTGAGTTTAAATTCAGACTTAGATACTTGTTACCTATGTGGCCTTGGACAAGTCACTTAACCTGTGCTTGCCTCAGTTTCAAGAAATGTAAAATGAGGATAATAATAGTATTTACCTCCCATGGTTAAAGTAAGGTTCAAATGACATAATATTTATAAAACACTTAGTGTAGAGCCCGACACAATAAAGGCTATATACATTTTAACTATTATTTTAAGATATCCCTCTAAGTCACTCTATGTCTATTTTTTAGTTTCATGGCTAAAAGTCTTATCTTCCCACCTAGATTTTCAATTTCTTGAGTTCAGAGACTATCTTTAATATATTCTCTGTCTCCCCACTAGTGCCTGATACCACATTGGATAAATAGCTGATAGTCATGAAATCTCGAATGAATGAATGAATGAACAAATGATGTTAATAAATTCTCTTGAAAGCTACCACTAGATGAGACTGATTTGGATGTTCCTAATAGGTTAGGAAGAATACTATAGCTTCTCATCTTCTGAATTTATTTTCAGATCTTGGAAAATAACTTTGAAAATAAATTTGGAAAATAAAATGATAATTTCCTGATCCAACCTAATCATTTGTAATTAAGTATGTAAGATAATTTGTGAGTTGTATTATAATATATGAGTGGGCACATTTCATGCTCGCCCAGTAGAAACTTGCAGCAGCAATGAAGGAATAAGCAGCATATCTTTTTTTTTTGCATTCAGAGAACTTCAGTTCAGTTTCAAAAGGTCCAGGATTTAATCTGTAGGAATTCTCCCCTCTGACACAGATGGCAACTTCTTTACTCCTACTGTATTGATTTTATATGATGATCTTGCCAAATCATTTGATCACCCACTGGTCAACCTTCTGGTGATGAACTTGTTCTACAGACACATAGTTCATTTCTGGGCTCATGCTTAGAGCCCTTCCAGTTGTTTTGTTGTTCAGTCATTTTTCAGTTATGTCTGACTTTTTGTGGGCCCATTTGTGGTTTTCTTGGCAAATGTATTGCCATTTCCTTCTCCAGATTATTTTGCAGATGAGGAAACTGAGGCAAACAGATTTAAGCAATTTACTGAGGATCACACAGCTTATAAGGGTCTCAGGCCACATTTGAACTCAGGTCTTCCTGACTCCAGACTCTGCATTTTATCCATTGCACCACCTCTCTGCCTTCTAGTTTGGCAGGATCTGAAAAAGGTTGAATTCTGTTGCCATGGCCTTTGAGAACATAGGCTCACATCCTTTCTAGCATATGATATGAGAGAAGAGCTTTAGTGGAGGACTAGACATATTAACATACAGTTTTAGAACCCGAAGATCCTTAGAACTCAAATAATCCAGTCCCTTCACTTTACTGATAAGGAAATTGAGATCTGGAGCAATAAAGGACTTGTCCAAATTGACCCAAACTCAGGCTACCTGAATCCCAGCCTCAGTATTCTTCCCACATCCTCATATCGACTCTTAGCTAGAGCTTTAGATGTAAATTCCAAGAGAATGGGGATTATGTTTGTTAATTTTAGTTTGTCTGGTACTATGGAAATAGATGGAGTGGTTGTTGTGTTGAATAATGACCATTAGAAGAAAAACTAAGATTCCTTTTGTTGGGTTTGCTTTCTTGGGTGGCTCTTCTCACCTTTCCTCAATTCTTACTCTTAATCTGTTTCTCCCATGGCTGAGAGAAGGGTCAAGAATGAATGTCCCAGAAAGATCAGGCAACTAACCTCACAAAAAGGTTTCGCCCAATATTTGATCCAGTAGAACACAAGTTCCTTGAGGGCAAGAACTGTTTTGCTTTTCTCCTTGTGTCTCTAGTGTAGGGTTGGTGAACCTTTTCCCAGTTAAAGTGCCCACAGGGCAAATTCAAGCTGTCTGTGAGCCCCTAGATTACCAGAGAGAGCTGAGGGAGCAAGTGCTTGCTTTGGACAGCTGGACAGAGTGGTGGGGCATGCAAAAATGTCCTAGGGAAATGGGAAGGTGGGGAATGGAGCAATTCCCCTAGTGCTGGCTTTGCATGTCCTGGCTTCGCCAGCATGGCTCTAGTGTCTATCTCAGAGCTTGGCACATAGTGGTGTTGTTATTGTTGTTGTTCACTTATATCTGACTTTTTTTGATCCCATTTAGGTTTTCTTGGCAGAGATGCTAGGGTGCTTTCCCACTTCCTTTTCCAGTTAATTTTACAGATGAGGACACTGAGGAAAATGGGTTTGAGTGACTTGCTCAGTCACATAGCTAGTAGGTGTCTGAGGTCAGATTTGAACTCAGGAAGATGAGTCTTCTTGACTCCAGGTCCAGCGCTCAGTCCACTGCACCACCTAGCTGTCCTAGTACACAGTAGGCAATTTAATGAATGTTTGTTAAAGTGAATTGAACTAATGAGAATTTTGTCCTTTTCAATATGTCCTAGAAAGCTAGAATAATTCCAATTTCCCACTTGAAGTCAGAACAGATTTACGTCCCTTCAAGAGAGCATGTGGTATGCAAAGATGAAAGGAGATATAGTCAAATGTTTTACATATGGCACTGAGCTATGCTGTGCCATTTTGGCCTCTCCTTGGCGAGCTCCTGCAGGGTGTAATTAGAACTAAGATAGCCATCCAAGCAGTTCTACTGCTTTCAAATCTGGGCTAAGACAAAATAAAAACCAAGACAAAATTGATCAATGACAGGGTTAAAAAAAAGAGAGAGAAGACAAATGAAGTTGAAATTCCTCCTTGTTTATTTTAATGTGCAGAACATTTTCTGGGTGATTTATGCCATGGCTTCAATGTATTTTTCATTTTTTATTTATTTTGGAGTTAATTGGATTTCCAGGTTTTGCAGCCAGTCACTGCAATTGATCCCTGAAAAGATGGATTTATTGCTTAGCCAGGCAGAAGCCTGACAATCTTCAGGGAACTGAAAATAAAAGAAAATAGTCCATACACAAGCACAGTAGGTCACCATCAGGTCAGACTAGCAAGATATGTGACACCTTGTAGGTTCATGCCAGAACATCCAGCATGGACAATCTTTTTTGGCTTAATGGGTCGGGACTGGATGTAGCTGAACATTTTGTGTAATGCCTCCAGGGAACAAAGCTGGAACCGCAAGCCAAGCAGCCCTTAAACAGAAGAGGCAAGAATTAGCATGAAACCCAAAGGCAGGAATGGTGAGGAAAATCAGAATACAGATTCTGGAAACCTAGGAAGGGTAAAAAAGTTGACTCCAGTGCACAGCCAGGGTTAGCGCCAATAAAAAAGGGGTGAGCACAAACAGAATTAGATTCCAAAGCCAAATGAGAACAAGAATCAATCTGGCACCAGCAAATTCTATAGATCTGAAGACCAGGACAGCATAGGATGATAAAATCATGGTAATGATGTCCTTGAGGCATTCTGCCTCTTTGTTGAGAGAGCTGATCCGGACCCCTGTGCTGCTGAGCAAACCAAGGGGAGAGTTATAGGTCATCACTAGATTCTGCCCTCATCCCTCTAAGGGTCCACACCTGCCATTCTTCTAGACAGACTCTGATAGGTACATACATGATTGATGCTTAGAGCTGTGGGAGATGATTAACAACTTTGTGATTCATTGGTTATAGTGCCATCTAATTAGGAGCACCTTATTTTCCTGTTTAATATGTGTATATTCACTCTGTCTTTGAATATTTATTTCTCAATCCTCCTTACCAATCTGTTTTTGTTGTCTTGTTAAATTTTAGCTTGAGTCACTGTCAATCTGACTTTCCAGATTTAGTTACTAATATGTTGGATCATAGGATCCAAAATTTAGATCTGAAAGGACCTTAGGGGCCACTTAGTCCAATCGCCTCTTAGTAGAGTGGAGAAAAGTGAAGCCCAGAAAAGGGAATTGATTTGCTCTAAGTCACATAGGTAGTAAAATGTCAGAGCTGGTATTTGGAACCGAAACTTGTCCTCTTGTTTGTATACTGCATTGTTGAATCATATAGCTTGTAAGTGGTTGGATCAGGGTTTCAACCTAGGACTTTTGAATCAAAGTCGAATGCTCTTTTCATTGTACCACACTAATTCTCTTTAAAACAATCCATCATATTGATGCCTTTTATCTTTACATCACAGTTATTTCAACAACCTCATCCTTGAAGATGGAGCCCTCTTTTTTTTAAAAATTTGTTTCTTACATTAAAGTTTCCAAATATCTCTTCCTTCATACCCTACATTCTCTCTCTCTCTCCCTCTCTCTCTCTCCCTCTCTCTCTCTCTCTCTCTCTCTCTCTCTCTCTCTCTCTGATTTCTTCATCCAAAAAACTGTCTGGAACCCTCCTTTTTGACAAAGACAAAGAATTAAACTAAAACATCACATCATGATTAAATCTGACAACTTATACACTGTTCTGCCCCAGTTGTCCTCTCCCTCTCTGTTTTTCTTATTGTTTCTCTCCAGCTAGGAGGCTACTGGTCAAACTTTCAGACCTGGAATCTGTATTCTTCAAGGATGATGACTTTTTGCAGTTCTGTCAATATTTGATCAGAACCCCACCTCCAACCCCCATCAAAAAAAAGAACCTCCTTCCCCCAATTTTAGTCTATTTCTCAAACTCAACCTAATAAGAACTTCTCTGTGAGTGAATTATCAAAATGTAAATGCATTGGGAAGGATGTTCTAGTTCAAGGTATTTGAGATTAATAGCTAGAAATCAAGCTTTAAGAGTTATCATAGTTATAGGATATTCAATATACTGTTCATTGCACAAACAACTTCTAAAAACAGTCCAAGGCACATTTAATTTTTATTTCCTCTATAGAGCTTGCCACCATTTATTAATCTTAATTTGTCCCAACACAGCATATCAGCAAAGATGAGAAACCCATTTTTTCCTTTTCTGTTTCCATAACATTAATATTTAAATGACAGAGTGTGACACTCATAAACAGCATCAGAAAGTGGTGATATTTCCTGAAACAAAATCAGGGACTAAATGCCATAGCAATATTTCTCACTTTTACTAAAACAAAACAAAACAAAACAAAACAGAAGCCAGGCAAGTGTACCTTGCCATGCGGAATAGATAGGCTCCTGAGAATGTGCCTGTAAAACAAGTCTATAGAAAATGTCTAACAATTTTTTTCCATTATGAAATGGAATATGGGTTTGAATTAGTGAGTCAGGAGAAGAGGGGTCAGAGGAGCTGAACCAGGGGAGGAGTTTTTGTTATGTTGCTATGACTGATGCTGGTAGAGCTCTGGGGTAAGAGTCGATACGGCTTTCAGGAGAGGGGGCATTCTCCTTTATTTGGGTTTGTAGCTTGGACCAGAATTCAGGTGGTCTGGGAATCAGCAGTTGTCCAAAGTGATGTAGGATAAAATGTCCCACAAACTCTGCCAAATAGCTGTAAACAATCAAAAGAACAGAGGAACAATAACTAGTTTGATTAGTATGGGACCACCTTGATGGGTTGCTTAGATATAAAATTATGAGAAAACTCCTCACATCAATCTTTATCCATAGTCTTGGTCTTTGTTTGGGGTCTCTGGACAGCAAGTACAGAGGGTTCAGTTTCCCAATTGCACATGACTAGGTTCAAATGATGCTCAATTTTCACACTCACAGACTTTATTGTCTGTGCAGAAAAGAGCAAAACTTGATCTAAAGTTGGTCCAGGGTGTTTAACATGCCACTAGCATCCCATTTACATAAGTAGTTTGCTCCCCCCAGGTCCCTTGTGGACTAACAGTGTGAATCATGGGTAAAGCCTTGCAGACCAAAGAAGATCATGGGTAAAGTGACATTGGAATCAAGGCAACAACTGCCCAAACAAATGGCCCCTTTCTTAGTAACTAAACAAGATGAAAAGCATTCCTGGGAATCCTAACACACCAGCTTCACTTTCTAACTCAGTGGTTCCCAAACTTTTTTGGCCTACCGCCCCCTTTCCAGAAAAAAATATTACTTAGCCCCCTGGAAACTAATTTAAAAAAAATTTTAATAGCAATTAATAGGAAAGATAAATGCACCTGTGGCCATCACCACTCTCCTGGATCGCTGCAGCACCCACCAGGGGGCGGTGGTGCCCACTTTGGGAATCACTGTCCTAACTTCTCTTTCCTTACCTTACCACCTCCTTCTTACCTTGCCTTATTTACTTGTTTCATTTTTTATTAGCAACTCTGTTTTTATATTCTCTTATTATAAAACCTGGTTTCCTTACCATGGAGACTGCCTGAATCATTAATTCTTTAGACAAGACCCCACATCAAAAGTGCCAAGTGTCTATTGGTTATATGACCTGTATTACTTTTTCTACCAGTAAGGCCCAAGATTTAGTTTGCTGGTCTCCCATCCTCCCCCTGCCTTCCATCTCTTCCCGTCCTCACTGCTTGCTTACTGCCAACACCACAATTCTTGGCAAACATTCCCTGCCACCCGTCCAGGTTTTCCTTGCCTTCTCTTCTGTGCAGTTCACCAGCAATAACATAAAAAAAGCAAAAAAAACCCTTCTAGGTGTTTTTGTTGTTTATTTGTTTAAGGGTTTTATTAATAAGAACTATGGGGGAAGAGACAGCATTTAAAATGACAAGTGACAGTGTTTGCAAAGTTACAGATGCTGAAACAGCATGAGAAGCAGCATGGTGTAGTAAATAGTCTGTTGGCATTCCAGGCAGGAAGACTGAGGTTCAAATCCTGCCTCTGACTCTTTGCAAGTTGTGTGACCCTAGACAAGTTACTTTGCCTCCTTGAGCCTCGGTTTCCAATTAAAGTATTTACCCTTCATGTAAGAATCAAATGAGATAATATATATTAAATGCTTTGAAAACCTTAGCTTGTAAACATTAGCTATTATTTAAAATCTTTATCACCTTAATTTCCTAATAAATTACTCCCTTACCAAGAAAGCTATACCTTATAACAAAGAAAATAAATGTTATCATATAACAATGTCATATATGATATCATAACATCATATATGTACCTTATAACTAAATAAGGTAAATTGGGGCAGCTGGGTGGCTCAGTGGATTGAGAGCCAGGCCTAGAGACTGGAGGTCCTAGGTTCAAGTCCGGCCTCGGACACTTCCAGCTGTGTGACCTTGGGCAAGTCACTTGACCCCTATCGCCCACCCTTACCACTCCTGGGCTAAGGACAGTCCCTAGCCCGGATGAAAAAGGAGGAGGGTTGGGCATGGGGCTAGCAACCCCACCCTGTAAAAAAACTACACCTGCTAAAGAAACTGCAACCTAAAGTAGGGGCAGCTGGGCTAGCTCAGTGGATTGAGAGCCAGGCCTAGAGGCGAAAGGTCCTAGGTTCAAATCCGGCCTCAGATACTTCCCAGCTGGGTGACCCTGAGCGACCCATTGCCTACTGGTTGTGGCCCTATGCTCCTAGAATGGAGTCCCAGGATAAAAAAAAATAACTAAATAGAAAAAAGAAAACTTCAGCAAAACCAACCAACATAATGATCATACTACATACTATAGTATATATTATTTTACACACATTATCTCCTATCTTGGGAAAAAAGATAGGGAGGTAAATTCTCATACTTCCTCTTTGTGAACAGTTTTGGTTGTGAAAATTACATGGTTGGATATTATTATTGATTTTTGTCCTCTGCATAACCTTCAGAGAAATAGGTCCTAATCTTTCTTAGTTCCTCTCCCTTAATTCTGCCTCGATCCCTTTTTTCTAGTTTTTTTTTTGTTGTTGTTGTTCTGAGAGTCATTTGCCACCGCTGTCTGATTGAAATGTTAGATCTATGTTTCTAGATGAAGATGATTCTACCTGGCTAAATGTCTCAGACCTTCCAAAATATGCTCTCCAATCTAGCTTTATCTGACTTGTGGCAGCGCCTGAAGCCTTCTTTCTTGCCTTTTCCTTATAATTCAGACATGCAATTAATTTTACTCATTTGTTATCTTTGATACCTGGCTCCTTGGCTCCCTTTTTCTACCTGACCTTCAAAGATTTTTCTCCCTGCAGGTGGACGTAATACGCAAGCTACTCCTCAAACAATAATTCCATTGCTGTATATAATGTTCTCTTAGTTCTGCTCATTTCACTCTTCATAATTTCATGTTGGTCTATGTTTTTAAAAAAATTAAGCTTTTCGTCATTTCTTATCAGTAGTATTGCTTCACAATCATATGCCACGGCTTGTTTAGCCATACCCCAATTGGTGGGCATTCCATCAATTTCCAGTTTTGTACCACCACAAAGAGAGCTACTATAAATATTTTAGAACATATAGTTTCTTTTGCTTTTCCCCTGGTCACTTTAGGAAATAAACCCATCAGTGGGATTGCTGGGTTAATCCCTTGGGTCACACAGGGGCGTGATGATAAATGTTTATCATCCAGCTCTCTGATAAAAATACCTACCAAATGTTTTAAAGTTTAATCTGCCTTATTAATATTTCCTATATTATATTTTAAAATCCAAACACCAAACAAAAATAATAAATAAAATCCTGATATGTACGTAACATTTACTAATTTCTGAAGTGCAAATGCTCACAATCAGAATGAACAATTAGCTCTTGCCAGCAGGTTGAGCTAGCTCTAGCACACCCTTGGACTTATGGTTTTATTATCTCATTTGGCAATTATCTCCTTTAGCCTCCTGGAAATCTTAATGGCTCTGACCCCTTCAAAGTTCCTCTTTGCCTTTGACATTGCCCCTTTATCTTGTTTGATTTTCCTTAAGCATATCCATTAACTGAGCAGGTCTGACTCTACTTTTTATTAATTAATTTATTCAATGGGCATTTATTTAGTAAAGTAATAGGAATAGGAAGTGAACTTTTCATTTACTGCCTTAGACTAGAAATTCTCTGAACTCGTGTATGTCTGGAATCCTAAAGAGAGACCACTGCTATCTCCCTTCCATTTATCAGAGAATCATACTTTACTTTTCCTATTGAGTTGCAGTGCTGGATTAAGAAACATAATCTGAGGTTAATAAGTGATTGACACCTCTCCCTAGACTATTCTCTTCTTCTACCCAAATCCACCCAGTTTGAGGCATGGCTCAAACTCTGGGATCCCAAGGGAATATTTTTCTAGAACTCAGGTTCATTGGAAAGGTTTCCTCCACCACTGTGGTTGGAGTCAAGGTACTGAAGCTTTACATTAAGGAGTTTAGTAACTTACAGGCTATGAATTTGTTTTTTTCCCCTCCCATTATCTGGATTTCAGTAGAATTTGTTTTCTTCAAAAACCTACATATTTTAAAACATTATTCTAAGAAGGGGTCCATAGGCTTCATCAGACTGTGAAAGAGTTCCAAAGACGCCAAAAAAGGTTAAGGACCTTTGCACTGGGGTGATATGACAGGTTCTCACTGTCTAGCTTGTTTCTTCCATGAGCCTGATATATTCTACCTCTTTGTGGCTTTGTAGACATCCCCAGCTATTAAAAATGTTGGCACATGTTTCTGGAATTTGTTTGTCTGCTAGAAAAGTCTAATCCTGAGAGGCTTCAGGTAATGTATATCAAAAGTCATTCCCTAGCATTTTTTTCTATTATACTTTTTATTTTTTGGCAAGTGAAATATTTAATTGGTTAGTTGATTGATTATTGGTTAATTATTCCTGGACTACTAATTAATTCAAGATACACCTGTAAATTTATTTGGCAAGGCTGCTAGGTGTCTTAAAATGCACCCATATTAATAGTAATAAGTGATTAGCTTCTTTACCAAAATTAGTTTACTATTACCAGTAATAATATTCTAAAATGATACATTATGGATTATTAATATAATATCATTATATTGCTGGTTTTTAACACAGGAGATCAATTTAGAAAAAATCAAATGAGTGAATAGTTGTAGTTGGGGACTCCTCCGGAGGGATCCCTCAAGAATTACTGAGAGAGCTGTTGTTGATTTGACAATAAGCAGGGATCTGCTCTTTCTCCAGGTCATGTAGCTGATTTATAATAACAATAATTATCATTATTTAGCAGATGGAGGTTTTCAAAAGTGCTTTATATATGTCATTTCAGTGGATCCTCACAACAAACCTGTGAAATAAGTGCTGTTATTATTATTATTTCCATTTTACAGACAAGTAAACTGAGAAAGAGAGGGAGTAAATGACTCATCCAGGGTTGTATAGCTTATCTGAGTTAGGATTTGAATGTGAATTTTCTTGACTCCTATTCAGCACTTATATTTAATATATGATACAGCTTCCTAGCACTTGTCAAACCAGATGACTGCTTCACATTTCAGGTGAAAATCCAGGAAAGGAGACAGCACTAAAACTCATGATCCCAGATGCCTATTCACCAATTAACAAGCCATGGGTGACAAGTGAGATGAAATAAAGATAAAGCAAGGAGGAAAGCTTGATCTCACAAGCATCATAGAGACTTGGGAGGAAACCTATGACTGGAAAATGGCACTAGAATGGTATGCCTTATTCAAAAAGAAAAGGTTAGGTAAAAGGTTTTTATTAATGGAAATGACATTAAACAAAACATATTACCATCTGCTTTGCTGCTGAACCATAAGGACTGTGGGGCCTTTCTATCTGACTTGCAGCTGAAACTTTCCTATTTGTGTTTTGTTCCTCCTATTTGATTGTGAACTCCTTGGGAATCGAGATTTTGTTGCTTTTCTCTATATATCCTCACATCTTAGCTTAGGCCATTGATTTGCATATTGAGGGGTTCTTAATAAATGTTTTTTGATTCATTCATTCCTTAATGTGTGTGTGTGTGTGTGTGTGTGTGTGTGTGTGTGTGTGTGTGTGTGTGTGTGTGTGTGAATTGTAATTGGAAGCATTTGGGCAAAAATCAATGAAGGCAGAAACAGAGGTGATATTGTTATTGCAGCATCAATTAATCATCATTTATCAAGTGCTTACTATGTGCCATGCTCTATGCTAAAATGAGGAGGATACAAAAAGAAGAAAAAGACAGTCCCTGCCCTCAAGGAGCTTATAGTCAAATGGGAGAGACAATATGCAAGTAAATATACAACGATAAAACAGGATAAATAGGAAATAAGAGAGGGAAGACACCAGAATTAAGAGAATGTTGGAAACAGAGTTTGGGAAATAGTTAAATCTGGCAGAGAAGTGTGATATAGAAATGATGGGGAAACTTCAGTTAGACAGACATATGATGGAGCTTTATTTTTTGTCATAAACAGAGCAGTTAATAATTTCTTGTTTTGCCTTAGTTTTTTCAGGCTATGATTCTCATGATTCCCAGCCACATGGAACCACCATAATAATATTTGTGTTAAAAAATGGAGCTTTGTTTCACTGAGAAATTCAGGGTTCAATCCATGGATTTTCTCTTAATTTCCACTTCTTTTTTTAGACTCCTTCCCAGTGGTTAGAACACTTCTACCTTGGCATGTTCCCCCAAACCCTGTGATATTGAACCCCTGGTTACCCAAGATAAAAACCAACCTATAGCCTATGCTGTTTGCTCTGCCATCCCCATCCATGTCAACTTTTCCTCCAACAGCGAATCTGCCCACTCCTTCAATTATATATACCCTTTAGAACTCCTACTCTGTAACTAACTTGATTTCCTTCATTTTATACTTCTTTCTTTCAATGCATTTTCCATTTTCTGATGCTACAAGGCAGACAGCTTCCTCAGATAACATTGTAGCTTTGTCCATCCTTCCCAGTGGTGGTAGTCCATCCACTTATACCCTCCAATTCACTGACCCTAGTGGGGGATTTGGAATATTTGGTCACTCCAAATTGGCATATCCAGGCTCTTCTTCTGCCTTTATCACTTAGGAAAAGCTTAGTAATTTCTCCTTTAAGTGTTTAAGACACACACACATGAATGAGCCAAAGAATTTGATTCTAAGACCTAGGTTCAATTTTGAGGCTTTCTCAAATATACCCTGACTTTTCTCAGGAAGGAATGTTAGAATATAGCTTGTGTCTAGGTTTCCACAGCTAAGAATAAAAGGACGTTATGTTACAACTAGAAAAAATAGAACCATGGGGCCACATAATTGGAATAGCAAGAATTTTTGAAAGTGGTCTCTACACTGAGAACCAGGTGTGCCGACTAAACTGAAGAAGATGCTAGGGCTAAGTCATGATATGGAGATGCAAAAACCCAGACTCAGCCCTCATCAGAAGAAGTATTGTGTTTTCATTGTCACAATTTAAAAAGGACATTGATAAGATGGAGAGTAGCCAGAGGAGGACATTTGAGGTAATTGTGAAAGGCTTTGAGTTTATTTCATATGGGAATTAGTTGAAGAACTAGGAATGTTTAACTTAGAGATGAGACAACAGAATAGAGGGAACAGAACAGGATAATAGCCTTTAAATTTTTGAAGGGCTGCTATATTTTGTTTAGACTTATTTGGCCCAATCAGAAGCACCAGGTAGAAGGTGTAAAGAGATCAACTTAAGTTTGGGGTCAGAAAGAACTTCCTAACATTAGAGCTGTCCTAAAGTAAAATGGGTTGCTTCCAGATGTGGTGGAGTGCCCATTCCTTGGAAGTCTTCAGTTAGAGGCTGGAGACCCAATATTGGTTAGGTTATAATGGGGGTTCCTTTCCTGTATGGGGTGTAGTAGATGGCGCTGAGCTCCCTTCAGTTCTAAAATTCAAATCTGATTCCCATCTTTCCAATATTCTTACTCTTCTCAAGTCTGAATATTTTCAGTTCCTTTGAAAGATCCTTATATTGCATGACCTTGAGGTCCTCCTTACCTTCTATTGGAAGTTGCCCAGGTTATCAATTTCCTCCCTAAAATATGGTACATATAATTTAATCCAGCACAAGTTCTGGGGGACATAATGACTCTTTTCAAGTATTTGAGGAACTGTTATGAGAAAGAGGTTTGACTTGTCTCTTCTGGTCTAAGAGGGAATAATGGGTGGAAGATGCAGAGTGGGAAGATAAAGGCTTGATATACAGAAAATCTTCCAAACAATGAGAAATATCTAAAAATGCATAAAGTTCTCTGGGGTATAGAGAATTCCCTGTCAGAGATTTTCTAACAAAACCTAGATAACTTCGTGCTGTGTATATAGAGAAGACTTTGTTTAGGTATGGGTAGGGTTTGGATGCCTCTAAGGTCACCTCCAACTTTTAGATTCTACAATATCTATCTATCTATCTATCTATCTATCTATCTATCTATCTATCTATCTATCTATCTATCATCTATCTATCTATCTATCTATCTATCTATCTATCTATCTATCTATCTATCTATCTATCTATCTATTTTTAAAACCCTTAACTTTTGTGTATTGGCTCCTTGGTAGAAGAGTGGTAAGGGTGGGCAATGGGGGTCAAGTGACTTGCCCAGGGTCACCCAGCTGGAAATGTCTGAGGCTGGATTTGAACCTAGGACCTCCCATCTCTAGGCCTGACTCGAAATCCACTGAGCTACCCAGTTGCCTCCTCTACAATATTTATTATAACCTCCTAATAAAAATAGTAAAGCTATAAAATCTAACTGTACAATTCTTCCATTGAATCTTGTATTTAAAGTTACCTAGAAACAATTAATCTATTGGTCAATTAATTATTTGATGATCATTATAGGTTTTATAACAATAAAAAGCTATAAAATCTAAACTGAAGTTTTTTTCTATTGCATCTTATGTTAAAAGTAGTTCAGAAACAGATTTTTTTAGAAAGGTTTCTTGTTTTCTGCTTCAGCTTTTCTCATTGCTGCTCTCTGTTTTAGTGCTGATAATTTTCTGAGTGATGCCCTGCAAATGTGCTGTTACCACTTTGGAATTATTTGAAAAATTTGATTAAGCTATTTAGACTCTTTGACCCAGCAATCCAGCTAGTAAGCATATGCCCTACCGAGACTAGTAACGGAAAGGAAGGCCCCATTAATACCCTAATAGTCATAGCAGCATTTTTAATAGGAGCAAAACACTGGAAACAAAGTAGATACCCATCTACTGGGGAATGGTTGAACAATTTGCAGTATATCAATTTTATGGAATAATATTGTGCCATAATATAGGGAATGACAAACACACAGTATTTAGAGATACCTGGGAAGACATGTATTAAGTATTTCAGTATGAAGAAAATATAACCAGAGGAACAATATACATAATGATTATGATAATATAGACATATTTATATTGGTGCAGTGGATAGGATGCTGGGCCAGGAGTGAGGAAGACCTGAGTTCAAATCCAGTCTTAGGCATTTAGTAACTATGTGACCCTGAACAAGTTACTGAATACTGTTTGCCTCAGTTTCCTCACCTGTCAAATGAGCAGGAAAGAAAATAGCAAACCACTCCAGTATCTTGGCCAAGAAAACTCCAAATGGAGTTACAAAGAGTCACACAGGACAGAAGTGACTGAATAACAAATTCATATACGCAACACTCAGAGACAACAGGACTTGGATCAAATGTACTGACCAGCATTGGCTGGTTCTAGAGAACTGATGTTGGAATACATTTTCTTCTTTTCAAGAGAGAGGTGGTAGACTATTGGCACATCATGTTTATAATATGAAACTACCAGTAAAAAAATCCTCTTAGTTTCTGTACTGTAACAATTTTAGGACAGAAGGGCAAGGTCTAGGCAAATTAAGTGACTTGTCCAGGGTCACACATCTAGGAAATGAGTGAGGCCA
Organism: Gracilinanus agilis; assembly: GCF_016433145.1. Classification (NCBI taxonomy): domain Eukaryota; kingdom Metazoa; phylum Chordata; class Mammalia; order Didelphimorphia; family Didelphidae; genus Gracilinanus; species Gracilinanus agilis. The sequence goes on from NC_058132.1 coordinate 331,598,177, forward strand.
CCTTGAACTCATGTCTTCCTGACTCCAGTCCTGGTACTCTATCTATTGTGCTATCTAGCTGTCCCCTACCATTGGTTTTGAGGAACAGGTTTTTAATAATTTTTATTATTAATAATTAATTAAAATTATTAATTTTGTTAATTTTTTAAAATAAGGAACGGTACTATGAGGATGTATATTGGGAAACGATTGGTGTAAAGAACAAGGGACAGCAAAATCATGGAAAAAGTTTTAGGAGGAAATTTATACAATGTTTGAAAAAATTAAAAAAAAGTAAGGCTTGCACCTCCAACTCACTGTGGTCTCTCAGTGTGTTTCTCAGCAGCTCAGAAGAAACCAAGGGCACAAACTCAACAAAAAGACCGAATGTGAAAAGAGAATAGAACAAATCAGGTAAGCTGTATCACCAATATGGATCAGGCAAATATTTGGAAGGGCAGTTTTCTGCCCTACTGTCTTATACTCTACCAAAACATTTGTTTTCTGTTGTATATATAATGAGTTACATTAAAAATATTGAATGGACCAGAGAGTATTGGAAAAGGAGGGGTAAATAAATATTCTAAGAATCACACCGTTTATAGATGATCTTTTCAATTCATTTTTTTAAACCCCTCTTTTCCGTCTTAGAATCACAACTGTGTATTGGTTCCAAAGCAGAAGAGTGGTAAGGGCTAGGCAATGGGGGTTAAGTGACTTGCCCAGGGTCACACAACAAGGAAGTGTCTTAGGCCAGATTTGAACCCAGGACCTCCTGCCTCTAGACCTGGCTCTCTATCCACTGAGCCACCCAGCTGCCTCCTATTCATATTCATTTAACTATGAACTGCAGTCTCATTGCTTTGTCCAGTGAGGCTTGCTCCAGGCTGGGGACTGACTGACATCCACCAGCCCAAATACTATGTAGCTGTATCTTGCTGGATTTAAGTGTTTCTTCAACTCATGATGACTTCAGGGTCATGGATAGCCCCATTTCTTCCATTTTATCACCTCAGTTTTCCCTCAGCAAGAGCTAAATCATTCTTTACTGTCGTTTCACTTCTATTTTTCCTAGTATAGCAACTCTTATCTCTGTGTTGAGCTGCTAACACATTCATGGATTATTTTCAGAGCCCTGGTAGCGAGTGATGTTGCTTTTCTCAAATGCAGAAGGATGATAGGGTTTGATTTCATATGAATAATAATAAATTATTCCTTCTAGCAGTCCAGATGGAATGCCATTGAACTGGACTGAATACTTCTAGTATGTGGTTCTCCTCAGCCTGGATTCTTGGCCATGGGATGGACACAACCTCCACCACTCAGCACAGTCCCTGGCACTTAGCAGGAGTTTAATACATTCTTGTTGACTTGACCTTAGTTATAGTTCTCTGCTCATAATCATGTGCAAACATGAGCCATGAGCAAAGGAAACGTGAGATGTATAAATGGATAGACATCTCCATCCCAGATGTTCAAATGGATTATTTTTGCCTGACCTGTGGCATAGCCTTCTGAACTCATATTGGGCTGATAAGTCACAGTGGTACCCTGTACCCTGACCTCAACATCATGAGGTCATTTGTTCTCTTCAAAAATGAAGGATGATGGGATAACCAGGTGGCTTAGTGGATGGAGAGCCAGGTTAGAGATGGAAAGTCCTGGGTTCAAATATGGCCTTAGACACTTCCAAGCTGTGTGACCCTGGATGAATCACTTACCCCCCCCCCCCATTGCCTAGCCCTTACTTGTCTTCTGCCTTAGAACTAATACATGGTATTGATTCTCAGATAGAAGGTTAGGACCTAAAAAAAATGAAAAATGAACACCACCACCACCATGAGCCACCATGAACCACCATGAACCACCAGGGGCACAAGGATGATAGCTGTGGGCTTTCTGATGTGGATATATCACACTTAAACTCATTACAACATAGGTCTAGATTTCTCAGAGGTTTTTAATGCCATCCCAAGGCAGCTAGATCAAGTTAGCCAAGTCATTAACCTACCTGGCCCTCAGTTTCCTAATCTATAAAAAGAGGATGTTGGACTAGATAGTTCCTTATATCACCAGCTTTAAATCTGACACTCTGTGTGTTGAAGTGTCGTTTTTGTCTAGTATAATATGGTCCTGACTGCCATGAAGACACCAATTTCCAACCTGTCATGGCTAGAAAGCTTCGTATTATGGGTTATTAGTTTACCAAGCAATTTTGCAATGGAGATTTATTAAGCCAGGATTGGATGATGTATTATAAAGCAAATAAATCTTTATTTTTATTTTCTTGCATCCAAAATGATATCCTGGCTAATTTTGGAAATTTTAGTTCAGTGGAGAAAATGTGAATAAGGTATCATGAGAATTTGTTGAATCATCATAATAATTTCATGATGCAGATATTACTTAGGAAAAAATGAAAGATGAGTTGGTATCTAGAGTCAGAGGATGTGAATTCAAGTCCTAACTGTTCAATTTACTAGATATTCGACTTTTGGCAAGTACCCAAACTTCTTTATGAGTTTCATTTATTAATTTGTCAAATGAGGAGACCAATACTTGTACTGTCTATGCCATAGGGTTGTTGTAGGGAACAGGTGGGAGAATAGATATAAAATGCTCTATATTTATGAACTATTCCATTTATCCTTTAAAACTTAACTAAAATATTGTCTTCTCCATGAAGTTTCCCTCCACATCATATATCCCCTTGTTTCAGAACCTTATAATATATAATTTTATGCTATGCTGATTTGTTCAGTGACAGATAAAATAGTACCACCAGTCTATTATTTCTATCCAAGGAGGAACTATTATATATTGTACTTCTACCATGATGCCTAGTAGGCAATTAAATATTTGCTTATTGATTTCCTTAATGGCCTTAGAGCAGGCCACTGATTAAATTATCAAAAGAAGTGAGCTTTTAAAAATCATTTAATGTAAATAGGTTCCATAAATGATAGTTCTATCATCAGAAGATCTGAATTCAAATCCTTTTAATAATTAATATTTATGTGTTCTTAGTCAAGTCCTTAACTTCTTTGGGCCTTAATTTCCAATTTTAAGAGGTGTTTGGACTAGATAACTTCATAGGCCTTTTTTAGCTTTAAATCTGTGCTCCTAAGATCCTATGGTATTAAATAGTTTAAATTATTTTCAGTTTGCTGATACTCCTCTGACATGTTATACCAGTAATAGGAAAAAGTTTAAAAAATATTGTTGTTTCTATGTTTGGATAGCATCTTTCAAGAGTGTGGTCTTATATCAGATTAAGAATTGTTGCTGATTCCGTGGGAGGCAGTAAATTTTGTACTTGATGCTTGAAGCTTTCCAATTCTAAACAAAATCCTGGAAATATCAAGGTCCTTGTTATATTTCACAGGTAGACCATTTGTAATTCTTTTAAATTCATATCTGAGAGTGTAGAACCAGAAAGCAAGTCAAAATCCAAAGAAACTTCTTGCGACAATTCACTTCTCTGACTTAGTTCAGTTATAGGAAAATGGAACTTTTTTTTAAACCTGTCTGCCAGTATTATCTTTTGCACACAAAACTAAACTTTCATTGCTTGGCTGGATATTTTTTTATTGCTTCAATTTCATGAAAACTGGTGGGCATTTCCAATTCTTCTGCAATTGATTTTTCTAGTATTAATGATAGATTCTCTGGCTATGTCTTCACATAATACCTTTTAACACTTTTGAGAATTGTAAGAACGTCATATGCTTGGATTATCATGCTCTTCTTTCTGAACCAGTTTGGCTCAGAATTTGATTCCAAGTTGCCATTGTGCACAGATATGAAAATCTATTGATGGAGAAAACTTTGAGCTATAGATATTATATCTGGATTTGTCTGTAGACTTGCAACAGTCACAATCAAAACCTTAATCCCATCACATACAATCCTTTGGTTACATTTGCTTTAGAAGACTAGTATGTAGCAGCAGTGCAATGACCCAGGACAATTCTGAGGGACTTATGAGAAAGAACGCTATCCACATCCAGAGAAAGAACTGTGGGAGTGGAAATGCAGAAGAAAACATAGGCTCAATCATGTGGTTTGATTGGGGATAGGATTGGGGTTTTGATGTTAAAAGATCACTCTATTGCAAATATATAAATAGGTTTTGAACAATGATACAGGTATAACTCATGGAATTGCTTGTCAGCTCCAGAAGGGGGAAGGGAAGGAGGTGGGCATTATGAATCATGGAACCATGGAAAAAATTGTAAATAAATAAATTAAAGAAAAAAAACAGTATGTTTTTGAGTGACCTCTAAGAAGAGTCTGTAATGTATTCATTAGCATTTCCCAGTGGCAGGTGAAACGAATAAATGTGTGAAGTCTTTTTAGTTTTCTTAAGAATGTACCATTCTCATTATTCAAATGCGTTGCATTTACACCTGCTTGATTAAGGCTATGTACTACTCATGGTGCAAATCTGGTCAATTAGTTTTCTTGAAGGATGTTGATTTATTCTCTGTTGTATTTATCTACCAAATTTGTAGCATTGTCATGCATTTCACTTCCTACAGCTGAAAACATCAATTACATACATCTAATAGTAGTCTTTTGATGTCCGGAGTCAAGCTAGGTGTCAGGTAGGACTAGATTCACGTCTGTCCTCGGAGATATACTGACTATGATTTTGGGCAAGTCACTTTACCTGTTTACATCTGAGATAACTCTCTAAATTTGTAATAGTTGCAGGTCTACACTGGTAGAGGAAGTTTTATTACCCGTAGTTTCCATAACCAACGAAATCATGTGTATAGAGCCTTGCCTCAATGTAATTTATGATGGATTTATGCCAATCCATTACCAATATTTTCTACAAAACTCCTCTTAGAGTAGAAACTCTTTCATTTGTAGCAATGATAAACTGAATTCCTTGATTTATTTGTCTCTAGTGGTCAACATCAGAAATAGAGTCCAATAACAATGAAAAATGTTTTGCTTTCTTAATTTAAGTTTGAACTTATTGCCTGATAAATCATCAGATTCATTTTGGATTTTATAAGAATGATAGTTTAGATCAGCAGTTCTCAAAGAGTGGTTTTGAGATCCTTGGGAAACTTCCAAACTCTTTCAGAGAATTCATATCTAAATCATTTTTGTAATAATACTGTTATTTTTACTTCTAATATGGAAAATATTGAAAATATAATGCATGTAAAGAAGTTTGGTGGAGTGTCTTCAGGGATATTTTATTGGAAAAACCCTTACCTTCCATCTTAGAATCAATACTATGTATTGGTTCCAAGGCAGAAGAGTGGTAAGGGCTAGGAAATGGGGGTTAAGTGACTTGCCCAGGGTTACATAGCTAGGAAGTGTTTGAGGCTAGATTTGAACCCAGGACCTCCTGTCTCTAGGCCTTGCTCTCAGTCCACTGAGCCACTCAGCTGTCCCCCTTCAGGGATATTTTAAAGTGTGAAAGGGTCCTGTGGCTAAAAAGTATCAGAACTGCTAGTTAAGATAGCTAGTGTTGAGGCAGCTAGGTGGCATAGTGGATAGAACAACAGGCCTGTAGTTGGGAAGATCTGGGTTCAAATTTGACTTCAGATACTTCCTCACTGTGTGAGCCTGGGCAAGTCACTTAAGCCTGTTTGCCCTAGCCTTTGTCCTTCTGTCTTAAAGTTGTTCCTAAGACTTTTTTTAAGTAACAGGGTTTTTTATTTTTTAAAAACTAGCTAGTGTTGTCTTTTGAAATCATCTTTTTAAATCTTTGTAGCAGTTGTCAATTATTTTTAATAATTTTATAATATTAATCTTAACATTTAGATTTCTAATTTTATCAGTTAGAATTTTATAATATTAATCTTAACATTTAGATTTCTAATTTTGTCAATTAGAAGACATCTTTTGTATCAGGTTATTTTTTCCATGGAAAAAATGGTCCAAAATGGATTCAGAATTTCTTCACATTTTTGCCTATTTAATTCTATTGAATATTGAATCATTACAAATACAGACTTCATCTTTCATTTTTTTCTTTCTTTCTTCATCTTTCATTCTTTCATTTGCATGATAAAATTAGTGTGACGGTTCAATGATTTCTCATGATACCTTATGTTTATTTTCCCAGTTGGAATATCATTTTTAAAATTAGCCAGGATATTATTTTGAATGCAAGAAAATAAAAATAAAGATTTATTTGCTTTGCAATACATCATTCAACCCTGGCTTAATAAATTTCCATTGGAAAATTGCTTGGTAAACTAATAACCCATAATACAAAGCTCACTAGCCTTGACAGATTGGAAATTGGTGTCTTCATGGCAGTCAGGACCATGTTATACTAGGCAAAAAAGAGATTTACAGATTTAAAGCTAGTAATGTAAGAAGTCATTTAATCACAACTCTCTCATTTTATAGATTAGGAAACTGAAGACCAGGTAGGTTAATGAACAAGCTGAGATCACCTAATTAGAGTTAGAAGTAGAATGTGATCCCAGATCCACTGAATGTATTGACAATGATCTTTCCAAGGTACCATTCAGCCTCGCTCTTCATTAGATAATTAACACTTGGCCATGATGGAGGTTCACTTAGAGTGAGGTATTAGGATTTTCACCACTTTTTCAATCTTCAACTGACTAATTATTAGTTATAATTTTTGGTTACTAGACTTTTAGATGAAATCTCTAGAACATCAGAGGTCTGTGAAGTGTAAGTAGTCTTTCGACAGCATTTCTTAGTCATGGAAACTTGCCTACTGCAAATAGACTCAATTTTCAAATGGTTTTTTTGTGTCTGTAGTTAACCATTTAGAATCTTAGAATCCTATTTGAACATCACTTCCTTTTTTCAACTTTTTTTTTCTTCTAAACTAAGCACTAGACAGAACAGCATCATATCATAGTATAATGGGCTCAAGTCTGCTTCTGACATCTAATAGTTAGGTGATTGTGGGGAAATCACTTAATCTCTCTGTGTCTCCAGGCAATCTCTCAGACTATAAAGTTATTGAGGGATTGCTGATTTTCATTGGCAAAGCCAGTTTCCACAGTGTATCCAACGTATCAATGAAATCACAGATCTGGATCTAAAAAAGGGCACTAAATATTTGTTTTCATGTTGCTTTCAATATAGCATTGATATTTAATTACTGTATATGAAACAATGGGTAATATGATTTCACCCTCTTGATTTACCTTATAAATAATTCAGAGCATAACAATTGTATATAAATGTAGTTTGCCCAGATTTAGTAGCTTACCTTTTTAGCTTTCATAGTGGTTTATGGATAGAAATGCTATTCATTATTTGACAGGCAGAAAGAAGAATTTTGATTTACTACTAGGACCATTTTAATGCCAAGGATGGTGGTGGACAATCTGTGTCATTAAGTGATGGTTGACTAAATGATTAAAATGGTGCTTATCTTCCCTGTTACCTGATACTGGTGGCTGGTGCTTGATGACAAAATGGAAAAAAAATATTAAAATTTGTGTAGGTGAAAAAAGAGTGCCTTTAAGATAGTTAATATATATGATATTCAGTGCTTGATAGGTAGTCTGTATTTACCATGCCTTGCTGAAATTGTCAGATTACTTAAAAAACAAAAAAACTTCCACACAAGAAAGAAATCCATGAAGTAAGATTTACAGAAATATTGCTATTGCTTTATTTATCCTGGGCAACACTGGATAGATTAAAAGAATTCTTGATAAGTCCTATTTTCCATCATTGTAGTGTAACTGGGAAAGCATGTTATTGTCCAGTGGAAGCTTTCAGACTTTACTGTAACCAATTTAATTTGGCTTGTCAAAAAGAACATATATGTCATGGATAGATAGAAGGATCTTTTGACATAAAAATGTGAATTTATAAGAATTAATATTAAAATTATTCCTTATTGCATCTCCTCTACCTGCCTTTCTTAACCGTTCCTACAGGGTATCATATCTTGGGTGAATGCCTACTTTGCTCACTACTCAATATTCTTAGTTTTAGACATAGCCAGGAAAAAATATCCATGCAATTCAGTTATATGTAATTATTTATAGAATTGTCTTTATGAAGGTGAAGTTACATCTGCAAAACCTAATTTACAATTTGTAACTACTGCTCCACCCAGAGACACTGAGGTTGTGTTAAAAATACTTTTTGTTAGAGACAATCTTCAGGTGCAGCGCTGTTTTTAAAAGATTACAAGTAGCCTCAAAGAAGTCTCAGAAAAACAATTTGCATGAAAATGCTTCAATTTCCTAAAAATTGCCTTTCTTTGAATTTTTTGCTGGGTCATTCTAAGACACTGTGACATTTGTCATCATTGGATAACTTCAGGTTTGCAGTTTTGCGCTTCAAGAGGCTACTGTTTTCCTCTTGAACAATTTTCATGCGGCCACCAGATGGTAGTAGGTCCTTTGATCAGTGTAACCACAAAGGCTGAGGTCCAGGTTTTCACCATGAATTTTTTACTGCTTCTCTCAGAAATATATGTATATATGAATACATGCTCGTATCTTCACATAGTATGTACATCCAGCCAAATCAAGTTAGGTAAACACATATCAAACTCTAACTAAATATATTTAGAGATGGTACTTAGAGAGCTAAATCTTTTTAAAAAAACCTAGATGGTTTAGTACCATTCTCACCAGTCTTTTGTTATTATAAATCATTATGTAAGGTAACCTTACCCTGAACCTTTGATTATAGTGCACTTATCTAATGCATCTTAAATCCGCATTAAAAATAAAATTCCTTTTGGAGTTGCTATACAACTTCAAACCTTCAGGCTTGGTTGGCATCAAAAGCCCTTATAGTTTTTCATTGGTGTTACATGTGAGCCCTTCAATTTAAGGACTTATTCCTGTGACTTCTCTATTTCACAGTCTACTGCTGAAATAATCCCTACAGGTTTCTATTCCTTTCTTGTTCCTCTTTTCGAGCTATTCTTTCTGGCTCCTCCTACACGGCAGAAGTTGGAAGAAATAACGCCCTATATTTTTCTGCCGAAAATGGCACTAATCCTCCCTTTTATGACTTTGATATCCTTCAATAAAAAGTGTAGTATCCTACTTTAGTCTTAGAGGAAGCCCCGAACACTTTTTTCCCATCAACCATCCAATATGTAATTTGTTAAAACAAATTTGCATACAATTATATCTCCCCTTACTTCCTTCACAGTGGTTGAAGCTCATATGAAACCTTACCAAATTATTCACAAATCCTTTCAAAGCTATTTTCTAAAAGGACCTACATTTTTCTCACAGGTCTTTGTGAAGGAAAACTAACAAAGTTTCTTTAAGTACACTTTTAAACCAATTGCACAAGCATCACTAACACCTTTGAAATGATCATCCTGACCTATTATCATCATTCCCATCACTCACACTCTTTATATCATTTACTAAATCCATTTTCAAAAAATTTAAAGGAAAAATTGGAAATTGTTTACAGTTTTGTCTCTAGATGGCTAACTTTTCAGTTAAGGACACTCAGGTGGCATCATTATTAAAGTTGCATAAAGGGAGAGATTCTCAGCTTTTCCAGCCTGAAACACTAATCAATTTTCAATTATTCAGAAACTGATTAAGCATACAGTTTATGAATTATTCATAACTTTTACTTTTGCCCCAGTTTTCTTTTAATACCTCTGTTCTCACCACTGCACTTTATAATTGAAAGGAGCATGTGCAGTACGATTGTCGTCAGGAAGAATTTGGATTCGAGTCCCATATTTGATACTTTTTAGCTGGTTAATAGTCTCTTAGCCTGAGTCTTCTTATCTAGAAAATAATATTAATATTTGTGGTACCTATTTCACAGGGTTATTGTATGCCCCGAATGATATAATATTTATTAAGTGCTTTGTAGATATTAAAGCACTTTATATGTCAATTATTATTGTTAATATTATTACTTGAGGAGTTTCTGGACAGGATCTAGGAATGCTTATGTAAATCTAACTGTAATCTAACCACCTATACAGGAAAAACTAAGTGGATGAAGGATGTCTATTAGCCAAATTATGATGAAGTTAGATAAATAATATGTAGAAGTCATTCATCTCTCTCTCTCTCTCTCTCTCTCTTTCTTTCTTTCTTTCTTTCTTTCTTTGTTTCTTTGTTTCTTTGTTTCTTTCTTTCTTTCTCTTTCTCTCTCTCTCTCTCTCTCTCCACACATGTATGTTTTGCCCATTTGAAGTGTCCTAAGAAAGAGGTATCTCTCTCTATAGAAATAATATTGATATATGTGTATATATTGCAGTCTCCTTATAGCCCCCTGTGCCTTTCTATTGCTCACTAAGTAATTACCCATTTTAAACCATTTGGAAACCATAGAATACCATGAGTTACAGTCATACAACACCACCAGTATAATATTGGCATTAAATAAGATATGTATTCTTTCTGGAAGAAGCTTAGGTTCATTAAAAGAACTTGGTGATTTCCTAAAGATAATCTACTCAACTTTCTTCAAACCTATTTAATTCGTGGCATAGCTTATTGCCCACTTGAAGTGTCTATCTAAGAAAGAGATGATAGAAATACTAGATATCTTGTTGAAATAGATATATCTTGAGTAGATTTTTGCAAGGGTAAGTATGTAAGTAATTAGTAAGAAGAACTACTAGCTGTGGGATCCTGGGCAAGTCACTTAACCTCCATTGCCTAGTCCTTACTTTCTTCCTTGAAACCAATATACAGTATTGATTCTAAGATGGAAGATGAGAGTTAAAAAAACTGAAGTAAAGTATATATACTAGTCCATCAACACGCATTTTTTTAGTACCCAAACTGTGCCTGGCTTTCTATCATGAAAGAAATGTATTGAAAAAGATGGACAAATGGTAAGATATCCTTATTATCAGGGGAGCCCTGATAGATTTTAAGAATTTATCCTAATCATTTGGATGAGATTAAAGGACTTTTCTTCTAATATTCAAGGTAGATGTGTGACACCCTGGCCCCCTTTCCATGAAAAGGAATAAAGGAAACATGGATTTATTAAGTACCTACTATGTACCAGGCACTGTGCTAAGTACTTTACAAATATTATCTCATTTGCTCTTCACAAAGATCCTGAGAGGTAGGTTCTATTATTATCTCCATTTTACAGTTGAAGAAATTAAAGCAGATAGTGGTTAGATGATGTCCAGGTTCATACAGCTAGTAAGTCTGAGGTCAGATTTGAACCTAGGTCTTCCTGACTGTATGGTCAACTGCTATATCTTCTCTACTATCTAGTAACCACAGAAGATAAAGGAAACTTTGTACTAGTGGTTGGAGTATAGAGATTCTGGAAATGGACATATCCTGCCCAAGAGGTCACCCCCTCTGCACTTCTGACTTTTTGAGAGTTCCCAAATTTGAATTTTCCCAATTTTGAGAGTTTAGGAGTTTGATGGCTGATTGTTGGCCTTTCAGAGGAAGAAGATTTCCCTAAAAATGCACTTTTAAAGGAAAAAGAATGTCACCAACTGGATTACCTCTAGTATTCTAAAGATATATGCCTTAAGAGCCCAAGAGTTCTGGATTTGGTTAACTTTTTATGAAATTGTTTTGAGTTGTTTGGATGGTATATGTCTGAGGTGAATGGAGAGTATTTGTTTACCAGGCCCACAATGCCATTACTTTCTGGGGGGCGACTAATGAATCTAATGAGTTATTTGATTATTTTATGGATCTGTATTTGCACATGAGCTCTAGGGAGTACTTTGCATCTTAGCAATTTCCCATCCCATCCCCTGATTTATAACCAGCTTGTCAACTATATTTATAATGGATTCATTGATGAAGGTATGTGGTATATTGAGCATGTTCTTGGACCAGAGACAACATAGCCAGATCCCTTATCTAAGTTGTATTTTAGAATTTTTCCTCCTGGAGAAATCCAAGTGGCAGAGATAGCAGGCTACACATGAGAGATTGACCCCCAGGACACAGATCAAGCTGTCTGTATGAACCCAGCATCCTTGGGATGTGGGTTGGCTCACAAGGTACCATCTCAATGTCAAAAGAAAGTGATGAAGGCCCACAGTTCAGTGAGGGGATTCCCTATGGTGAACCCATTGGGAAGTGGGGCATGGGACAAGAAATGCACATAATGGGCAAGGATGGTATGATTCGCAATCCTCATTATTAAAGGGAACATTTTGGATGAAATCACGGATCCATTTGAATCTTTGAATATTGTTATTTCTACTAAAATGCAGACATAAGAAGATTAATGAGGTGAAGTTCAAATTCGACAATGTTGCTCCTTATCTAGAATTCCAACAAAAGCTTTGCAAAGTTAAAGCCACAGAGTTTTTACGTTATGTCTGGATTTCAAGGGTAAGTAGTAGAGTGTAGTAGAAAGAATATTGGAAATGGAGTTAGGGGATCTGAATTCTGACTACCCATGTGACTTTGGGAGTCACTTTTCATTTCTGGATTTTGGTTTTCTAAATTTTAAAGTGAGATAAATGGACCAAATTGACCTCAGAGTTTACCTCTAATTTCTATTCCATTTCCTGTCATTAAGTTTAGGGGTACAATAGGTAAAAGCGTTGGGCCTGGAGTTAGGAAGACCCGACCAGACACTTACTAGCTGTGAGAATGAACAAGTCACTTAATCTCTGTCTGCTTCAGTTTCCTCAACTGTAAAATGAAAATCATATTAATATCTACCTCCCAGCCTTATTGGGAAAATCAAATGTGATATTTGTCAATCTCTTAGCATAGACCTGACACATAGTAGTTGCTTAAGACATGCTCCCTTCCCTTCACCTTCCCTTCCCTTCTCTTCCCTTTTCCTTTACTTTTTAGACTCTTCTGCTCTCTTTGATCACTTTGGAATGGCTAGCTCCTTCAAGTCACAGCTTCTATGGGACACCTTTCTTGTTCCCATTCCCACCTCCCCAGTTGTTAGTACTGCCCTTTCACTAACATAACTTTAAATTTACTCTGGGGATATATTATGTTCTTCTCTGCCACCTACAAACATGACTAAGTCTTCTTCATCCTTAAAAACCTTTTTACTAGATTCTGCCTTTCTCAATGATTATGATCCCAGACCCCTTATTAGCCAAATTCTGTGAAAAAACCTATACTCATGGCTTCCACTTCTTCTCCTCACTCCCTTCTAAATTATCTACAATCTTGGCTTCTGACTCTGTTACTCAACTGAAATTCCTCTCTGCAATGTCACCAGTGGTACCTAATTGTCAAATTTAAAGGCTTTTTCTAAGTACTCATTCTTATTGACATCTTTGCAGCTATTTAAATGGGACATACATATTACTGTATACAAAATACATGCAAAATGCACAAAAGGTAACTTTGGGTGGGGGAACTAGCAGCTGAAGGGACCAGGAGATGTCTCATATAGAATGTGACAGTCAAATTAAATTTTGAAGGAAACCAAACATTCCAAGAGCTAGAGGTGAGTAGAGAGAGCATTCAAGACATAGGGGAGATCGTCAGACACTGCTGATGGCCCTTTACTCCTGGATATTCTCTCCTTTCTCTCTTGCATTTCCTTTGATCTGTCTGACTGTCCCTATCAGTTTCTTTTGTTAGGTCATCTATTGTCTATATCATGCCGCTAACTGTGAGTGTTATATCCCATTTCCCTATCCCGGGGATTCTTCTCTTTTTACTTTACAGTCTTGTTTGGTGACCTCATTAGCTATTATGGGTTAAATGACAATTTCTAGGTCAAAGATTCCAAGATCTATATTTTCAGCTTTAGTCTGTCCTTCTTGCTCTTGCCCCTAATGATTAATTGCCTATTGAACATTTTGAACTTACTGTCCCATAACATATTAAATTCAATATGTCCAAAAGAAGAACTCATCTTTCCCACTAAATCTCTCCCTCTTCTGCACTTCTCTTATTGCTGTTGAGAGCACACCAATCTTTGGTGTGTCCTCACTTCTGCTGACTCCATCCAATCAGCTGTAAAATCTTGTTATAAAAATCTCGACAATATCTCTTGAATATATTCCATTTTTCTCCACGCATACATCATAATTCCTTTTTAATTCAAGTTCTTATCACCTTTTGCCTGGTCTATTTCAATTGTTGTTGTTCAGTCATTTCAATTGTGTGCAATTCTTTGTGATCCCATTTGGGGTTTTCTTGGCAAAGACACTGAAGTGGTTTGACATTTCCTTCTCCAGCTCATTTGACAGATGAGGAAACTGAGGTCAACAGGGTAAAGTGACTTGTCCATGGTTATATAGATAGTAACTATAATGGGGCCAGATTTTAACTCATGAAGATGAATCTTCCTGACTTACTGTAGGCCAGGCATTCTGTCCACTGCACCAACTAGCTGCCCCTTTACAGTATAATTGGACCATTAGAATAGTCTCCTAATTATCCTTCTTATCTCAAGTCTCTTCCCACTCCAGTCCATTCTCTATACAGTCACCAAAGGGATTTTCCTATAGCATAAATGTCTGTCTATATCACCTCATATTTAGTGAGCTGGAATATGACTCCCTACTTCTTATATGACCCTTTAAAGAGTATTGAACATGCTACTTTCTACCTTTTCAACATTATTTTCCCCTTCCAGTCTCTCCAGTCTAGTCATATAAACCTACTTACTCTTTTAAACTCTCCATCTCTCATCTCAAAACCTTTGCACTGTATGTGTCCCCTGCCTTCAATGCTCTCTCTACTCATCTCTACTTTTTGGAATGCCTACCTTCAAGACTTAATTCAATTTAAGTATGGGAGAGAGGACAAAAGGAACTGCATTATAAAGTACCCAATATACAAAAGAATATGCACAATTCAATAAGGATGTAGTTATATTCAATATTTTCTTTGTCTCATCTTTTGCATAACTCTTATTTCATAATGTGCCTTGCTCCCTGATTGTGTGAAAATATAGAGAGATATATTCAGTACTACTGACCATGTTCTCATTATACTGCTGGATTAAGTTATTTTACTGAGTCACTCTCTTGCCAATTATTGTTAGTAAACTATTGTAATGGCTTAGGATGGTGGTCATGAGGTCAGTGTGAATTTTTTTTCATTTACATGTTTCTATTATGTAAGTTTACTGAAACCTTAATAAAATATTGGCTTTATCCAAAAAAAAGACTTAATTCAAGGGGTAGCTAGGTGGCTCAGTGGATAGAGAGCCAGGACTGGAGGAGATGGGAGGACCTGGGTTCAAATTTGACCCCAGATACTTCCTAGCTTTGTGACTTTGGGCAAGTCATTTGACTACCATTGCCTAGCCCTTGCTCCTCTTTACCACTTTCCTGCCTTGGAACCAATATATAGTATTGTTTCCAAGATGCAAAAGAAAACAAATAATAAAGATCTATTAAAATACTTCCAAAGGGGCAATGAGGTAGCATTGAGAGCCAGGCCTAGAGACAGGAGGTGTTGCTTTCAAATCTGGCCCCAGACACTTCCAACATGTGTGACCCTGGGCAAACCATTTTTCTCCCACTGCCTAGCCCTTACCACTCTTCTGCCTTGGAACCCATATACAGTATTGATTCTAAGATGGAAGGTAAGGATTTTAAAAAAAGACTTGATTCAGTTGCCACTATATGAAACCTTTTTTGATCTGTTCAGGGCTCTACTTCCCCATCTCATTAAAATTGTGTCTATTTTTCAGATGTTTTGTATATACTAATATAGGTGGGCCCTGTTCAGAGTTTACACTGGCATAGTTGAAGATCTTGAGTGGCAAAGACAGACATTTAAATTCAAAGGAGAGGCCCTTCTAGGTATAAACCAAGCATTTCACACTTTAAAAGGGGTCCTGAGTTTTTGAGGAACTTAATTGCTTATGTTAAGGTCCAACAGAGACCATAAACTTGCACTTAGGCATAAGCTTGCCTTAGTACTTTTGCCCTTGGTTTCTCATTGTGGATATGATCTAGCAGGAATTTAGGAAATTCAATGATCTTTATAATTTAGAGGAAGATCTCTTACTGAGGGAACTAATTTCTGAACTAGGAAGAACTTTCAAAAAGGAGAGACTATATTTTCCCCATCTTCTGCTTGTTTGGTGACTAACCATTGGGCTGAGGTCCTGAGAGAGAAGAACTGGAAAGTCTTCCATCTACCCTTTGTTTAAAGTCTCTGCTCTTACCAAAAGAGTATTTCAGCTCTAGTTGAAAGAACAGCTAAAGAACAGTTGAGCTTGGGGCTGGAGGTGATGAAGACTATAGCTGCCCATCAAAGAAGTGAGTCTAAGGAGTGCAATAGACCACCCTGTCTAATGGAGATGCCACTCTATGCAAGGATCTATCACAGCCAGAGTTGCCAGCCTGGCAGCCGACTGACCTATTCGAACCTGTGAATATCAAGTCCCAGATGAACAGTAATGGTTTGCCCATAGTTGACACCCTGCCCCACAGTGAACTTATATAAACTGCAGAAAGAGAAAATTAGTTCCAGTCTTGTGACTTGCCTAGACATATATATTTCTACATATGTGCCTCGTTACCATTGTGTTTTAAGTTTGTCCCCTACCTTGCCAGATTTTGTGTCTTTATGGGAGAGACCTTATTTTCTTCTGCCTTTGTCTTTGTTTCCTCAGTGTATAGCAAAGCCAGAGCCTGCCAGACATACTAACCCAAGTTCAAGGTACTCTGTGGCTTTGCTTATGCTCAAAGACAAGGCTCATCATCTTCCTCCACCAATTTTTTTTTTTACTCTACAGCCAGAGGAAACAGTTACTTTAAAGCAAAGTTACTCAGTGAATTAAAATAGTAATAAAAATAGCAAAAGAACATTTGCCCCACACATCTGGGACATACACTGCCACAAATATACACATCACCAGTGCTAGCTACTATAATACATCACTCCTTCCTTTTTAGCTATACTCCAGAAGATTATTGATAATTGGTGCTTTTCTCCTCACTCTTCTAAACTCTCTGCGATCTTACTTCCAACCTCATTATTCAACTAAGGCTGTTCTCTTGAAAATTGCCAATGATCTCTTAATCACCAAATACAATGGATTTTTATTATACTTGATTCTTCTGGACCTGTCTGCAGTATTTGACCTCGTTTATCACCTTTTCCTCCTGGATAATGTTTCTGTTCTGGTTTTTGTGCCATTGTTCTTTCCTGGTCAACCTTTTATCTATTCAACAGTTCTTACACAATCTCCTTTGCTAGTTTGTATCCACAAAATTTTTACAAACCATTATTATCCCCAATAGCTCTGCCTTGGGATCCCTTCTCTTTTTCTTTTATACTACCTTGCATAGTGATCTCATCAACTCACATAGGTTTAATGATCATCTCTATGTACATAAATTCCAGATTTATATATCCAGCCCTAGTCTCTCTCTTCTGAGGTCCAGTTCCATGCCATCAACTTATTTTGGGGCATCTTGAATTGGGAGTCCTGAAGACACCTCAAATGGAATCACAAAGAGTTGAACACAACCAGACAACAATAACATAACAGCGTTTAAACCTCAGTGTTATTGTGGAGATCAAATGAAATAATATTTGTAAGATGCTTAGTACAGTGCCTGGCACATAGAAGATAATATATAAATATTTATTTCATTGCTTCCTCTTCCTCAATCATTTCAAAACCTCAATCTTGATTTCTTTCCTTTTTCCATGTTTTTCTTTCCATTTCCATTATTGTAGTCATATCTATTGTTTCCAATTTCTGCTTACTTTACCTTGCATCAATTCATATATGCCTTTCCAAGTTTCACTGTATTCATGTCCAACTTTTTTTACAGCACAGTAGTATTCCATTACATTCATGTACCACAATTTATTTAGCCATTCTCCAAATGAGAGGAATTGTCCTGTACTGATAGTGCTGTTTTAAATATTTCAGTATATATAGAAGCCTTTTTTTATTATTAGTTTTTATGAGGGGAAATGCTTGCCAGTATAATCCTTGGATCAAAGTGTATATTTATCAACTTGTTATCATAATTAAAATTGTTTTCCCAAATGTCTGGATTAATTTGTAACCTCACCAGAAGTATGTTTTTATACTTATTCTCCCACCACTCCAATAATTGTCATTTCGCTTTTTTGTCTTTGCCCATTTGATGGGTATGAAGTGAAATCTCAGAATTGTTTTTGTTTATATTTCTCATGTTATTGGTGATTTGGAACATTCTTTCATAGGGTGAGTAATAGTTTGCAGCTCTCCTTTTGAGAACATCTTCATCCTTTGACCATTTTTCTATTTGGAAATAGCTCTTGCTCTTATGTGCTAATATCAATTTCTATGTATCTTGGATACCATATTTTTATTAGGAAAATTTCCTCCAAATATTTTTCCAGTTGTGTTTTTGTTATAATTCAAAATGCACTGATTTTTTTTCCTATGAAAAGCTTCAATTTTAGGTAATACGAAGTATCCATTTCATCACTTGTGATTCTCTTTATCCTTTATTTGGTCAAAGACTCCCTTATCCCCTTACTGGTGAAAAGTTATCTCCTCCTTTGCTCTTATAATTTCTTTTTGATATGATCTTTTATATCTAGATCTTGTATTCATTGGGAATTGACTTTTTTTTGTTCTGTGAGATGTTGGTATAAACCTAATTTTTACTAGACTACTCTATAGTTTTCCAACTACTTTTGTTGAATATTGAATCCTTACCCTAGTGATTGGTGTCTTTAGATTTATAGATCAATAAGCTACTATGTTCAGTTTTTTATGGGTTTTATAAAATTACCACTGATCAACCTTCCTATTAGTTAAACCAGTATCAAATAGCTTTGATGAATATTTTGAGATCTCATTCTGAGTTAATAAAATACATTAGAAGTCAGGTGCTATAGAAACCCAAAATATCATATCTTAAATGCTCATGTCAATTCAGTTTTCGTTCTTTGGTTAAACTCTGCTTTCTTTTCTACTCGGGTAACATAATCTAGCTTTGCTCCATCCTGGATTCAGTGACTAATCAAAGCTCTCCATTTGCAAAGTTCTTGGTTTTGACTCAGTATCTTGGTTATTCAACTTAGGTTTTAGTCTTAACCTTTTCTCTGTCTCCTTCTCCTTATATGGTCTTGAACCCAGAGATGACTTCATTCCTTTGAATCTGACAAGAACAAACCAGAAACTGATGTTTATGTTGGTAGGAGGTTTCCTACAGGACCTCAGGATTTTTGCTTCTGAAATTCTGTCTTTTTATGAATGCTAGTCTGGTTCTGTTTCCTCTGTTGTGCCTCTGGTGAGAATGCCCAAGTGCTGTAGTACCTGAGCTCTCTGTTGGGCCCTGTCCCACACTGGGTCCACACTTATGCTTGCCTTCTATTTATCCTGCTTACCTTCCCTTGTTTCCACTTAGAGCTTATCCAGGATTCTGGAAATATTTTTTTGTGAAATCCTGGACTAGATGGGCAGGTAGGTGGTGTAGTAGGTAGAACAGGGGGCATGGAGTTAGAAAGACTCATCTTCCTGAGTTCAAATCTGGCCTCAGAAATTTGCTAGCTATGTGACCCTGGACAAGTCGCTTAGCTTTGTTTGCCTCAGTTACTCATCTGTAAAAAATGAGCCAGAGAAGGAAATGGCAAACTGTTCCAGTATCCTTGCCAAGAAAACCCCAAATGGGGTTGTGAATAGTTGGACACAATTGAAAAATAACAACAATGACAAATGGACTGGATGAGTAGCTTGTAGCTATTTCTCTTTTGTTATCTTCACTCCTTTTGGTGCATACTGAGAACTTTACTGGGGAGTCTGTTAAGTAGCAAGGCTTTTTGAAATTCTAACATGCTGTCATCTTCTGACAATTCCTCTCAGTTCAACTCAGCAAATATTTACGAAGTGCCTACCATGTGTAGGGCAAGCTACTAAATACTCAGGATCCAGAGACAAAACACATGCCTGACTTTGAGGAGTTGGAGATGCTTGAGGAGCTTACAGCTTGTTGGAGTTGGGATAGCAACATGTACATGGATGAGTAAATAAAAGGTAATTTGAAGAGATAGAGAGCATTAATTAAAATGATGGGATCTAAGAAGATTCTGGGAAGGATTTAGCATCTTAACCAAGCTTTGAAAGAAAATAAAAATTAATGGAGGCAGAGATGAAGAGAGAATGCATCATAGGCATGGAACAGCCCACATTAATGTGCAGAAGCATGTTGAGTTTGGGGGGAATCACTACATTTGGGCTGCATGTACTATATATAAAGAAGAGTAATATGAAATATCCAGAAAGGCATACAGGGGTCAGATGGTGAAGAACCTTAAATGTTAAGATAAAGTGTTATATTTTATGTTTGAGGTGATATAAAGCCACTTAAGGCTGTTGTGTGGGAAAGTGACATGATCAGATCTATATTGTAGGAAGATAATTTGGGCAGTTATATGAAGGATGAATTAGAAAAGGGAGAAACTGGGTACAGAGAAACTAATTTGGAAGCAATTATAGTATCCAAATGAACTGTGATAAAGTCCTGCCTGAAGTAGTGAATGTGAGTGGAGAGGTGACAAATGTGGGAGACAATTTGGAGGTATAATCAAAAAGACTTGGTCACTGATTGGGGGGTGGGAGAGAGAAAAGAATCAGGGATGACTCAAAGGTTATGGGCTCCAATGACTTAGAGCAATGATTCCCAAAGTGGGTGCTACCACCCCCTGGTGGGTGCTGCAGTGATCCAGGGGAGTGGTGATGGCCACAGGTGCATTTATCTTTCCTATTAATTGCTATTAAAATTTAAAAAAATTAGTTTCCAGGGGGCTAAGTAATATTTTTTTCTGGAAAGGGGGCAGAAGGCCAAAAAAGTTTGGGAACCATTGAAGACAGAAATAAAGACTTTGGAAAAGGGACAAATTTAGGAGGATAGATAGAAAATTCTGTTTTGAATGTGTGGAGTTTGAGATGTTGACAAAATATGCTGGGGTAAGTGTTCAGTAGTAGGTGAAATGGGACTGGAGGTCAGGAGAGAGATTTAGTACTAGATAGATAGATTTGGGAATCATCTACAAAAGGATGATAATCAAACCCATGTGAGTGGATAAGATCAATAATGGAGGAAATAAACTTGAAGGGGTATGAGTGGAGGGAGAGGGAAAAGCGTTTATAAAGTACTTAGTATGTTCCAGTCAGGCTTTCATGACTTCAGATCCAGTGCTCTATCCACCAGGCCATTTAGCTGTTTTGGAGGGCTGGTGAGTGGGTTGAGGGCAGTGTGAAACCATTAGTAAGAGGTTGATAAACAAGTGTGTAGTTTGTTAGTGGAAGCAGCAAGCATAGACAATTCTTTCAGGATTTTGACTAGGAAAAGAGAAATTGTATGATAACATAATAGTATGTCAGGATTAAGTGAAGTTGTTTTTGTTATTTTTAGGCTAGAGAAGTCCTGGAGATATTTGTAAGGACTGGAGAAAAAACTAATAGATAGGGAGACATTGAAGATGAGAGAGAAGAAATGAGCATTGTGGCACACTTAGATGAGATGGGAGAAGGGATAATGGCCATAAGTAGAAAAATTAGCCTTGGTAAAGAGAAAGGTCACTTCTTTAGAGATTGGGGCAAAGAAGGACAGGATAGATGAGGATGGATTTGAAATGTGGAGTAGGGGATAGGAGGAACCCACACCTGATGGGTCCAGTGTCTTTAGCAAAAATGAGGTAAAGTCATCTGTGATGAGACAGATGATTTGGGTGATGTTGTGGGCCTGAGGAGAGAGGATAAATTTCAGAGTAAGAGTTATGAGAATCAATTATGGAAGAATAAATAGATTATTATTTATTGCTATGGGGGTCTAGTTGGGATTATATAACATGAATTTATAATGGACCCAGGTGGCATGATTATGCAACTTACTCCATCAACATTCAGTAGCACATGAATAAGAGAAGAGAAGGCAGATGGCAGGGTTGATATAGAGGTGAAGCTTGGCAAGTCATGAGAGGCAATAGGATGAAAGGGCAAGAAATTCAAAGGAAAAGAACAATTGAAATGGTTAACTACTAGGTCAAGACTGTGAAGGGAACAAAGTGAAGCCAGAGAAGGGTGATAAACTGGGAAAACTTGGAGGCATGGAGGGAGTGGATCTGCAGAGAAGATGAAGAATAGATCTAGGAAGGATGAAGAAGAGGGAGGGTTAAAAGGTTAAAAAATTATGATCTGAGAAAGAAATTTCAGATAATGGAAATGTAAAGTAGTAGTTTTAGGTAATAGTAAGATGGATATAAGCTATGATCACCCCATTAAGGTAGCTGAGTTGGAGTAAAAATATGGGCCATAGAGTTTGAGGAAGTTGATAAACAAGTCCCAAGGTGTGTGAGGTTACCTTATTTGTTTATTTTGTCTCTTAAGCTCCATTTGTGATAAATATGTTTAGCTATTGGATTCCTAATATGTATGTACACACATGTATATAAAATTTCTAAATTAAATTTCACATATATAAATACTTGTGTTCAGTTGTTTTTTAGTCATGTCTGACTCTTTGCAACACCATTTGGGGTTTCTTGGCAAAGATACTGGAGTATTTTGCTATTTCCTTCTGCATTTTACAGATGAGGAAATTGAGGCAAAGAGGATTAAGTGACTTGCCTAGGATCACACAGATAGTAAGCATCTGATGCCAGATATGAACTCAGGGAGATAAGTCTGACCCTCTATTCTAGGTGGCCATTGCTTTACCTAGCTGCCCAATATACATATACATATACATATATATGTCCCCACAAATGCAGATGTTTATATATGTTTGTGTTTGTGTATGTGTATAAAATGCAATAGAGAGAGATAGTTGAGGAGGACACTGGCATCTTTCTACTTCCCTTTTTTTCTTCCTGGCCCTAATTTGAGAGGAAAACTTCTCCTAAAAAGAATTTAGGACACTACCACGGGGCAGGTCTTTATTACAATATATTTGGACTACTGTAACATCTTCCAAATAAATTTCCCTGTATCTAGTCTTTCTCTTCTCTATTCCCTCCTTCATATTGTTGTCCATATAGTCTTTTAAAGTTTGGAGAGTGGCTGTAGAGACACACCCACAAAATTTTAGGGGAATAAGAGATAGTGATAACCCTGATCACTTGCACAGCATGCACAAGCACCTATCCTAGTATGATGCTGTCATGGTTTGGAACTATGTTGTATAGATGAGCAGAGTTGTGAATTTTTTCTACTCCTTCCCTACCCGAGAATGAATGGGGCTGCTCCTCTCTTTGGATATGACAGCATGTCCATCCATTTGCTCAGCTTCAGTCTCCTGGCAAAGAATTTCTTCTCTTCTTCATGAAACAAGCCTAGGAAAAAGGAAAGGAAATTGAAGGCCCTTCCTCAAATGCCAGACCAGCTAGTCATTGTCTTCCCTAGCTGTTGCTGACTCATGATTTAGAAGGATCCAGGTCTATATTTTCTTTCTTTGTTTGGAAAAACTATAAAAATGAATTAGTAAATCTCTTTTTTAGCTTGAAGCCTCGAGCTAGTGGGTGAGTGGCAAAACAATGTTATAGTTTTTACATCAATTCCTCTTTTTCCCAATTATTCCTCTATGTTTTAGTAAATGTCCTGACATGCCTCATAGATTATCTGCCCACACAACCCTGGTCCTGGAGTCCAATGCTGACAATCTTGTGTTGTGGCTTCAAGTTGTGGCTTTGGCAGCTTTTCAATTTCTCCAGTTCTAGCGTCTCTCCTGCTGCCTTTCTTTGCCTTACTTCTATTTAATGTTCCCTTTCCTTTTCCTACAATCTCTCAGGATGGAGGAGTTAGCTTGTTAGTCAGTCTGGCCCTTTTAGTCAGAGGGTCATGGCAAATGGGGCCCACAGGATCAAGGAGGGGAATGCCAGTGTGATTTCTGTCTTTCTTCAGCCTCCTGATCTTCATTGCAACATCAAGAGAGTGGCAAACGATGATTTAAAAGAATATAGACCTTACTCTCAAAGGTTTACAATCTAATGGGATCAATCAATCAACCCATCATGAGAGTAGTAAGTGCCTTCTATGGCACTGTATTAGATTTGGGATAAAAAGACAAAGAAAGAAGAGGAATAGGAATTCAAACAAATAAATATGATGATATAAGGTAGAATGAGGTAAGGAGAAGTTGAGACCAAGTGTAATAAGAAATGTATATAGAGAGACTATGTTCAGGGGAGGATGCAGGAAGACTTCACAAAAGAAGTGACTTTTACATTGGCTTTTCAACTGAGCTATTTCAGTGGGTGGGGATTACAGCCTCCATTATAGACAGAATGGCCAATTTGAGTAATAGCATAGTTAATGGAAAGGGCAAGATTTGAATTGATAGAATGAATAGTCCAGTTTGGCCAGAATAGAGAAAAGTATGAGATGAGTCTGAAAAAGGTAGTATGGAGCAGTGGTATCAAACTCAAATAGAAATGAGGGCCATATGAAATCTCTGTGGGTAGCATATTGATTTAGAAAACCACACATTAACATTATTTGTATTTTATTCCATTTTGATAAATATTTCCCCAAAACATTTTAATCTAGTCCTGTAGCAGAGGTAATGTTGCCAGCCAGCTCTTTGTTTACTACCTTCCATGTGGAAGGTCTTGAATGCCAGAATAAAGAATTTTTATACTATCTTCACTATTCAAATGGGAACTAAAGAAAATTTTTTAGGAGAGAAATGATGTGATCAGAAGAATGTTTTTTTAAACATTTATTAATATTCATTTTTAACATGGTTACATGATTCATGCTCCTACTTTCCCCTTCACCCCCCGCTCTCCCCCCACCCATGGCCAATGCACATTTCCACTGGTTTTAACATGTGTCATTGATCAAGACCTATTTCCAAATTGTTGTTAGTTGCATTGGTGTGGTAGTTTCGAGTCTACATCCCCAATCATGTCCACCCCAACCCATGCGTTCAAGCAGTTGTTTTTCTTATATGTTTTCTCTCCTGAAGTTCTTCCTCTGAATGTGGGTAGCGTTCTTAGCATAAGTTCCTCAGAAATGTCCTGTGTCATTGCATTGCTGCTGGTACAGAAGTCCATTACATTCGATTTTACCACAGTATATCAGTCTCCGTGTACAATGTTCTTCTAGCTCTGCTCCTTTCACTCTGCATCAGTTCCTGGAGGTCTTTCCAGTTCACCTGGAACTCCTCCAGTTTATTATTCCTTTGAGCACAATAGTATTCCATCACCATCATATACCACAATTTGTTCAGCCATTCCCCAATTGAAGGACATACCCTCCTTTTCCAGTTTTTTGCCACCACAAAAAGTGCAGATATAAATATTTTTGTACAAGTCTGTTTATTTATGATCTCTTTGGGGTACAAACCCAACAATGGTATGGCTGGATCAAAGGGCAGGCATTCTTTTATAGCCCTTTGAGCATAGTTCCAAATTGCCAGCCAGAATGGTTGGATCAGTTCACAACTCCACCAGCAATGCATTAATGTCCCAATTTTGCCACATCCCCTCCAGCATTCATTACTCTCCCCTTCTTTCATTTTAGCCAATCTGCTAGGTGTGATGTGATACCTCAGAGTTGTTTTGATTTGCATTTCTCTAATTATTAGAGATTTAGGACACTTTCTTATGTGCTTATTGATACTTTTGATTTCTTTACTTGAAAATTGCCTATTCATGTCTCTTGCCCATTTATCAATTGGGGAATGGCTTGATTTTTTTATACAATTGCTTTAACTCCTTGTATATTTGAGTAATTAGACCCCTGTCAGAGTTTTTTGTTATAAAGATCTTTTCCCAATTTGTTGTTTCCCTTCTGATTTTGGCTATATTGTTTTTATTTGTACAAAATCTTTTTAGTTTAATATAATCAAAACCATTTAATTTACATTTTGTAATTTTCTCTAACTCTTGCTTGGTTTTAAAATCTTTCCTTTCCCACAGATCTGACAGGTATACTATTTCATGTTCACTTAACTTATTTATAGTTTCCCTTTTTATATTCAAGTCATTCATCCATTCTGAATTTATCTTGGTGTAGTGTGTGAGATGTTGATCTAAACCTAATCTCTCCCATATTGTTTTCCAAATTTCCCAGCAGTTTTTGTCAAATAGTGGATTCATGTCCCAAAAGTTGGGCTCTTTGGGTTTATCATACACTGTCTTGCTGATGTCATTTACCCCAAGTCTATTCCACTGATCCTCCCTTCTGTCTCTTAGCCAGTACCATATTGTTTTGATGACT
>NC_058132.1:331624633-331751107 GCF_016433145.1 Gracilinanus agilis
CCTCAGAGTTGTTTTGATTTGCATTTCTCTAATTATTAGAGATTTAGGACACTTTCTTATGTGCTTATTGATACTTTTGATTTCTTTACTTGAAAATTGCCTATTCATGTCTCTTGCCCATTTATCAATTGGGGAATGGCTTGATTTTTTTATACAATTGCTTTAACTCCTTGTATATTTGAGTAATTAGACCCCTGTCAGAGTTTTTTGTTATAAAGATCTTTTCCCAATTTGTTGTTTCCCTTCTGATTTTGGCTATATTGTTTTTATTTGTACAAAATCTTTTTAGTTTAATATAATCAAAACCATTTAATTTACATTTTGTAATTTTCTCTAACTCTTGCTTGGTTTTAAAGTCTTTCCTTTCCCAGAGATCTGACAAGTATACTATTCTGTGTTCACTTAACTTATTTATAGTTTCCCTCTTTATATTCAAGTCATTCACCCATTCTGAATTTATCTTGGTGTAGGGTGTGAGATGTTGATCTAAACCTAATCTCTCCCATATTGTTTTCCAAATTTCCCAGCAGTTTTTGTCAAATAGTGGATTCATGCCCCAGAAGTTGGGCTCTTTGGGTTTATCATACACTGTCTTACTGATGTCATTTACCCCAAGTCTATTCCACTGATCCTCCCTTCTGTCTCTTAGTCAGTACCATATTGTTTTGATGACTGCTGCTTTATAGTATAGTTTAATATCTGGTACTGGTAGGCCCCCTTCCTTCACATTTTTTTTCAGTATTTCCCTTGATATTCTTGATCTTTTGTTATTCCAGATGAACTTTGTTATAGAAGAATGTTTTAGCAAGATTATTTTGGAAATGGCATGAAGTGTAGATTGAAGAGGGCTGAAGGTATAAGGCAGAAGCCTTGGTAGGAGCCCTTGAGAACTTGCTATTGGACTGTGACCTTCAACCACCAATTGAGGAGAGAACTGCTGAATTCTCAGCAATTTTACCTTTAAAATGTTGATAAGGATGGGTGTTCTTATCGCATGGACCCTGGATGTTTGACCCTGCTCTTTCTTTGTCACCTCATGCCACTCTGTACCTCTGAACAACTAAGGTGGTCTGAGAATATTTCCCAGCTAGAAAGAGAGGATTATGTGCTTAGAAAGTTCACAGATAGACTTTAAAGCAAACCAAGGAGAACTGATTTGCCTGTACATCTTATAGATAAAGGGCATAATAAGCCAATTCATTTGCTACCTTACAGAATCAATGGGAAGGTGACCTCTGAAATAAGGTGGATGAGGTTAAATCTACAGTTATAAATCCTTCTGAGAGTCTGGGGATTCTGTAATAGTCCTTGCTTCAAAGCTGAATAAGGTTATCTGGATCTCAGAATACTGAAGTTTTTGAAAAGTTGAAACAAGTATTAATTTCCTTACCATTTTTGAGAGTCTCAGCTTTTTCAAAATGCTTCATTGTAAAAACTGATGTATCTGATATTGGGTCATATGCAGGTTTATTACTAGCCCAGGAAAATATAAAATATCTGAGTAGAAAAATTATTGCCAAGATAAAAAAAAAACCTTGTCTTCCTTCTAGCTATAGTAAGTTTGGGTTTTACCCATACAGCTTTGATTTGGAATTACAATGAGGACTCATTATTGGTTCTTAATTTGTGAGTAAGCACTGAAAAATTCTAATACTAAGTTGCAGAATTAGTAGTGGAAGATTTAGAATGATAAGATGAATAGTCTGTTACAGGCGATTTTACTTTCTTGGAAACAGGGTGGGGAAGCATGAGCGTTGACCTTCTAGATTAATCCTAACTAGATGTTGCTTCTTGAACTTCTGCTACATGATCAAGATCAAAGGGAAACTGAAAGAAGAGTTCACATTTGAAAGAAATGACTCTTTGGGAAAAAATTATTTGATTAATTAATTTAGAATATTTTTCCATGGTTACATGATTCATATTCTTTCCCTCCCCTGCTCCTTCCCCCCAATAGCCAATGAACAATTCCACTGGGTTTTACATGTATCATTGATCAAGACCTATTTCCATATTATTAATATTTGTAATAGAGTGATCAATGAGAGTCTACATGTCTACATCCCCAATCATATCCCCATTGAACCATGTGATCAAGGAAATGTTTTTTGAAAGAAATGACTCTTATAGAAGATTGTTTGTAATAGGATTGAAATACTTTAAGTTGGCTATTGACATCAAGTTGTCTCAAAGTTATAGAGGCAATCATATGCCATGGGAATGACTTTTGTCTATTAACTTGAAAGCAGGTTAAGTTAGAAAGGAGTATTTTAATGAAAGTCAGTGTTTAAGATTGATGTTAGAGTAAGTTGATGATAAATAAGAAGTTAGTGACACCAAAATATACAAAGTTAAAAAAACCACTTTATACTGAACATTTAAATTCAACATTTTATTTTATTTTTACCCACCCCTTTTCCCTACCCCCCCCCCCAGAGCTGACAAGCAGTTCCGCTAGGTTATACCTGTATGATTGTTCAAAGCCTATTTCCATATTATTCATATTTGCAATAGAGTGATCTTTTAACATCAAAACCCTAATCATGTTCCCATCAAACTATGTAATTGATCATATGTTTTCTTCTGTGCTTCTGTTCCCACAGTTCTTTTTCTGGATGTAGGTAGTGTTCTTTCCCATAAGTTCCTCTGGATTGTCCTGGATCATTGCACTGATGCTGGTAGAAGTCTATTACATTCGACTGTGCCATAATGTATCCCATCTCTGTGTACAATGTTTTCCTGGTGCTGCTCCTTTCACTCTGCATCAATTCCTGGAGGTGTTTCCAGTTCACATAGAAATTCTCCAGTTCATCATTCTTTTCAGCACAATAATATTTCATCACCACCAGATACCACAATTTGTTTAGCCATTCTTCAATTAATGGACACTCCGTCATTTCCCAATTTTTTGCTACCACAAAGAGCACGGCTATAAATAATTTTTATACAAGTCTTTTCCTTATTATCTCTTTAGGGTACAAACCCAGCAGTGGTATGGCAGGATCAAAGGGCAGGCATTCTTTTAAAGCCCTTTGTGCATAATTCCAAATCGCCCTCCATAATGGTTGGACCAATTCACAACTCTACCAATTTTCAATTTCCCAATTTTGCCACATCCCCTCCAACATTTATCACTTTCATTTGCTGCCATATTTGTCAGTCTGCTAGGTGTGAGGTGGTACCTCAGAGCTGTATTAATTTGCATTTCTTTAAGCAGGAGGGATTTATAACACTTTTTCATGTGCTTATTGATAGTTTTGATTTCTTCATGTGAAAACTGCCTATTCATGTCCCTTATCCATTTGTTGATTGGGGAATGGTTTGAATTTTTGTAAATTTGACTTAGTTCCTTATATATTTGGGAAATTAAATCTTTGTCACAGAGTTTTGTTATAAAAATGGTCTCCCACTTTGTTACTTTCCTTCTAATTTTAGTTGCATTGGTTTTGTTTGTACAAAACCTTTTAAATTTGATATAATCAAAGTCATTCATTTTATATTTTATAATGTTCTTTCTCTATCTCTTGCTTGGTTTTAAATTCCTTCCTTTCCCACAGATCTGACAAGTATACTAATCTATGGTCACCTAACTTTTTTATGATTTCCCTCTTTATATTTAAGTAACTTACTCATTTTGAATTTATCTTGGTATAGAGTGTAAGATGTTCATCTATACCTAATTTTCCCCATACTGTTTCCAATTTTCCCAGTAGTTTTTGTCAAATAGTGAGATCTTGTCCCAAAAGCTGGAATCTTTGGGTTTATCAAATACTATCTTGCTGAGATCATTTACTCCTAGTCTATTCCATTGATCCACCCTTCTGTCTCTTAGCCAGTACCACATTGTTTTGATGATCACTACTTTATAGTATATTTTAAGATCTGATACTGCTAGGCCCCTGTCCTTTATATTTTTTTCATTATTTCCCTTGATATTTTCTTGATCTTTTGTTTTTCCAGATGAACTTTGTTATAATTTTTTATAATTTGATAAAAAAGTTTTTTGGTAGGTTAATAGAAATGTCATTGAATAAGGAGATTAATTTGGGTAAGATTGTCATTTATATTATATTAGCTCATCCTGGACAGGCATAATTATTATTTTTCCAATTATTTAGATTTAGTTTTAATTGTGTGAAAAGTGTTTTGCAGTTGTGTTCATATAATTCCTGTGTTTGTCTTGGCAGATAAATTCCTAAATATTTTATATTGTCTAGAGTGATTTTAAATGAAGTTTCTCTTTCTAACTCCTGCTGCTGAATTTTGTTGGAAATATACAGAAATGCTGATGATTTATGTGGGTTTATCTTGTACCCTGCATCTTTGGCAAAATTGTTAATTATTTCCACTATCTTTTTAGTTGATCTTCCAGGATTCTTTAAGTATGCCATCATATCATCTGCAAAGAGTGATAATTTAGTCTTCTCAATGCCTACTTTAATCCCTCCAATTTATTTTTCTTTTCTAATTGCTAATGCTAGCATTTCTAGTACAATATTAAATAATAGAGGTGATAATGGGTATCCTTGCTTCACTCCTGATTTTATTGGGAAGGCGTGTCCCCATTACAGATGATACTTGCTGTTGGTTTACATATATACTGTTTATTATTTTGAGGAATGGCCCTTCTACTTCAACACTTTCTAGTGTTTTTAATAGGAATAAGTGTTGTATTTTGTCAAAGGCTTTTTTTGTATCTATTGAGATAATAGTGATTTCTGTTGATTTGATTATTGATATGGTCAATTATGTGGATGGTTTTCCTAATATTAAACCATCCTTTCATTCCTGGTATAAATCCCACCTGGTCATAGTGAATAATCCTTGTGATAACTTGCTATAGTCTCTTTGCTAGTATTTTATTTAATATTTTTGCATCTATGCTTATAAGGAGATTGGTCTGTAGATTTCTTTCTCTGTTTTTGGTCTGGCTGCCTTTGGAATCAATATATTTGTATCATAAAAATTGGTAAGATTCCTTCTTTGCTTATTTTGTCAAATAATTTGTATAGTATTGGGATTAGTTATTCTTAAAATCTTTGATATAATTAATTTGTGAATCCATCTGGCCCTGGGACTTTTGCTTAAAGTTCCTTGATAGCTTGTCCAATTGTTTTTTCAAAGATGGGATTATTTAAGTATTTTTTTCCTCTTTTGTTAATCTAGGCCAGTGATGGGTAAACTTTTTAAGGAGAGGGCCAAAGAAAAGGAAATGCTCACCGGCCAGTCTGTTTCTAAGGCAACTCTTCTGAAATTTCATTGTATTGTCTCCTACTCATTGTATTCGTCAGATTAGGAATAATGTCACAGGGAGGGATAGAACATTTCAGGGGGCTGCATTTGGCCCATAGGCCATAGTTTGCCCATCACTGATTTAGGCTATTTAGATTTTTGGAAATGTTCACTCATTTCACCTAGATTGTCATATTTATTGCCATTTATTTGGGTACAATATCTCTTAATAATTACCTTAATCTGCTCTTCACTAGAGGTGAGATCACCCTTTTCATCTTTGATACTGTTAATTTGCTTTTCTTCTTTCTTTTTTTAGATTAACCAGTACTTTATCTGTTTTATTTGTTTTTTCAAAGTACCTGCTCCTAGTCTTATTTATTAGTTCAATAGTTATTTTATTTTCAATTTTATTAATTTCTCTTTAATTTTTAGGATTTCTAATTTAGTTTTTATCTAGGAATTTTTAGTTTTTTTCTTTTTCTAATTTTTTTAAGTTGCAAGCCTAATTCATTGATTTCTTCCCTCTTTATTTTGTTGCTATAGGCACTCAGATATATAAAATTTCCCCTGATTACTGCTTTGGCCGTATCTCATAGGTTCTGATATGTTGTCTCCTCATTGTCATTCTCTTTGATAAAGTCCATAATTGTTTCTATGATTTCTTTTTTGACCCACAAGTTTTGAAGAATTAGCTTATTTAGTTTCCAATTAATTTTAAATTTGCCTTTCCATGGACCTTTGTTAATTGAAATTTTTACCACAATATGATCTAAAAAAGCTGCATTTATTATTTCTGCTTTTCTGCATTTGTTTGCAATATTTCTATGCCCTAGCACATAGTCAATCTTTGTATATGTACCATGTACTTCTGAGAAGAAGATATATTCCTTTTTATCCATGTTCAGTTTCTCTAGATATCTGTTAACTCTAATTTTTCTAGCACTTCATTCATTTCCCTTCTTTCTTGTTTATTTTTTGGTTCACTTTAAGGGGAAGGTTGAGATTCTCCACTAGTATGGCCTTACAATCTATTTCCTCTTTGAGCTCCTTTAACTTTTCCTTTAGAAATCTAGATGTTATACCATTTGGTGCATAAATGTTTTGTAATGATATTACTTCATTGTTTATAGTACCGTTTAGCAAAATGTAATTTCCTTCCTTATCTCATAATAATTCTGCTCCATAATAATAACACATATTCATTATTTTTAGTATTGATATTCTTTCATTGTTTATAGTACTTTTAGCAAGATCAAATTTGCTTCCTTATCTCTTTTAATCAGATCAATTTTTCTTTAGCTTTATCTGATATTATGATTGCTGCTTCTGCTTCTTTTACTTTAGAATATGCATAATATATTTTGCTCCAGCCTTTTATTTTGAATCTGTATGTGTCACCCTACCTCAAATGTGTTTCTTGTAAACAACATATAGTAGGATTCTGATATCGAATCCACTCTGTTATTCACTTCTATTTTATGGGTGAGTTTATCCCATTCACATTCAGTGTTATGATTACTAACTGTGTATTGCCCTCCATCATATTATCCCCTTTAAATCCTACTCTATTCCTTTTCTCTCTGTTTTTCCTCACCAGTATTTTGCTTTTTGTCATCCCCCCTCCCACCTTCTCTTCCCTCCAATTTCCTCCCTCTTCCCTTGTCTTATTCACCTTCTATTTCCCTGTGGGGTGAGATAGAATTCTATATTACACTGAGTATACTTGTTTTATCCTCTCTGAGTCAGTTATGATGAGAGTAAAGTTTAAATATTGCCCATCACCACCCTTATCCTCCCCTCTCTATAATGATTTTTCACACCTCTTTATGTTATAATTTACCCCATTCTATCTCTCCCTTCCCTTATCTCTCAATGCAACCCTCTCAGTCCTTGAATGATTTTTTACATATCATTCGTATGCATACATATCATATCATACATACATATCATTCCGTATTATCACATTTACATATATATCATATCATCATGTATCATCATATACATCATATCATCATATTCAGCTTACTTCTCCACTCTCTGTGAAAATGCCTTCTATCTTCTCTACTACTGAGAGTAATTTTTGAGAATTACAGAAATCCTCTTTCTTTGTATACATATAAACATTTTGACCTTAATGAGTCCCTTAAATTTTCTCTTTCTTACATATCTTTTTGGGCTTCTTTTGTGTCTTGCATTTGGCCTTCAAATTTTTTGTTTAGGTCTGGCTTATTCCTCAAGAATGCTTGGAAATCTTCTATCTTATTGAATGTCAATTTTCCCCCTGAAAGAATATACTCTGTTTTGCTGTATATATGACTCTGGGTTTTAACCCCAAATCTTTTGCCTTCCTGAGTAATATATTCCATAAATTCAACATTTTAAGTGAGTTATATTTAGGTTAAAAAAACATAGCAGCACTTTGGCACAAATCTTACCAATAGGACTATATAGTCATTACCTGAACAACCTGGTGGCAAAAAAATCTTTGGTTTTGGGAAAAAATGTTTATAGGGAGTGGGCGGGATAGGGTGGGGGGAACTCTAGACCCTTGAAAGTTAAAGTTAAGAATTACTAATTGAAAAAAAAAGCAAATGACACATCTCCATAGTAATTTGTGTGAACTTTCTGGTATTCTCCAGAGTAAACTGTGAAACATATTAAGTTAAAATGACAGTAACTGCTCTTAGTTTTACTCCTATCTTAAAAGATACACTGGGAATATCTACCTGTAGCTGAAAGTTGGCTCTCTATCACAAAGAAGGTGGTGGTCCAGCATTGGAGGATAAAGGATAGTAGAGTGAACAGGATCAAATTGGATTGAAATTAGGATCTGAACATAAAGATATTGGTATGGGAAGAAGGGAAGAAATTCTAGACATGGGAAATTGTATGAGTAAAGTTATGGAGGAGGGAAAAAGGAAATAAACTTGGAAGAGTTAGTGCCTAATTTATTTTAGCTAGTGTTTAGAGAAGTGGTTCCCAAACTTTTTTGGCCTACTGCCACCTTTCCAGAAAAAAAATATTACTTAGCCCCCTGGAAATTAATTTTAAAAAAATTTTAATAGCAATTAATAGGAAAGATAAATGCACCTGTGGCCATCACCTCTCTCCTGGATCACTGCAGCACCCACCAGGGGGCAGTAGCGCCCACTTTGGGAATCACTGGTTTAGAGTATTATAGGTTGCATGAAAGAAGGCTAAGGACTTAAATTAGAGCCACATTATGGGGGATTATGGATATTAGACTCAAAGTTTGGGCTTTATTTGATAGGCTTTGAGGAATCCCTGGAAAATGGAGTGAAATGTCAAAAGTATAGTTTGGTTAAAGTTTACAGAATGGATTCTAACTATAAGAGAATGGAATTAGAAGTAACAGTTTGGAGGCTGACACAGTACTGGAATAAAGACAAGGGGAGAGAAAATAAGGAATTAAAATCAATGTGGTAGTGAAAACAAGAGAACGGATATGAGATGCATGATGGAGGCAGAATAGATAAACTTTGGCATTATGATTGGATTTGGGGACATGGGAGAAAGGTCAATGGTAACTAAAATATTGGACATAGGTCATGGTAGTATATTCAAGGAGAAATGTCTAGCACATAACTGGAAAAGTGGGAGAGTGATTGGGAATATCATACTTATTTTTCTTCTCTTTTTCCAATCTACCTGTCTATGCCTTCCTCCTACATATGGCCAAAAGAAAATACTGAATTTGAGATAGAGGGGCATTTTACCTCTCTATAGCACTGAAAAAGAGCCTAAACTGAAAAGCTATTTGAGTATACTGGATCCATGCTGCAGATAAATAACTCCAAATTTCCAAAAATTTGGGAACAGGAAAAAGGAACTAGAATCATATATTTTTGAGGAAGTAGCAGGGTAAATTAAATTTTAGTTGGGGGTATTTTGATAATTTTCATTTGTATAGATTATATAAGTAAATGAAATGGGCTTAAGCAACAAAAAGATTTAGTTTAGGTTAAATTTCTTATTTGGATAAAAAATGCAGAGGCAGTTTATGAAACTGCTGTTCTTGAAAAAGAACAGACAACCATATATTTGGATTGTTAAAATGCAGGGAACTAGACTCAATTATCTCTTGTGGTCTCACTTCTAGCTCTAATTATTTTTTAAAATGGCAAGTATTAATTATAGTTCTATCCTTATATAGTTCCTAAAAGATACATAAGCCCTTAGATGTCAAACAGTAAATGACACCTACACTCCAGAACAATTAGAGTCTAGCCAATAATAATAATATATGTTTATATATAGAACTTCAAATTTTACAACACACTTCTATCACAATGATTCCACAGGGTAGGTAGCTTAAATATTGTTTTTCTTAGTTTATAGATGTCAAAACAGATCCTGAGATGTTAAATGATTTGTTCATAATTGCACATCTAGTACACATCCGAATCATGATCTGAATCCAATTTTTTTGGTACCAAGTATAGTGCTCTATGTAAGGATGGGATTGATGCAAGGGGGATGGGACAAAAGGAGCCAAAAGAAGGCAGTTGGTGACAGTTACTGACAGTTGAGACCAGAGGAATGCTGGGAATTGCTCCAAGGAAGAGGAGGAGAGGGCTTTGGGCAGAGGACTGGGAGAAGAGAGGAGGAGGACATCCCAGCTCAGATCCAGTCCTGAGTGCTTCCTGAGGATCTTTCTTTTTGACATTGAAATCCTGATTCCCTGATCAAAGATTCCATCACATCTCAGCCAGTAAGACTTCAATCATAGAGTCAGCTAAGTTTTTGGACTCCATTTTGGGAGCGATCTCTTAGTCTACTTCACCCATTCCCAAACTTGCATAGAGACCCCCTCTCAGTCAAAACTTACAATTATAGAAAAAGGATAGAAACAGAAAACTAGAAATAGAAACAGAAGGAGAAGGGAGAAGGGAGGAGAAGCTTGGGAGTGGGCACCACTGGGTTTCCCATAGAAATAGAGAAGATTGCACCCCCAAATCCCTCTGTCCTTCACCTTTTCCCCCAGTCCCTGAATTGCAAATATAAAAGCCATTCATTAGTCAGATAGTGTTCCAGAGTGCCTGAGAAACAACAAGAGAGAGGGGAACCACAGTTTAGTCTGGCTGCCTCCATCTTGGAGCAAGACCACCTGCTGTGAAGTTGACTGACCTTGGGGGAGGCTTGTGTGAACCTCACCCTCATTCAGAATAGGAGTGGGGTACCACATACCTCATCTTATAGGGAATTCTTGCCCCCTACTCCTGTGGGGCAGCACAATCATGCAGGTCACCCAATTTTGTGGTTACACCTCCTTGAAGTCTCCCAGTATATATTCAATGGGAGGGAAGAGCTAGAAGAGTCTCACTTCATAGACTTTCTCTCTCCGTTCTATCAAACATTGGTTACTTGGCTCTCATTATTATTACAGTTTTGGTAAATACTCTTTTTATTATTACATCTATTCACTGGAATCAGAAATTCTCTGATCAAGTGAATTGTGTTATGGGGGACTAAGTGCTTGGGATGATGATTGTATGTTCCTCTGAAGGACTAGGGGGAGGTAGGGTGTGTTGCTGCTGGGATATATTATGAAAACATCAATAATGATGAATTATTAAATCTCATTAATCAGAGATGATTTGTTGGCCAGTAGGATCTATCAATCTCAAATTAGTCCCCTAAGTTTGTTTCCCTTCTGAGAGGAGTTAAAAGTCCTTAAAGTATATGACAAGAGGTCTACATGTCCTTGGGGTAAAGGAGAGTTTTTGTAATGTAAAAAAGTTGCTTTATAGCTTTCCTAAGTTTATTTCTTATCTAAGGAGAGTCCAAATCTTAGGGAAATATTTTAAGCTTAGTTATTTATTGTGAAGTTGTGATTCTCCAGAAAAGGAGGAATTTCATTGACTATAGGCTCCTGAGCTTTAAAGAAAAATTATCTGTGGAATACAGTAAAAGTTGTCCTACATCCAGTATGTAGGTCTACCCTGAGTGCTTGCATATCTTCTAGAACCATAGACTTAGAACTTGAAGGAATCTTAGAGATTAATCTAATCTCATTTTAAAAGAGAGCCAAAGAGGTGAAGTGATTTGCTCAAGATCACAGAGGTAGTAAGGGGTAGACTGTGGATATAAGTTCAGATGCTAAGACTCTAAATTCAGTGCTCTTTTCATTAAATCTCATTGCCTTCAGCATTGAAACTGGGAACCTTTTTCACTAACATGTATGAAGACCTCAGCAGGAGCTATATTCTGAAATTCCCAGAAGAAGCTCTGGATAGAGGCAAAGTGAGTCCAAGATCTATCTATCTGTCTGTCTATCCATCTGTCCGTCTGTCTATCCACCTGTCTATCATTCCATCTGTCTGTATGTCTGTCTACCTATCTATCCATCCATTCATCCATACATCTACCTGTCTGTCCAACCATCCATCCATCTGTCTGCCCATACATCCCTCTGTTCATCTATTTGTCCATCTGTCCATCTGTCTATCCATCTATCTATTGGCTCACTTATTTTATATCTATCTATCTATCTATCTATCTATCTATCTATCTATCTATCTATCTATCTATCTATCTATCTATCTATCTATCTATCTGGATGGGTGGGGCAATTCTGGTTGTTTTAAGCCCAGGACCTGGAGTTATGGGACATTTTACTACTATGCCTGCTGTGTCTCAGTCAATATTGCAGGGCAGTGTACCCAACTAACCCAAGCACATTCACTGATTATTGGCTGGTGACGTCTAGGTTTTCTCCTCTATCTGAAAGTTGCATTTCTTGTTTCTTTTCTATGGCACCATTATTCATTCTAATCACTGAGGTTGTGTTACTCGCTTCACTCTGATACACATCAGTGGGAGTTATACATGTGTAGCAAGGAGGGGAGAATGAACCTCTAAGCTGTAGCCAAATTGGTTTCCTAAATGATGCTGCACATTTTAACTGGAATTTGTGTAGCATTCTAGTGGAAAAAAAGGGGGAGGGGGAGCAAGCTCCTTTGGTTTTCAGGCTGTTAACTGTAATTAGCCTGGTTTCTGAGATGTAATTATCTTGCAATCTCAAAGCAAACACCCTGGAGGAAATTGCACTGTTAAAGACAGCATGGCATTAAAAATAAATTATTACCCTGGTGCCTGCTATTGCCGGTTATACTTTGCAATTTGTCAGTGTTTCCATTAGAGAACTCCTGTTTGGGGCTGTGATTTTGCAGCCACGGTGTCATTGTTTGTATTATAGGGGCAGGAGGTTTGGTGTGTGTTGTCATACTAATAGTGCTAGAACTGTCTGTGGAATAAGATGCTTAGTGTTTGGTAGCAGTGATGGCTGCTATCACATCATCCTCCACACCCTGACCCACGTTAGGAACGCCCCAAAAAGAGGACTGGCTGGAATCGAGGGAGCAAATGCACTCTAGGCAGAGAACTCCGCAGACCTGCTGCTCTAGCAATAGACAGCTCTTATGATTATAATATACAGCAGGAGTAATGATGGAGCACAGACTATATGCGAAGCACTGTGTTTAGGCACTAGGGATACAAAGAAATAAAAGCTACTGCCTCAGGTCTCAGGGAGTTTATCATTTAGTTGTGGGAGATGTAATAAATACATGAAAAAGATAAAGAAGAATCCTGTGCCTTTGTGGACAATATGGCAGCGGAATAAGACAGCCTATCTACTTCATGGATCAGAAGTCACTAGGGCTGGCTTTTGGTGTATTATCAGAAAATAATTAATCATTATAGAGGGAAGAAAGTTAAAAAAAAAGGCTTTGGAGGTTGTGGAAACAATAGTATAAGGAATGAGGGGGCCAGAACAAAGGAAGTAGTAGGTTAGAAGAAGAAAGATGAGTTGTGAGAAAGTAAGCTAGATGAGAATCAAATTTACTGGGAGAGGGAACAATGAAATTCTTTTAGATTTAATATGACACCAATGGGTCAAAGAAAGGATTCGATTAACTAGAAGAAAAATATAGTCCATTCTCAATGAACCATATTAATAGGGACTAGGAAAAGCAAGAATAATTAAAATCCATAGATAATATAAAACCTTCATTTTAGTCAATTTCTTTGCTTTTCCCATGATTAAACTTCAAATGCACGTATCTTTTTTTGAATGAATTATGAAATGGGAAGACCAATTAAGAAGTCTATCCAGCTGTATATTTCACCATCATGAATATATAATTAAATTTCTGTCTAAAGCTATTAATTGTGGATTATTAAAAAAACACAACACACACAAACTGAGCCTCTGTGTGTTTAAAATAAACTTTGATAATAGAATCTTCATATTGGAAGGGGTCTCCAGAGTTCACTTAATCCATCTCCTTATGTCTCAATAAGACCACATTTATACCATCTGTGTCTTTACCAAATTCCACAATTTCTCTTAGAAAGGTCATTTTTATTATTTAAAAAGACTGAAAAGAGTTCTTCCTTACGTCTAACTTCAGTCTCTTATATATTCTTAGAAAATTCAGACTCTATATGAATAAAGAATATTACTGAATTTAATCAATTCTCAATGGTTGAAAAAAGAGGATTTTTGAAAAGTTGCTTAAGCATCATTCAATTCCTGTCAATTCAAAAATTACATATTAAGTATTTACTATGTGCAGGAATTGGGCAAAGTACTGGGGATACATTAAGAAGATACAGGACTAGTCCAGCTTTCAAGGGGACTACAATAATAATGGAGAGGGTGATGAAGACAGAAGATTGTATACATTACAAGGGAGAGAGTCATGAATACAAAGGAGTGATATAGACAAAATTCTAGGAGAAATTTAAGGACAGGAGAAATTTAGTAACTGAAGGAGAGAGGTTATGAGAATATTATTAAGAATGTGACACCAGATTTAGGTCTTGAAGAAAGGAAGTAATTAAAAAATCCTCACTTTCCATCTTGGAATTAATACTGAATATTGGTTCTGAGGTAGAAGAACAATAAGGACTAGGCATTTGGGATTAAGTAACTTGTCCCAAAGCCACACAGCTGGGAAGTTTCTGACGCCAAATTTGAACCCAGGATTTCTGATCTCTAGGCCTGGCTCTTAATCCATTGAGCCACCCAGCTGACTCAGATAGGAAGTAATTTTAATGGATGGAGATGGGAATGGCATGAACAAAAAGGCACAGAGAAAGTAGAGGGCAGGATAAGAATGGTGTATGAAAAGTTAGCTCAGTTTATCTGTGATATATACATTGCCAAAAGTAGTAGCATGAGGTAAGCCCAGAAATGTGGTTTGGAACTAGGTTGTGGTGGCCTTTAAAGTTACTTAATCTTTTATAACATCAGTTTATCAAGACAGTTGCATGCAGTGGAAAGAGCCCTGGATTTGGAGTTAAGAGGCCCTCAGTTCAAATTCTGGTTTGGCTTTGTTGAATGCAGTTATCAGAAGGGGCTACCTTGATTTCACTGACCTCATGGTTGGAGGAAGTTTTGGGATAGGAAATCAAGGCACCTGGAACCTATTATTCTCACCAGATGTCAATCACTCCCCAGTTTTTGGTTATTATGCAAAATAACTTCACTCACCCCGTGTTACTGCCTCTCCCAACCATTCCTCCCTGATGAGGCTATTTAAATCCTGCCCTTTCTGTTCCTTTTAGTGTACTCCTATACCTTGCTGCTGTCCCAGATTGTAATCTCCTTGCCTCAATTAAAGATCCTCCTTGCTACATTAGTAGTCCTCTCTATTTCAAGGTTGATAGCTATTTGTCACCTGCCATCTTGGGCAAGCCAAGGTAACTTCCCTGAACTTACTTCTTTAGACTTTCTGGGTAATGGGTGGTGTCATGAATGAAATTAAACCAAAAAATAGACCGAAGCATATTTCTCCAAGCAAGATAACAGTTTATTAATAGAGTGCCATACCTTTTAATAAAGGATGGGTCAATAGCTCTGTCTCTGGCCAAAGACCCTGAACAAAAGGACAGCTCCCATTTATAGGTTCTGGGAAGTGCAGAATGGAACGGGGTAGAAAACATCATGGGCCTGAGGATAGCATGTAAGAGAAAACATTATGTCAGATGGAAAAGTCTGAAAGTCCTAATAGTGCCATGGTGGGGTGGATGATAAAGACCAGGGGTCCTCGGGTTACATTAGTAAGTCAGATGACAGTACTAGTACCTGGGGACTTCAAGATGTAGAGGCAGGATAGAAGACATATTATGAAGCACCTTAGGTTACAGTGACAAGACATGGCAAGAATTGATGGTTATTCATCTCAGTGGAAGGAATAGAAGCAGCCTAGATAGGGTTCGAGAAACCTAACAAGGAAAAACTGATGAAAGGAGAAGGCAAAGGGGAAAGGGATCCTCTGTGGTGGCAGGTCTTCTTGCTGGCACATTGTCTTAGATGGGTTCAAGTAAGGAATGGGTTTCATTTAAGGAGAGGACAGATGAAAGCTTGGAAGTGTCCCAGTAAAAGCAGGTAATTTTTTTTATTGTTCACTATTTTGTTTAGAATAGGGGAGCCCTGAGCATATTTTCAAGCTAAGTGGAAAGAATCTTTGGATAGAAAAAGATGAAAAATGTGTGGCAGATATACCAAGATAATAAACAAAACCTGCAAAGGTAGAAATAGTTAATGTTGGAGGGAACAATTGGAAGATAAGGAAAGTAGTACACTGTTGGAGGAGCTCTGAATTGGTCCAATATTCTATAAAATAATTTGGAATTATTCTAAAAAAGTGATTAATATGCACATCCTTTGTCTGAGAAATTCCATTAGTAAGCATATACTCCAAGGAGTTAAAAGATAGAAAGATTTTTATATATGTATATGTAAACTTAAACGTTCATAGTAGCATTCTTTGTGATAGCAAAGAACCAGGAACAAAATAGGTGCCAACTGATTGGGGAAATGGCTGAATATATTGCAGCACTTGAATGTACTGGAATATTACTATGCCACATGATGATAAATCTGAAGATTTGTATAAGCTGATTCAGAGCAAAGTCAATAGAACTAGAAAAATAATATATACAATTCCCCAACATGGCCACAAAAATAAAAATAAAGTTAAACTGAAAAACCCCTATAAATAACAACAAAAGAAAATGAATGAGAGAGAAGGGATTATTGATGAAGAAAAGCCATAGAAGCCACAGGAAGGCTAGTCAGCTTTGGCAATGAGGAGGGTCACCTTTTTTTTCCCTTTTTTTTGAGACTGCACAGAAGGAAGAGAGTGTAAGAGAGGATACAGAGACTAAGAGGAGTGAAGGTTATTAACATTCAATATTTTCAGTGTTTCTGCAAAAATTAGAGGTGGGTCAGGAGTTCTGGTAGTAAAGAAGTAAGGGTATGATGTTGGGGGGCTTGAGAAAAGAATAGGAGGTCCAGAACAGTGGTTGTGTGGGGAGTGTGGTAGTCAATAAGATATAATTGAAAGGATTGCTTACAGCAGTGAGGGCCCAGTTGAGATGAGATGGAATAAATTTCTGGTGGATTCTGTCAGCACAATTTCATATTCTGACTAGCAGCCTTCGGTATCTCAAGAGTAGGAGTGGGAGGGACACATGGTAGTAGTTCCTCAGGGATAGGGGTTAGCAGAAGAGAATCAGTGGAAGGTGAAAGAATATAAAGGAAGTGGAAATGATTACAATACTGAGTAAGAAGGAAAGTGCATCTAATGGTATTTATTTATAGACTGGGGGAATAGGAAAAAATCAAGGAACTGAAGGTCATGATAAAAATTAGGAATGGGTTTGGGAAGGAAAAAAGAGAGAATTGGAGACTGGTCTTAGTGGAGAAATTCAAGTTTTTTAGGATATTAGAGGTGGGACAGTTTCAAGAGATGACATCTAGGCTGTGATTATGTTTGTGGATGACTTAAGTGAATGGTGGAGGTCATGGGAGTTGAGGGGTGAACAAAATTATGAGGACAGGATTTTAGAAGCCAAGTGCTAGATTTGGTATAAGTGAGACACAGCCCAGGGAAAGAACCCTCCCCACCCCCACCCCAGCTCATTATCCAATTTTCTCTTCCATCTCTCCCTCTAATTCTTTCTCCTTCTTTTTCTGGCTCCATTATGTTCTAAACCTTGCCATTTCTCATCTCTTTTGAGAACCGTCTGTCCAGCCTCCTATTAGGCATCTTACAAATGTTTCCAGTCATCCAGAGCCTGTGTTGCCAGGTGACATAGTCCCTACACCCAGACATTCTAAGGCCTGTGGCAAATTGAGTATGTGCTAGAAGCATCCATTTCTTGGCTGTGCTATGTTATATAGCCAAAGGGGGAAGTGGAGTACTAAGGATGCAGAGATGGTTAATGGAGATGTTTGTAGGATTAAATCACTCCAAGATTCTATTTAGGATGTTGGTTTGGCTGGGCTTTCACAGTTAAAGGGAAGCTCTCCCCTTGATTTCCTAGGAGAACCAGGTCTCAGTGAATTGGATAAGTAGTTGGGTAGGATGTAGTAGGTGCTGGAGCCATGTGGAAACTTCCACAGATTAATTCCACATAGATTGCTTCCTTGCACTGTGCTAGGCACCAAGAAGTGTATAAGATATGGTTGGTACCGTGGAATATATAAGATATGGTTTTTGTCTTTAAAGAGATTGAGGCAATGAGAAGTCTGAAGATTTTTGAGCACAGGAGTGACATGATAAAAGTGATGTTTAGGGAGATTAACGTGGCAGTTATGTGAGGAATGAATAAGGAGGGGAAGAAACTTGGAACAGCGTGAGGAGGTAGAAGATTATTGCAGTGATTCTAATAAGAGATAAGGGACTTAACTAGGATAAGGGAACAGATTTGGAAAATGTTAGGAAGGGAGAATCAACAGGGTGTAAAGACTAATTAGAT
Organism: Gracilinanus agilis; assembly: GCF_016433145.1. Lineage (NCBI taxonomy): Eukaryota > Metazoa > Chordata > Mammalia > Didelphimorphia > Didelphidae > Gracilinanus > Gracilinanus agilis. Next base: position 331,642,664 of record NC_058132.1, read on the forward strand.
ACTGGAGAATGTATGTGTTATGCACTGGTGATGAGGATGAGGAGGGTGTCAGGAAAGAGAAAGAAGTAAAAAAAATGCCTTCAAAGTTTCAAGTCAAAGTGTTTGGGGGAAGGTCAGGAGGGGATCATTTTTTCCTTTCTTTTTTTTAAGAAAATGAATTCAGGTAGAATCAAAGAGACCTCAAGCAATTAAGGTCATCATTAACAAAGGTCCAACCCATCTATTCCAGAGGGAAGGAAACTGAGAACCAAAGGAATCAAATGTTTTTTAAAGGGTAAATTGGGGTTAGGAGGTATCATGGCTAGGATTTGAACTGACATGTCCCTTGACTCAAAATCTAACAATCTTTCTTTGAGGCCCTGCTGCCTCTTTTGCCAAAACACTTGCTATCTGAAATTTACCTTATTTATCGTCTGTCACTGTGCTGTAACAATTGACATCATTAAATTTGTCTTGACTATAAATTACTTTGCTAAAATCTTTATATTCTTGGTAAAGATTAAATTAGCAAGGCACTTAACTCTTTAGGAAAAGGGGTTTTTGAATTTTGACTTTGACTTGGAGTTGCTGTTTAAATGGTGATGCCCAGCAGGTAATTAGAGATGTGGAACTGGAATCTAAGAAAGAGGTCAGAACTAGAAATATTGGGAACAATTCACATAGAAACAAGAGTTAAAATTGTGAAAACAGATGCAATCTCAGGAGACAAAATAAATAGGAGAGAATCAAGATTTTAACACTTTTAGGAAGCAGGAAAAGGAGGATAATTCAGTAAAGGAGAGAGAATTTATTTGGCCCTTGTCTACCTTGGTAGGTAGAGGTTTATTCCACTTAAAATTTTAGAACTGGGAGATATTTTGCTTTAAAATTGGTTAACATTGCCATCTCCTCTCTTAGGAAACAGAATTAATTAAATGTTATTTTTCACCTAAAATGCCCAGAATTTTGTATTTTTAGCCTGATAATTTTGAAAAGATTAGAGATCACCAAATTTGATGTACTCTAAATTTTATGCACATACATTAATGTGGGTTCAGTCTATCCTCTTGAAACAAAATGGGATTGATTATAAATTTTCAAATGGTCATGTATTCTATAATTTTCAATGGTTTTGTACATCAATAGAAGTTAGAGAGATATGTGATTGCATTGACTGAATCTATAATTCATAGAAGTACTGGTTTAACTTTGTTGATATGATTACCTTCCCCTTAGACTAGGGCTAGAGAATCTTATTTTTTTCCCCATTGAAGGGCACTGATGCAGAGAAAAAAAATCGATCAAATACCACATACCAGTAAAAAAGCATTTTGAGCATTTTTTAAAAGGAAAAAACAGAAAACATTCCACTAATCTGTTTTTTATCATTAAATACATGGTTCAGTTCCATAATAAGATATGTTAAAAGACAAGGTAGCAAAAAAATGGAGAGAAAAAGGAAACGAAAGGACAAGTAAATGAAGGAAGGGGAAAAAAAGAAGGCAAAGATGAGAAAGTAAGATAGGAGAGTAGAAGAAAAGGAGCCAAGAGGAGGAAGGAGAGAAAAAGTAATTTGGAGGCAAAAAACAAGAGATATAAGCAATGGAAAGAGAGATGAGCATGGAGTTACAGATCCACATACAGAGTTTTGGGGAGGTATAAAAGGGGGATAGAGACAGACATAGAAAGAGGAACTTAGGGAATCAGAGACATCTATTTTGGGAGAGACTAGGTGGAAAAACTCCCTGGTGATACATAATTCTGTCAGTAAGGACCAGGCTTGAGATAATCTCCAAATTTGTCATCCATCTTTAATGAGTAGTTATAGGGAGCCAGAAGGCTCAGTGGATAGAGCACTGGACCTGGAGTCAGGAAGATCTGAATTCAAATTCAACCTCAGGTACATCCTGGCTACATGACCCTGGGCAAGTCACTTAACCCTGTTTGCCTCACTTTCTTCATCTGTAGAATGAGCTGAAGAAGGTGCTAGCAAACCACTCTAGTTTCTTTGTCAAGAAAACTTTAGATTGGAGAATGGCTGAACAAATTGTGATATATGATGGTGATAGAATACTATTGTGCAATAAGGGACGATAAACTGCTTGATTTCCATATGAGCTGGAAAGACCTCCATGAACTGATGCAGAATGAAATGAGCAGAACCAGGAGAACACTGTTCACAGAAACTGAAATATCGTAGGGATGATCATATGTAACAAACTTTGCTACTAATAGCAATGCAATGATACAGGACAGTCCTGAGGGACTTAGAAAGAATGCTATCCACATCCAGAGGAAGAACTGTTGTGATAAAAACGCAGAAGGAAAACATTTGCTTTATCACTTGTTTGGGCATAGGATGCGGGGTTTGAGTTTTTAAAAGATTACTTTATTACAAAAATGAATAATATGGAAATAGGTATTGAATGATAATAAATGTATAACCAGTGGAATTGCTTATTGGTTCTGGGAGGGAGGAGGGAAAAGAATATTAATCATGTAACCATGGAAAAATACTTAAAAAACCCAAAGAAAAACTAAAAAGGACTTTAAGTTGGATCACAAAGAGTTGGACATGACTGAACAATAACAGAAGTGGAACAGGATTTAGTATCTGAGAAGTGAATCCAAGTTAGCTTGCTTGTCCCTCTTAAAGGAGCAGCCTATCCTTCAATGCTAGTTAAGCTAGCCAGAAGAGTCAGAATTAATCTTGAGAGGGTTCTATCTGTTGCCAGAGGTGGCAACAACAGCCAGGTAACAGATATCATAGTTAGGCTTTTGCAACATGGGAAATCTTGATGTTATGAGTTTTTTGGACTTTAAAAAATGTCCCCATAAAATTATGTGATTTCAATCTCCAGCTCAATCTGATTCAATGTATTTACTAAGTACTTGCTATAAATTATGTATCAGAAAAACAAAGATCAGAAAAATGAAATAGTCCTTGTCTACACAAGGAGTTTATGTTCTACTGGGGTTGGGGTGGGAGGGACAACATATAAACCTATAGCAAGTGAATATAAACTAATCTGAGGAGAGAGAATAAGTAAAATCTTCTCCATTAGAATGTGAGATCCTTGAGAGCAAGGACTATCTTTTTTATTTGCATCCTTACCCAGTGCTTTGCACATAGTATTTAAGAGAGGCTTCGTTTATTCATTCATTCATTCATCCATTCATACACCCACCTATCATTCATTAAGAAAGGCACACTATAGGAAGTCACACCTGAACTGAGCCTTGAAGGAAGTATCAATGCCTTCTACAGTATCTTCAACAGTAGGTCCCTTAGTCTTTGCCTGAACACCTCCTGTGATGGGGAGCTCACAATATAATGAGGTTGTTGATGCTCTTTTGGGGGCACCTCTACATGCTAAAAACTCCCTTCTTCCTAGCCAAAGTCTTTTTATAATATCAAGATATTGTCCTCCGTCTTGGAGCTATGGAGAACAAATTTAGTCTCTTCAATTTCTCCAGATTCTGCATTCATTTTAAGAAGCTGGATTGCTGAAAAGCATTTCTCAAGATATTTCAGTTTCTTTTCATGCAGAGACAAGCTTCTCCTGGCAACAGATGTAATTGATGATTATCTCAAGCAGGAAAAAGGATACCATCACCCTGAAGGTCTTCAGGTCACTGCCACAGTTCCCTACATGCCCATATTTCATAGACTCTTTGTAACAGAGGTGCCTTAGGGATACCTGTCTACAAAGTTGCTAAAGCTATTCAAAAGAACTGATGAGTGTGTTTATGTGGGAGGATGGATGGAGAAAATAGGAGCATGTACTTTTCAAGAAGGGAAAAAAAGATAGAGAAGAGAAAGTTGGAGGAATAGTGGGAGTGGGAGGAATCACTCTCTGTGCCTGTGCCTGCCTTTAAGCCCAGCTCTGTTATTCTGTGAGTAATAAGAAATCAGTAAAGATTAAACAAGTCCTATTCAATTAAGCCAAAAAGCCAGCTGCACCAGAAAGTAGTCCAAAGGCAAGACTGAAGATCTTTGGTAATGATAGATGGTTGAACAAAGAAAAGGTGTGGGAGATGCCCCAGATCATGAGTCTCCCAAGAGATGGGCCTTGATCCTTCATCTCAGCTGGGAAATTTAGTTATTAAAACAATTTTGGGAGACCCTTATTAGTTCCTTCGGTGAGAAATCCAGCAAGAGGTTAAAACTTAAGCCAACAAGTTATGCTAAACTCTTGGTTTTCCTCTGGGCTAGATAGTAGGTAGGTTTGGATCTAAGCATCTAAACTATGTTGCTCAACTCTTGGCTTAGTTTAATTGTAGACAAAAATGGAAGAGCAAATGGGCTCATTCTGGACAATAGTTGCTTTTAAGATATTTAATTTAATTCTTTTTTCTGAATTTATGTAAGTTCTCTCTCTCTCTCTCTCTCTTTCTCTTTCTCTTTCTCTCTCTCTCCCTCTCGGTGCCTGTGCCTGTGCCTCTCCCCCTCTCTCTCATAGTTATGTAATGCTTATAAGCACGGTTGGTTTCATTATGCCATGCTTCTTATTGGAGCCCATTGAAAGGGAAGGGAAGAAGATAAGAGTTTCACAATGAGACTCTACAAACTGAAAGAATCTAATTGAATACATCCATATTTCCATACTTCTAGACTAATAAGAAAAACACTGGCACTTAAAAAAATTAGCAAGCTCTCTGCTAGCCAAAGGGAGGTCTTCATTTTCCTGGTGGGTACACAGGTATGGGTGGAATATGTGACCTTTCACCCCCTCCCCCCCAGAATTGGATTACTAACATCTGGTCATTATCTAAAGGGATCAGGTAATTGCACAACTGTACTCCTGGTGGTTAAATCTTGATTGATTAACAGTCCTTCATTGTTCCCCTTAGAACTTCCCCATAAAACTTCTGAAGAAACTGCCTGTTATTGCCAACTACCATCACTGTAAATGGAAATTACATACTTTTGGGTATGTTAACCTGATGCTGTTGAGCGGGTTGCTTTGTTACCCCTGTCCCTTCTCCCATCCTGCTGTGTGGGATTAAGGTGATGTGTATTGATTGACATGGAGAGAAAGAGAGTTTCAGGAGAGGTACTAAGGTTAGTGTCAGAGTGAGACCAGAATGCCATGATGGTGACATTGCTGTTTTCTGGGACTAAGAGTCCAGTCCTTTTGCCATTTACCCTGCAGCTGGCTGAGGCCAGAAACAATCAGAGGTCCTGGGATATTATGGACAGCTGAGGCCAAGGAAAGTACCAAACCTTTTGAGTTTTAATTTCAACTTAATCCCAATTTATACGATCTAGATTGAACCAAGATCTTGACAACCAACCCTGCTGTTTGCATGAGTCAAACATTCTGTCTAAATTATGTTATTTATACTCCTACATGTGCTTGCAGAGATTGAGGTAGAAGGGGACTAAAAACTTAAAGATTTCCTAGAATTCCTGGGTTTGAAGCAACTTCTGTAGTGAGATGTGGGAGAAAGAAGTTCAGGGGTTTAAGAGAACAGCTGGCTCACAGCTGCTTGGTGGATGTTTATTATGTACTGTTTTATTGTAATACATCCCTTTTTTCTCATTTAATCTGGTTTAACATAAATATGTATATATATGTATATATATATCAATATATATCAATATATATCAATATATATATATATATATATATATATCAACCAAGCTTAACTTTCAGTTTCTATGGTGAGATGATTCCATTATGTCAAGGTCTTGTGATTAAGTCTCATTGAAATCCAGCAAGTTCAGGAAGGTTGTTGAGTCCACGAGTGAGTGGGAGCTTGAGACTCATTTCTGATTGGATAAATCCACAATTCATTTGCCCTTTGATACTGAGCTGATGCTGTCCTATAGAGAGAGAAGGGTAGAGTTGGTGAATAAAACTCTGTAAGAATAGAGTAAGAACTGATAATAACTGATAATACTCTGTAAGAAACACAGAGCAAAGAGCAGATATTACTTTGGTCTTTAACCCGAGGCCATACACAAGCTTCCAGGGTAGTGTGGAACTTCCTGGGACCCAGATCCTTTTGTTAAATAGAACTGCTTGAATGGCTGTCCTACAGCTACTAACCTGCTTACATGATGCTGAGTATTAGCAGTTAGTAAAGTTTTCTTAACCACTGTAAGTCAATTTACCTGATTCTCACTCTGTCCTAGATAGAGCATACATCACAAGGACAGCATCATCCTTGCAATCCTTCCAAAGAGTAAAAAGTGCTATATATAATATTCTAATAAGTAATATTCTAAAACATTTTACTCATCTGCCTCTGTGCCTTCTTGTTGCTCTAGGTTCTTGGGAAAAATTCTTTATGTTGGTAAAAATTTTCAAAGGCTAACGGACTCTTTGATCTTTTTTTTTTTAATATCAAGGCTGCATTAATTGAAAACTTAATCCAATCCATTTTCCCCTCATGATGGTAGTACAAATGTTTGTATGGCAAAAGTTTACTAATTCAGGCTAATGATGTGTGGGAGTAAGGTTTTAGATTATCTTTTTTGTTCTTTCCTTATTTCAAGTAAGGTGGGGAGGGAGAATTGTGACTTCTTAGATTAGGCTTTCTTTTAGGGGCAGGTAGGTAACACTGTGGATGGAACACCATGTCTGGAGTTGATTCAAATCTGGTCTCAGACACTTCCTACCTGTGTGACCCTGGGCAAATCACTTAACCCCAATTGCCTAGCCCTTGCCACTCTTCTGCTTTAGAACTGATACTAAGACAGCAGGTAAGAGGTTAAAAAAAGGATTAGCTTTCTTTTAGGCAATGCTTTCCAAAAGTTTTAAGCTTCCTTGAAGCAACTGAATAGTTCAGTGGATAGAATACTGGGCTTGGAATCAGGAAGGTTGAGTTTAAATACAGCTTCAGATACTTATTAGCTGTAGGATCTCTGGGTCAGCCACTTACCCTTAGTTTCCTTCAGTTTCTTCAACTGTAAAATGGGAATAATAATAATAACACCTACTCTGCAAGGTTGAAAGCATCAAATGAGATAATGTTTATAAGGCATTTGCTGTGGTGCCTGGCACGATAATAAATGCCTTTTTTTCTTCTGCATTAAGCATCATCCCTAACCATAGCTATAGTTTTCAGAGTCTACTAACAAGACCAGTCAAGCTTAATAGTGGCCACAGACTCAGACTAATGAGACTCCACAATGAAATCACTCTTATCTAGGAACATTAATGAGACACCCTTTTGTGAGATAGGGACCAAAGCTCTGAGTAGGATGCATAGACTTATATGAAGCAAAGATGTTGAATGAAGCCAAACTGATGTAAGGACAGATTTAATTTACTGTGGAAATTTTTGCTCCATGCAGTCTATTCTATCAAACAGAGGGGAAGAAAAAACATGACACAATAACCAAAGAGAAGCAACTCTCATTGCCTAGTACTCATAGTACCTACCTCTCTGCTTATGGTAAAGGCTTCTGTTCTTGAGTTCTAATAGATGTTATCTCTCTATATTTCCATTTTAAGGCTTTGAATACTGAAAATAGGAATATGTCTGTATTAGTGTAAATACTAAATTGGAGAATTTTGAGATAGACTATATAACTTGTTATTTTCTAATAAGGTATATAGAAATCCAAACTAAATGTTAAAAATTTTCAAGGAGGGACTTTTCCATGTCTGTGTAAATTCAATTTAACTTAATTAAATAAACAGAATAGTTTTGTTAAGTAGGGGTAACACTTCCCCTTCAATTTTGTTTATGATATTAACATAATAATACTTTCTTCCTAGATAGTACAAAAGTAAACTTCAACTCAACTTGGACAAAATATCAGAAATTTAGAATCAATGGAGTCCAAATGACTAAGAATTGACCGTAATAGTAACCCCAAAATAACTTCCTTCTGGAATCTCTTGTTATTGATCAGTTGGCTATAAAAATAGAATATCAGTTTTTGTTTATTTAAGATAATATGCAATGCCCACCCCACTAATCCACAATAAGCTTTTCTTTGATTCACTTTTTGTCATACTGTTTTATTTTATTTCCCCCAATTACATGTAATAAGTTTCCAACATTTTTCACAGAATATTAAGTCTTGAATTATCTCCCTCTCTCCTCACCCTCCTGACCCCTATCCTCATTGAGATGTAAATATTTATATTTTACATATGAAATTACATAAAAAGATTCCCCATATTAATTCTTTTATGGCAGAAAACTCAAAAAAATTAAGAAAATGAAAGAAGCTATCTTTGGTCTGGATTCACACTCTCAGTTTTTTCCCCCTCTCTGGAAGCAGATGGCATTTTTTATCATGAGTCCTTTGAGATATTGGATCATTGTATTGTGCAGAATACCTAAGTTATTCAGAGTTGTTTATTGTACAGTATTCTTGTCACTGTATACAGTGTTCTTCCTGGTTCTGCTTATTTCACTCTGCTTCAGTTTGTATAAGTCTTTCCAGATTTTTCTGGGCTTCTTTTGCTTCTTTCTTGGAGCACAGTAGTATTCTGTTACAATCATAAACTCTTAACTTATTCTGCCATTCCCCAATTGATGGATATCCCCACATTTTCCAATCTTTGCCGCCACAAAAAAGCTGCTTTAAATATTTTTGTATATATATCTTTCTCCTTTTTGCTTTTTTATCTGTTTGGGATATAAACCTAGTAGTAATATTGCTGGGTCAAAGGATATGTAATGTTTTCCAGCTTTTTGGAAATAGGTACAAATTGCCCTTCAGAATAATTGAATTGATTCACATATCCCCCAACAGTACATTAAGTTCTCAATTCTCCACATCTCTCCCAAGGTTTGCCATTTTCCTTTACTGACATAATAACCAATTTGATAGGTATGGGGTGGTACCAGAGTTGTTTTAGTTTGTGCTATTTTCATTAATTGTGATTTAGAGCATTTTTGCATGACTTTAATTATTCTGAAAACTATATGTTCATATCCTTTGACTATCAACTAGGGAATGACTTTATTTTTATATATTTGACTCATTTCATTATGTATTTGAGAAATTAGGTCTTTATTAGAGTCTTGTAAAAACATTTTGCATCATTATGATTCTGAGTATTGCTCTCCACCCTGTTTCTCTCTCTTTAGTTTCTGATCACCATCTCCCCCTGATTTGCCTTCTTTTCTATTAGTTTACCTCCCCCCCCAATTGTCTTAGCTCCTTCCTTTCCTGCTTTCCTATAGGGCAAGATAAATTTCTATGCTCACTTGGTTGAGTGTATTCTTCCCTTATTGAACCAATTTCAATGAAAGCAAGGTTTACATATTTCTGTCCCTACTTTCCCCATCTTACTGTCCACTATAAAAGGTCTTTGATGCCTTTTCATGAGATAATTTACTCCATTCTATTTTCCCTGCCCCTCCTCCCAATGCATTCCTCTTTCTTACACCTTTATTTTAATTTGATAACATCTCATTATATTCAAGTCACACCTTTGTCCTCTGTCTATTTATACTCCTTCTAACTGCCCTAATAATGATAAAGTTCTCAGGAGTTACAAGAACCATCTTCTCATGTAAAGATGTACATAGTTCAACCTTATTTAATGGTTTTTGATTTCTCTTTCCTTTCTTCTTATGCTTCTCTTGAATCTTGTATTTGAGAATCAAATTTTTCATTCAGCTCTTCTTTTTTTAAAATCAGAAATGTTTAAAAGTTCTTTCTACATTGAATAAAAATCTTTTCAACTATGAAGTATTATGCTCAATTTTGGTTGAAGTCCTAGCTCCTTTGCCCTCTGGAATATAATATTCCAGACACTCTGATCCTTTAGTGCAGAAGCTGCTAAAACTTGTGTTATCCAGACTATGGCTCCACAATATTTGAATTATTTTATTTTTGGCTGCTTGCAATATTTTCTTCTTGACTGACAAGTTCTGGAATTTGCTTATAATATTCCTGTAAGTTGTCCTTTTGGGATCTCTTTCAGGAAGTGATTGATGGATTTCAATTTCTGTTTTCCCCTCTGGTTCTAGGATATCAGAGAAGTTCTCCTTAATTAATTTCTTAAAAGATAATGTCCAAACTCTTTTTTTTTTGATCGTGGCTTTCAGGGAGTCTAATAATTTTTAAATCCTCTCATCTGGATTTATTTTCCAGGTTAGTTGTCTTTCCAATTATGTATTTCACATTTTCTTCAATTTTTTTTTTCATTCTTTTGACTTGGATTGTTTCTTGATGTCTCAGGGAGTAATTCAATTCCACTTGCCCAATTCTAATTTTTAAGGCATGATTTTATTGAGTGAGCTTTTGTACTTCCTTTTCCATTTGGCCAATTTTACCTTGTAAAGAGTTCTTTTCCTCAGTAAATTTGTGTACCTTTTTTCCCATAGGAACAATTCTGCCTTTTAGAAAGTTCATTTCTTCAGTGCATTTTTTGTAAGTTTTTTTCCATTTGGCCAATTTTGCTTTTTCAGTTCTTCTTTTAATTGGATTTTGTGCCTCTTTTATCAATTGGCCTAATCTGTTTTTAAGATATACATTTCTTCAGTATTTTTTAGGCCTCTTTTAACAAGTTGTTGACTTTTTTCATGATTTTTCTGTGTCACTTTCATTTCTCTTACCAAATTTTCTTCTTCCTCTCTTATTTTATTTTTAAAATTCTTTTTGATTTTAATTCTTTCTGGACTTGAGAGCAATTCTTATCTTTTTAAAAAGACTTTGTTTATAGCAGTATTGACTTTGTTGTTTTCTGAGTTTGTGTTTTGGTCTTTTCTGTCACAAAAATAACTTTCTATGTTGTTTCTTTTTTTTGTTTGTTTGTTTTTTAGTCTTTCTTTTCTTTTAATTAGAAAAAACTTTTAAAGATGGACCTTGTAATTGAGGTAAAGGGAGACTGTTCCAAGCTTCAGGATATTTTTACACCTGCTTTCAGAGCTGGCTCTGGGGATTCTATCTGCTTTCAGTTTTTCCAAGGTGGTATTATGTAAGGAGAAGTGTGTTTAATACTCTCCAAGCCTGTGCTCTGGTCTGTGTGTAACCACAAGCACTCTTTTCCCCTTGGAATTGTGATCAGGATCTTATGCTCCTCTGGCCACACTGGTGTGTGCTAAAGCTCCTCCTTTCCTTGAGTCTGTGCCACAGGATTGCTTCTAGGATCTAAGTATGGGTAATGCAACAAGAGTCTTACACCCAAAGCCAGCAAAGGGATCTTTGTAATCTCTTTCTGAACAGTTTTCTGACTCCCTTACTATCTTTGACTGAGAGCTCCAGAAATTTTTGGGACTGTTTTGGCTGTATCCAGGACCTCTTGCCATGGTGTGGGGGGCTGTCCTGGTGCTCTGCTTTGTACTCCACCTCCCTCCTGGTGTACTTGATCCCTTCTGACAGCCTTCTAAATTATTTTGGGCTGAAAAATTACTTTGACCTATCATTTTGTAGGTTATGCTGATCCAAAATTTGTTCTGAGGTATTATGTCATAGTATTTTGAAGGGTAGAGATCAGATGGGTCTGTGTTCCTTTTTCACCATCTTTGTTCCTCACCCAGTCATATTGTTTTATTTTAAAATGCATTATGATTCAGAATGTATAGGCTGCACAAGTTAGGGTGGGAAAGATTTGGCTGGACAATAGAATTCAGTGCCTAACACAAGACCTGGCATATAGCAGACATTTAAATGTTTTTTGATTAATTGATTGATTTCGGGGTTTTAGCATGCTGAAAGTCAGTATGACTGCTGGGATAGAACCAAAAAAGCTATTGTTATCCCATGTTGCATCACTAAAAGTCTACTATCCAAAACAAGGAAGGTGATAATCCTGTTTCATTGTATCATACCTCATCTGCAGCCTTGTGCTCACCTGTGACTTTAGTCCACATTTTTGGAAACTTGTTAACAAATTAGAGCATAATCAGAGGACAACCAGGACTTAAAACCATACCATGTGAGGATTTATTGGCGACTCTATGCATATTTAGCTTAAATTAGACAGAACATGATCAATATCTTCAAATATGGAGGAGATTTTCTCACAAAAGAGCTGGGCTTGGACTACTTGGTTCCAAAGATCAGAACAAAGACCAACAAGTGGAATCTATAGGGAAACAGATCTTGATTGAGTATAAAGAAGATTTTTGTAATAAGTAGAGTTGTCCAGAAATGGAATGGACTGTTTCAAGTTCCCTGTCATTGGAAGTGTACATGTGGATTTGTATTACCATATAAAAGAGAGACAAAAGTTAAGTGCAGGAAGAAGAAGGCAGAAGCTGTTTCCCAATGTCCTTATTTTCCTTTCTGAAATTGCCAGGAGGCAGAAGGCGAAGGGAGAGATAGAACTGTTGGGCTGGTGTTTGTTGAGGCTAGTCTATCAAAGTGAAATTGTATAGTTGCCTGGTCTGCCAGAAAGTAGGTATATGTCAACATTTCATACCATATACTAAGATGAATTCCAAATGAGTACATGATTTAGACACAGAGTCATATAATAAGTTAAAGGGACAAAAAAGAAATTCTTTGTCAACAGTATGAATAGGGGAAGAGTTTATGACCAAAAAAAGGCTAAGGAGATCACAGAAGATAAAATGGACAATTTCAGTTATAAAAAGTTCAGAGTATTTTGCACAAACTAGGACAGGAAACATCAGAAGGAAAGTGAGTAATTGGGGAAAAACTTTGCAGAAAGTTTTTCTATTAAATGCTTCATTTCTGAGAAATATAAAAAAACTGATTTAAATGTATAAGAATAAGAGCCATTCCACAATTGATGAATGATCAAACTATATGAACAAGTAGTTTTCATATGAAGCAATATAAGCTATTAATAGTCATGGGAAAAATGCTCTAAGACACTAATAAAGCACATTAAAACAACTCTAAGGCCCTGTTTCATGCCCATCAGATTGGTAAGGTTAACAAAAAAGAAAATGACAAATGTTAGAAGGGTTGCAGAAAATAGGAATATTAATATTATATAAATAGATAGATAGGCTGACCATTCTGGAAAGGAATTTGGAACTTTGACCAAAAAGTTACTTTGACAAAAAGTTACCCACATTTTGACCCAGTAGTACCACTATACGACTGTATCTTACGTAGAAAAGGACCCACCTATACAAAAATATTTATAGCAGCACTTTTTTTGTGTGTGGTGGCAAAGAAATAGAATCCAATGGACTTTCAAGAATTGGGGAATAAATGAATAAATTATGCCATATAATTATAACAGAATACTAATTTTTTTTGCAAGAAATGATGAAAGGGAAAGTTTCAGAGAAATCTGGGAAGAGTTTAATGAATTGTTACAGAGTAAAGTGAGAACCAGGAGAGACAATTGATATAATAATGACTTAGTAAGGATAAACGATTTTGAAAGTTCTCTGACTAGTCCAATGATCAATCATGATTCTAGAGGATTTGAAATGAAATATACTACCTGTCTCCTGAAAGGTGATGGATTTAAAGTGTAGACTGCAACATGTTTTTTAGACATGATCAAAGAAAGAATTTATTTTGTTTGACTAATTGTTAATTTTTGTTTCTTTTTCAGTAGGGGAGAAAATAAATTTTAAGTAAAATAAAAATTGAATTAAGGCTCAAAAATTGTATAACCTTTTGATTTGGAAGGAGATATTCTTTGGTATGTCATATATGTTTATAGCAGACTGTTCAATGAATTGCATAAAGTCTCAAGCAAAAAAAATCCTGAAGGGTGAGGGATAAATATGTCACAAAGTCAGTGGCAATTGCATCCTTACATACCCTGTAAATCTCTCCCTATTATCTCAACACATACTTACAAAGACATTTTTCAGATCTAAATTTTTTCTTATTAGGGTAATATGAATATGAGTTTGTCATCCTGCACAGATAGTTGGTATGGACAATGAATTAGGCTGGAATTGAAAGGACTTGTTTGGAAAAATAACATAATCCTTTTAATGATCACAAGCTTTCTCCTGAAACAACCTACCTTTTAAACACTGTTACTCTTAAATTAAAAAATAATCTTTATATATATTTTTTGATACCCCAAACCCCTTCTCTACATATATGCAAACAAACTTACTTATTAGGAATAAGAAAAGGAGCATTGTATAAAAGTTGCAGAGGGGTAAATTTTGGATTGATGTAATAGAAACTTCTTTATAATTATAGCTATCCATAAGCTGAATGAACCACCTCTGGATAAGGCCTGCCAGCAAAGATTTTTTTCTAAGCAGAAATTAGATGAAACAGGTGGAAAAAGGGCTGGATTGGCACCCAAGAAGATTTGAGATCAAATCCTGCCTTAGACACATACTAGCTGAATGGCACTGAGTAAGCCACTTGAGCCTTCTATATCTCAGTTTCTTTAGATGTAAAATAGAATAATAGTAGTAGCTCCATCACAAAGTTGCTGTGATGATCAACTGAGATAGCATATGTATAGTGTATTACAAACCTTAAAGTACTACAAAAATCCTTACTAATATTACTTGTTAGTAGAAGTTGTTACTATTCATCTATGGGTTGGCTTGTGATGAATGACAACATTATATGAGAAGTAGAGCTATATGCTTCCTTTAATTGACTGAAGACATCTTGGGCAGCTTGAATTTCCTAAAAGTGATAGTTTCTTCCCCCCACTCCCAGGAGTATAATGATACATAGGAAATCTTGTACAAAGTGCCCATAATGGTTTATGAAGCTGAGGAATCATTAGAAACACATTTTTTTCAAGGAATTTTATGATTTTTGACATTTATGTGGGGATCATCTTGGTGAAGATATAAAATCATATATATATATGTATATATAATATTTAAATAGCCAATTAATAGCAAGCGCAGTAGGATCTTGTATTCTCAGCAGAGTTTAGTCAGCTCATAGGAGTAAATAAACCTATCAGCTAAGTACATTTCATGAAAAACATCTGATGATCAATTGTTAACTATAAGCAGGGATATATCTTTTTATCTTTTCCACTCTAGTAGAAGCATTCTAGCAGGAAATCATAGCAATAGGCTAGAATAGAGGTAGTTCAATGGAACTACCCTCATGGGGAAGATTGAATTTTTTTTTCTCCTCTCTCTCCCATTAATTAGACAGGACCTTGTGAACTTTGAAAGGTTGGAATATTTGGAATTTCCATCAATATCTGTTACAGTGTCCTTTCAGCAATAGCAGCTGATAGGAATACCCACATCAGGAGCTGAGAGACATATTGAGAATAAACTAGAGCAACTGAGGAAGGATAGCTTCAGAATTCTGCAAAGGTGCTCACCCTTGGAATCCAACATAATAAGGAGAACTTCATGAGAATTAATATCAATAGTCATCCAGTGATGTACATCTGTGAGTAAATAGTTGCTAAGGACAATATAGAGATGAGTAATGGGTATGAGTAGTTTACAACATATTGTCAACAAGGAATTCCATAGGATAAACAATAAAAAATTATTTGGAAGGTAGTTGATAAGAAAGGAGGCTAATTATTTTTAGTATGGCAAGAGATTATCTGATGGAAAACCCACTGTAATAAATGGAATATCAAGAGATCTAGAGTTGAATTCCCTTACTGAATTTATGTCTACCTGGATAATCTCAAGCAAGAACTTTTTATGCAAACTCTTGAGGTTTTATTCCCATGCTAGGATTCTCTGTACTACACTAAATAAACCAAAATATATGCCAATGGAGAAAATTTATACTCATAAATCATCCACAGGAATTCTACCTTATGGACAAATCCTACAATGTGAGAAGGCATGGATGGGCTGTACTCTGAATTGTTGTAGGGAGTAGCTACTTTAATAAGATCATATCTTATATGATCTATTTAAGATTTAGATAAGCTTGAAATTTATAAAGTGTTTTTCTCATATACTATGTGACCTGAATAGTATTAGTATTATTATTCCTATTTTACAGCTGAGTATACTGAAGTTGAAAGAAATGAACCACCTTGCTTATGGCCATGTTGTTAACTAAATGGCAGAACCAGGACTTGGACCTTGAGTGGTCTTTTACTGTATCACACTGATCAAGACTTTTTGTTTGCATGTGAATATGGCAACTGGGGAGGGAGGTAGCAACTTGAAACAAATTCTATGTTGTACTATGATCAGAGACCCCAAATATTCAAATAAGGTTATACTCTTACGTTATTCTCTTACAGACATTGTGCTCTAATGGCTGTTGCAGCTGTCGGTTCCACAAGGCTCCAGGTCTGATGCAAAGGCATATTTCCCTATTAGGCTTCCATTTGCTATTTTAACAGTAATTTATGTGCATGCTTTTCCCCCAATTCCCACCTCTGGGTAGACCTTTAGGAATAAGTGAATTTTTCCCATCTCCCTTGTTACCACCCCTGCTGCTTGGAAACAAAAGAACACACACCAGTGTTAACCTTGCTAAACCTGTAGAAAATAGCAGGTTTATAATAAGCAACAAATATTCCTTAAATTGCTAAAACTACATGTGATCAGAGCCCTAACAGGCTACATAACAGGCATTTTAGTTTTCTATTTTGAATGCACTAAGCGTTTATGATTACAAATTGTCTCCTGTACTTCTTAAAATTACAATTAAGGCAAGTATCTCCTTTGTGATGACCACATCTACAAGCAAGCGGACTAACATTATGCCACCCATTATCCAAATTAGTAATGTTCTCTAGTGCTCCAGGCTGGGGGGTCCTATCCCCTGTGGCTTTTATTATCAACTTGCATTTTCTCTTTTCTCTTCCAAGCTGCAGCTGCTGGATCAAAGGTGGGAAGAGTCAGTATAGGAAAACGATGGCTAGAGGAGGGTTGAGTGGGTGTGGAATTAACCTTGGTGATGGGCACCCTGCTGGGGTTAGGAGAACCTGGGGAACAGTCAAATTAATGAGGGTGTTAGGGTGAGAAGACTCATTTTCTTTTGATCATTTGCAGGTCAGCAATATCTCAGAGTTATTTTATGGGCTTTAGAGAAGTCTTATTGATGTATTTCTGCTTGTTCTATTTGAAGCCTCCAGAAATGAACTCCAGGCTGTATCTACCCTGACTACAGATCCCCAAGCAAGAATTTCTCAGCTACTAGAAAAGTCCTCTTCAAACCTCTGAAAGAAATGCCAATTGGCACTGGAATGATAATTCTCTCTCTATTGCTGCCTCATTCATTATACATATAGTCTGCAGCAGTGATCTTAATAACGGAACATTTGTATAGCCGGAGAGTATGATAGAATCAGCCTGAGAAGTGAAGGCTTTGTCCTTAAACTTACCCTTTGTACTTAGCCAAGGATCCAGGGATTTTAATTATAGAATTGTTGAAAAGCAGCACGCTATAATGAAAAGAAAAACTAGAAGACCTTGTTTTTAATCCCAGCTGCACCATTGACTACTTATATGACCCTGACCTTGGGATGTCACTTTAACTCTCTGGTCCTTAATTTCTCTATTGACGAAATGAGAGGGTTGGAAATAATGGCTGTTTACTCTAAATCATTCGAACCAAGGAACTCATCTGAACTTTGCCACTTGCCAGTTTTGGTTTTAGACAAATCATTTCCTCCAATGGTGATCAAAATACCTGTCCTGCTTATTTCAAAGAGTGACTAAGTCACATGAGATAATGTATGTGAATGTGCTTTGTAATATGTACAGTATTATAAAGGTAGAAGATATATGGTTACAATTTGCTGTTGGAGAAAGAGAAAAACAAAGAAAGGGAATGAATAAATCCACTCCAACATTCAAAAAAATAGTAGACTACAAATTGATTCTACATACAAGACAAGTCAGATACCATTTTTATTTTCATAGCTCTCTTCTCAATTCCTTAGGTGCTCTTAAGGGAAGTATGCCTGATCCTATATTAAGCAAGAGATTAGAGTGACATTTAAGATATGTATGTACCCTTAACAAGGATAAAGTAGCCCAAACAGATTTTAGGGCAAGTGAAAAGGACCCATTTGATCTTTCTGTTTGGCTACTGTACCATTGATCCTCTGTCTTTAAAAGGAATGGGTTGTAACTGGTAATAGCAACTGCTCAGACCTTTACACTATACAAGATTCCTGGATATATTTACTACTGACTCTCCTCTCCCCTGCTCTGATCAATGAAAGGGCATCCACAAGGGAGGCACCAACCAGTGTCAACTTTATACCAGAATTTTAATGAAAACTTTGGAGCTGTCCTACCTCCTTCATACTGGATACTGCACTGGTCAAATAATAGTTTATGCCATCTTAATCCATCCTTTTCCCAGGGGAAAATGTATTTCCCTTGCTATCTTTCCTCACACTCTCATCCTTTCAAGGTTAGCTGTGTTCTCCCTAGTTCTTATTACCTTTAGTGCTATCTTCTGAAACCTCTACTCTATTGTTAACACAATTCATCCTAGATTTAGTCCTCTTTTCAGGTGCTCATGGAAACCTGACATCCTTCTCATCCCATGCCACCCACTGAAGTAGGTAGTTACTTCTCTGTTTTTTTTTTCTCTCTGCCCCCTTCACACTGAATCCCAACCCATTGAACCAGGTGGAGGAATCATATGTATTCTTTTCTTCCCACTCTCATTTCCAGATACTCTCAGTAATCATCATTTAAAAACCTCTTCTTCTTTGTATATCACTCCAAAGGTCCCTATCATTCTCTAAATCTTTGTTGCTGTCTTCTATTTACCTTCAATTCACTCTTTCTACCTTTAAAATCCTGAATTTTAATAAAGTTTAAAAAAGTCCATTGATTTAAAAAATACCAGTATTCCACTTCTTTCCAACAAAAATATTCCTCTATGATAAGGAAAACAGGTTAATAAAATAACTGACATAGTTGACCTATCTGAATCTCTAGTCCCCATTACTAACAGAAGGGAAGTATACAAATAAACATTTCCTAGCAAGTATCCCACTAGAATTAGGCTTCTTATGAAGAGTATTCCAACAAGAGGAAGGAAACAAGCATTTGTTAAATATCTACTATGTATCAGGCATTAGGCTAAGCACTTTTCAAGGATTTAATTTTATTCTCACAGCAACCCTGGAGGTAAATGCTATTATTGTCCCCATTTTATAGTTGGGCAAAGTGAAGGGGACATGAGCTAAGTGACTTGCCCAGGGTCACAAAACTAGCAAATTGTCTGAAGCTAGATTCAATAGATCTTCCCAACTCCAGACTCAGTGCTCTACTCACTGTGCCATTAGTTGTTTCTATTGTCTCAATAGAAAGATGTGTTCTTGAACTTTGAAAGTATGATACTAAAATTGATTGTTACTTTAGATCACAATTTTGTTTTTCAGTGTTGAATTTATTTATGTTGTAGGCATTGTATTGTTCTTTTTGGATTCTTCTTTCTTCTCTTTAATAGCCCATATCTCTAATTGCAATATTCTCTCAGTGAAATAATGTGGTGGCAAATAATGAAAAATTATAATCTCAGAAGAATCAAAACTGCAGTTCGCCAAAGGGCAAACTTGTGGTGGACATAAACATGAATGAATGAAGATCATTGATGTTTTGATGATACTATGTTCCAAGTATGATTCTAAGCACAGGAGACACAAATGCAAAAGTGCACACACAGTCCTTACCTTCAAGGACCTTGCATTCATAAAGGAGAAAGCAACACATATAGGAGAGAAATAAACAGGAAATAAAATAACGGCCTGGGAAATCACAAGGATCAATAGAGAAATGCATTAACATACCCTTTCCAGAAGCAATAGTAGTTGTAATTTGAGTGATATTGTTAGAGAAAGAGGTGGAAAGCAAAGGGTGGGGAAGATTCCTTGTAGGAACAGAGTAGAAAAATGATCTAGGTGAAGATCAGAATCCAGGTCCCAGGGGATGCATAAGCTAGTGACTCAATTTCTCCAAGGCAGTTCAGAAAAATTAATCAACATAGGATGGTACAATTAAAATTAAAAAAAATTTTAAAAAATAGCTTTTCAGCGAGAGCTCTAAAACTGCCAAAGGAAGAAGATACCTAATTGTTTCCCCCTTATTTTTCCTTATAATACTAATTTTCTGTATTTCCCTTTTTTTTTAAAAAGAAACAATATAAAGACAATTGATTATTTCTTTGAGTCACCTGTTTTGAATACTTATTATTTTAGGAGGTTGACAAATAGGAAACTCATCTCAGAAATTATGGCATCTTATAACAGAAAGGAATCATAATTTCATAGCTTTAGAGTTGAAAAGACCTCAGAGATCATTTTATCCAGCCCCCTCATTTTATAGATGAGATACTGAATTCCAGAGAGATGAAATGATTTGCATGTGATCTCATGGGCTGTGGGAAACAGAGTCAAGATTAGATACCAGGTCTTGACTTAAAAAGATAGCATTCTCTTTTAATGACAACCTGAGATTGGAAACTAAAAGGGTCGTGCTTCTAATGGAGAATAGCTAAAAAATGTGTTATATGAAGGGAAAAAGATATAATTGTACTATAAAGATGATGAAATGGATGATTTCAGAGGACACTGGGAGGCCTTGATCAGCTATTCAGAGAGAAGTAAGCAGAATCGGCTTCACAATTTATATAGTAATAATAACCTTGTAGAGAAAAACAGCACTAAGACTTTAGAACTCTGATTGACACAATGATAAGTTACAAGTCCAAAAGAATAAATGTGAAACATGCCATTCACCTCTTTCTGGAGAAATGATGAACTTAAAATGCAGTGACAAACTTTTTCAAACTTAGCCAACATGGGAGATTTGTTTTGTTGGACTATGCATCCATGTATTGAGTATTTTTCAGGTTTTTAAAAGAATTTCTTTATTGGGGAGGGTAGTGGGAGAGCCAGATGGATAAAAAAATTAAAATACAGCATTCTTTAAGATAGTAACATATTACCAGTGAAGACAGTTGCACAATAAATGACATAAAAATTCATCAAGGAGATATATGAATGAATGCAAAAGCATTTATTTGGAGTTAACTCTCTGCCAAGCTTTGTTCTAAGCATTAGAGATACAAATAGGAAAAGCTAGACATTCTCTGTTCTCAAGAAACTATTTGTAGGAGAAAATACATTAAAGAGTTCAGCTGAAAGGCAGATGTAAAAGCCCAGAAGTCCTGGGTCGGGGCAGGGTTGATGATAAGACCCACAGGTCCTAAAGGTTCAGTACTAGAATAGACAACAGTACTCAGTGGTCTGAAAGGCAGATGGTAATTCAGTGGCAGGAAAGATGGTAATCCCTGGTGTTCCTCCATTTCACTGGAAGGATTAGAATTGTTGACTCTCAATTCATCTAAGCTCTTTCTAACTGGCATTCTTGTTAGGATTAGAGCAGCCTAGGGAGAGAATGGACGTCCAAGGGGAAAGA
Source organism: Gracilinanus agilis (assembly GCF_016433145.1). NCBI lineage: Eukaryota > Metazoa > Chordata > Mammalia > Didelphimorphia > Didelphidae > Gracilinanus > Gracilinanus agilis. The sequence continues at coordinate 331,663,862 of NC_058132.1, forward strand.
TTGCCTCCAGGAAAGATAGTCATATGGAGTAAATGAAAAAAAAAAGAAAGAAAAGAGTAGCTCTCACAGTACCCTGGTATTAGAAATCTCTTTCTCAATAACTTCAGTAACTGTGTCCCAGTCTCTCCCTCCATTCTATTTCCCATCCTTATTCTTGGTAACTTCAATATTTTTGCTAACGGCTGTTTGGACACTTTGGCCTCTTAATCTTAACATCATCAACATGACCTCCATCTCTATTCTACCTTAGCCATTCACAGCATAACTTATGTTCCTATCACCTCATGCCCTTCTGCCTTGGAACCAATACTTAGCCTTGATATTAAGACAGAAGGTAAGAGTTTAAAATTAAAAAAAAAAACAATAAGATTTTGTTCTATTCCTTGTCCCCCTTCCCCACCTTCTGACATTCACCAACTGTTAGTTCACACCATTAGGTTATTCCTGTCATACGTTTTCTTTGTTCAGTAGATGGTTAAATGCTAGCTTTACTGATTACTCCTGAGCTGCTCAATATTGCCAGAGAAATCATAAACCAAGTTTCCTGCGTCCACTACAAATTCATGCTACCTAGAGAAAGTTAGAAGGCTTAGTGGATAATAAGTCACTGGGCTTGATATCAGGAATGTTTGAGTTCAAATCCAGCTTCCAACACTCGCTTACACTGTGACCCTGGGAAAATCACTTAACCTTTGCCCAAGTTTCCTCAGTTGTAAAATGATAATAGCTCCTGAGGTTATTGTGAGGATCAGATGAGATAATTAGAAATGCTTGGCCTAATGCCTGGCTCGTAGTAGGCACATGCTTATTCCATCCAAATTTAATTGGGTCCTCAATACTACATGGAAGTTCTTTTAATTGACCTTTCATTCATCTTTTCCTACTTTTCTTAGCAGTGGGACCAGGGCTTCAAATCTGCAGGACCATCCCAAATCTCTCTTCACTAAGCAGATGACCATGATTTTTATTTTGTGGAGAAAGTATGGGGCCATCTGTTACATGCTCCCCTACCTCCCTTACTCTATGCTTCAGAAACTTTCCATCTTTCTCCTCCCTTTCTTCCCTTGTTCCAGCCTCAGAAGATGAAGTAGCTTTGTATTTGCTGTTTGACTCCTTCCTCTACTTGCGCTTTTGACCACATCTTCTCCTATTTTCTTGGGGAGTTTAGCCCTTTCTCTTCTGCAATTCCTTCCCATCCCCTGGACACTTGCCTATTGCCTACTGCAGTGTAGTACATCCTATACATTGCCTCCAAAGTTATTTTCATTAATCACAGATCTGACTATATGACTTCCCTGTTTCATCAACATCAGTGGTTTCTTATTTTCTCTGAGATAAGATATAAACTTCTTTGTTTTTAAAAACCTCATAAAACCTTTCCAGACTATCTTTCTAGCCTCACTGGACATTACTCTCCTTCTCATACTCTCTGAACCAGCGAGATTACTGTCTGGGAACAGAGGCAAAACCAGTTTTGTTAAGTTACTATGTGCAGTTTATGGAGTAATGTCCAAGGAGACTGGAAAGATAGGTTGAGTCCAGATTAAGCAGAGCTTTAAAAACCAAATTTTTTGGGGGGGCAACTAGGTGGCCATGTGGATAGAAGCAAGCCTGTGTTCAAATTTAGCCTCAGATACTTTCTAACTGTGTGATCCTGGGAAAGTCACTTAATCTCAATTGTCTGGTCCTTACTGCTCTTCTGCCTTGGAAATGATACTTAGTATTGATTCTATGACGGAAGGTAAGGGTTTGTATAGAATTATGAGCTCATGAACAAAATCATTAAAAAAAGATACCTTCAATCCCACAGTGTTGCCTCTAGAATCTTGAGGGGAGAAGGAGCCAGCTTCATTCTGGGGACCCAACCTGCTAGTCTCAGGGGGGCAGAGAATGGGCTCAGAACATTTGCAATGCCTCTAGTGCACACCCTTCTTATCTCTGCCTCATAAAGATCTCTCTTTTCATTTAAGATGAAGCTCAAGGGCCAGCTTCTGTATTTAATCCTCCCCTATTGCTAATGCCAGCTCTCCCAAACAACTTCATATTTAACAACTTTGTTTATATTTGCATTTTTTATTTTATATGCACTTTTATACTATGTATGTGCATATATTCATATTATACTATATCTATTTATACATGGACTTGTCTCCCTTTTAGAATTGAAACTCTTTTTGAGTAGAAATTATTTCCATGTACCATTGTCAGTTGATAAACATTTATTAAGCAGCTATTGTGTTCTTGGCACTGTGCTAAGTGCTGGTGATACAAAAAAAAAAGGAAAAATAATCCTTGTATTTGAGGAATTCACAGGATAATTAAGAAGACAGCATTCAAGCAACAAAATACATACAAGATACATTCAGAGTAAGCTGGAAGTAATTTCAAAGGGAAGGCACTATCATTAAGGAAGAGTGGGAAATACCTCTGCAGAAGGTGGATTAACTGAGACTTGAAGGAAGGCCAGGAGATAGAAATGAGAAATATTGAGGATAATCAGTAAAAATGAGAAGTTAGAGCTGGGAAATTCTTTATATTTATATCCTTAGTACTTAACACAGGGCCTGGTGTATAGTAGTCACTTAATAAATACTTGATTGATGGATTGATATGTAGGTCTTCTCCATCCTTAAAAATCCTTCACTTTATTCTGATATCCCCTCAAGTTATTGTTCTAAATATCTTTCCACTTTTCATTGTTAAACTCTTAGAAATCTCCTCAGTCCTTTGCCTTCTTTCTTTCATGGTATTATTATCATTTCTATTCCAGTGACTCCCAGATCTCAATATTCAATCCTTATTTTTCACCTACACTCAAATCACACATCACCAATTGCCTTCTGGATATCTCCTTATTGATGTCCTATAGGTGTTTCAAACTTAACATGCCCCAAATGGAATTTATTAACTTATGTCCTCCCCCAGTTCCCTGTGCAATCTTCTTGTGTCTCTAAATTTCTCTCTTCTGTTTAGGGTATTACCATTCTTCCCATTGCCCAGGTCCTCAGCTTAAAAATCTTTCTTGACTCTTCCCTCTCCTTCTGCTTCCCTATATCATTTTCAGAGTTCTATCAAATCCATTTTCACATCTCTCATATCTGCCCCCTTTTTTCACTCACTTTCCACCACCATAGGTTAAATAATCTTCATTTATGTCCTTTCTGGGTTATTGTAATAGTTTGCTAATTGATATCATCATTTCCATTTTCTTTTTGGTCTAGTTGCCCAAATAGCCTTCCTAAGGCACAGGTCTGATTATGCCAATACTCATTCTTTAAAACGTTCATTGGTTCCCTACTACCTCTAGGATGAAATACAGTCTCCCCAGTCTGGGACTTAAAACATCTCATAATTTGGCTCCACCTGGCATTTTAGTATTATTCATATCATTCCAATTTAGACACTGTAAGTTCAGGCTAGACTGGACTACTGCCTCCTCCTCAAACTTCACATTCCATCTTCTACCTGCGTTCCTTTGCTTTAGCTATCTCTTGCATGGAGAAGACATTCCTTCCTCATCTCTGCCTCCTAAAATCCTTATCTTCTTTGAAGGTTTAACTTAGATACCACTTTTCCCATGAAACCTTCCTTAATCTTCTAGTTCAAAGTGTTCTCTCCTTCCTCATAGAACACTTTGTCTAGATCTCTCCTTTGTCCCCAACACATTTAAACATTTAATGGGTATTGAACTGGTCATATGGACCAACTTTCTGTGCTTTGTCTTCAGCTTTCTTGGTCCCCTTCCTGCTTTCACTTTCCATCTTCACTCTCGCTGTAACCAAGGATAACTCTTCTCTACTGTGATATTTGCTCATGGAAAATAATTTTCAATCAGTCATTTATATATCAGTGAATATTTCAGTGCTACTACTTCTAGAGTCATTTGCTTTTAAAGCTTTAATTCTAATTTGTAGAAGGAAAGGCTGTGATCAAAGAAATCTGAAAAGTGGTTGAAATAGAAGATAAGGTTAGCATTAGGGTACACCTCCATGGTACATAAAATCACTATGTATAGATGGCTACTTAATCTTTTTTTAAAAACCCTTACATCTTAGAATCCATACTAATCCATACTAAAAGAGCAGTAAGGGCTAGGTTATTGGGATCAAATGACTTCCCAAACGTCACAAAGCTAGGAAGCGTCTGAGGCCAGATTTAAATCGAGGACCTCCCATCTCTTGATCTGGTTCTGAATCCACTGAGCTACCTTGCTGCCTCCTAGCTACTTAATCTTAAGACCTTTCCTTGCTGAGGTTACTAAGATGTTGGCTTATTTAGGTACCTTCAGTTCTGTGGAAAAGCTAATGGTGTGCTAATCCCAAGTGGTAAACCAGAGCTGCAATAGTTGCCTAGTTCTTTTCATAAAATGGTTTTAAAATTCCTAAACTTGAAATAAAGGAAAATCTCAAAAGTATTAACTACCTTTCAGTCACTTTTATATTATATTCAGCTGGATGGCCTAAAAGTTTTCCTACAACCTTTCATTTTAAGTAACCTTTCTAGGAAGGAGTTTAAAGAAATACTGAAAGAAAAGAGACTTTGAACATCTCATTTCCCATTTACTTTGTTTTTTCTTTAATGGGGCCAGTTGCTAATGAATGTTACTAAGGTGTGATGATGGACCAGGACCCAGATGTTCACATAATTCCTCTTCCCAATTTTAGATTGAAAATATTAGGGGCAAAAGGGGCAAGTAATGGGAGTAAATATGGTAATTGTCTTCCATAGCTTGACAGCTCTTTTCCATTTTTTTCAGAGAAGGTTAGAAGAGGAATGTATTGGAGTCAGGTTTTATGTAAGCCTTATTGCTTTCACATTGGCTCATAAGGTGCATTCCCCAATGTAACACAAAATATCATCGTAATGAATTACTCTTAAAATGATGCTTATCAAAATAATGAACAGATTGCCTAGAAGTCGAGTGCTGCTTCTGCTAGTGATCCCAGAAGTCCATCTAGAGAAAGTACTTATCATATAATGCCTCATTTTAAGGAAGTTAACAACTCTGAAAGATGGTGAGGAAAAATGAGCTTTGACCTTAATCAAAAACATCTATGAAACTACCCTATAGTTATTTTCTGTTGTGGAAAAAGATGTCTTTTTTTTTTAAAAGCTATTTCTTAAATGTTGCCATGTTTCTTGGGGGAGATGCAAGGTGACACTGGTTTGGGGCTTTAAGAAAATGCCTTCAGGCTGGAAGGGAATAACAGAGCTGAACCTTGGAACACTTTGCCTGATGATTCTTTATCTGAAATGCCCCCCTTTGCTTAGTCTTAGTTTGAGTTCCCTAGGTGGATGCTATCAGTCTATGCCTAGCCTGTGGAGATACTTAGATTCCTCCCAACTCTGTTGACCTAGATGTGGATATACTTTTTGCTTCAGTTCAAGTGAGATAAAGATTATCTTATTTTTATTATTTTTTCCTAAAAAAAAGCTTTTACTAGGTAACTAAGGAAGAAGTATAATCAAGCAAAATATAAAAATATAGAATTGACAAGTTTACAGAGCAGGGAAATACCATTTTACAGTTAATCTAACCTAGAAAGAGAGTGAGGTTGAAGGGAAACAGCAGTAAACATAGAGGCCAAAGATCCAGATTCAAGTTTCATTTTACCACTAATTAACTGCATGATTTCAGGCAGTCTCTTTGTTTTAGTTCCTTAGAACAATACTAATCCTATTCATTTTTTGAGTAGATAAAAAGAGATGATTGTTTGGGGAAATGGTTAATATACCATAAAGCACTGTGTAAATAAAAGGTATTATGTTTATTATTATCTTCAGGCAGGTTGACCCAATTTCAGAGTGAGAGAGCAAGAGCGAGAGAGCGAGAGCGAGAGAGAGAACAACTTTATTCCCACCTAGTAATAGCATCACTTCTGTCTAAATTCTACTTGAATATAGAACTTCCTTATGTCTCTTACATTGTCATTGCAGATACTTATTCTGTCCTTCTCTTGGAGATCTCCAGGGTGTCTACTCCAGATTGCCTAGTTTTATCCCTAACCCATTTTAATCTCCAGATCAATATAAGAGGGGCATGTCCAAGGGAAGAATTATAATTCCCCAAGAGTCTTTTAGTTTTAAGGATGAGTTGGAGAAAGGTTCCCAGGACTCCAATGAGATTGAATATCTATGCCTCAAGGCAATTATGTTGTGAATCATGGGCTCCTGAGAGGTATAGGGAGACTTCTGTTCTATTGAACAGAGATCATAAAGGTGCCTGGTATAGGAAGGGTTAAAACAGTACTATAATGATTACTGAGGAGCTGTTGGGAGTTCAAAGGGAGATCCTTCTGTCATGAGTGAGATGGTGGAAAACATCAGACACAGGAGAGGAGGGAAATCTAGATTCTATAAGAGTGAACCACTTCCTTCTCCAGATCCCCTCTCCCTTTTTAGTCTGGTTGCTTAAAAGGCCTTTACCCAGCCCTTACCTGCATCAAACATGAGTCTCAACTTAGAGACTGTGAAGATTCTTTTCCTTATTTCTCTACTAATTATTTCAGTTCTAATTAAATGCTTCACATTAAAAGTGCATGTTTTTAGTTTAATTTGCTAGCTTGATACAAACCGAGTTTAGATGATTTTAGAAATTTTTATAAGAAGCTTAGATTGGGACTCAAGTCAAATGAAGTGTACCTCACACCAAAACCAGTGGTTTATGGGAATAGAGGAGAGCAATAGGTATATTAGTGATTTTGCTAATATTATTGATTATATATCTCTTCTATTTGGTTGGGGGTTTTAATCTGGAGTTTTAGAGAGTCCGTGAACTTGGAAAAAAATTACATTTCATATTTATTAACTTCTCATTGAGGTTAACAATTCTTTAAATAATTTTAACATATTATTCTGAGAAAGTGCCCACAGGCTACACAAGACTATCAAAGCATCCATGAAACAAGTTTAAGAGTCCCTGTTTTAGGAGAAGTCTTGCTTTGTTGACTTTTGTTCTCCTGTATGTCTTGACCTCATCTCTGTTTTGTCTTCATAATCATCTTCTTTTAGCTTTTAAACTTACTTTGATGACATTATTTTTTCTCAGTTTCTTTTGATTATATTTCCCTCATGGATTGCAACTCTTTATTGTGGTATAGACTACAAAATATGTATTTAATATTGATGTCTTTTTGCATCAGTTTTTGTAAAGATGATAGGCAAAACTTAAAAATATATATTTCCTCTGAAAGTTACTGCTTTATAACGATCAAAAGTCTATCATGTTTAGTTTTTTCTAACATGTTCATGTTCATAATTTCTTTCTTATTCTTTTTTCTGTTGAATTTATATGAATCTGAAAGAGGTACATTGAACTTATTTTCTTACTGTCAAAGTGTTTCTGAAATCTAATTAGTTTTCCCTTTAAGAACTTAGATATTGTTATCTCTTGTGTATTTATTTAATGTTGATATTATTTTATCATCTATTGTGCAATGAGGCAGATTATACTTTTCTGGTTTGGCTTTCTTGACTTTATCAAAAATATATTTTTTATTGTTGACTTGTATGAGGTCATGATACTAGTGCTGCTATTTTGAGGTTAGTTGAAGCACAATTTATTCCATTCCATTTTAGCTCTTTAAAAAAAAACACCTTTCTATTTGTATGTGGCAAATTGTATTTTGTTTTCTAATACTTTCTGCAGTCCTCTTTCATTTTATGAATAAGCTCATCCTATTAATATTCAAGAAAATAATAATTGTATGCTTTTCCCCTTCATCAAATCCTGTTGAATTAAACAATTTGAACTATGCATCGGTATTTTGTTTTGCTTGGGACAGTCACATTTCATTTTTCTCATTTTCTCTTTCCTCTCTCAAGTCACTAGTTCTTGTTCCTTATTTATCTCACTCTTTTTTGTAGTTAGCTGCAGTTTGTTTTGCTTAAGGTAACAACCACTCTCAAACATCTTAGTCTCACTAGCTTATCCCTCTCTCCACGAATTCCTCATCCTAACCCAATCTAGGCCCCAATCAACTTTAATCTATATTTACTCTTAGAATTTTTACTTTTTTACTTGCCTTGAAAAGAAAATAGTATAGACCTTTCCATGTACATCTTTCTTTGGTTGATTGACCTACAATGAGTGCCCTAATTTATTTATTTGTTTATTTGTTTGTTTGTTTATTTATTTCAAACCCTTAACTTCTTTGTATTGGCTCCTGGGTGGAAGAGTGGTAAGGGTGGGCAATGGGAGTCAAGTGACTTGCCCAGGGTCACACAGCTAGGAAATGTCTGAGGCCAGATTTGAACCCAGGACCTCCTGTCTCTAGGCCCGACTCTCAATCCACTGAGCTACCCAGCTGCCCCTACTAGTGCTCTAATTTAAAAAAAAAATCTAATCTAGTCTACTTCATGCCTAAGACCTTAAAAAACCTCAATCTCTCCAAAATCTAAAAAACCTTTGTCATTGGCTTCAGTTCTATCTGACTCTATGATCTCTTTGGGGTTTTCTTGGCAAAGATGTCAGAGTGATTTGCCATTTCATCCTCTGGCTCATAAATGGAGGCAAACAGGATTAAATGACTTGCCCAGGGTCACATAGTTTATAAGTGTCTGAGGCCAGATTTGAACTCCAGAACACGAGTCTTCTGAACTCCAGAATGGATACTCTATCTACTGTGCCACCTAGCTGTCCCTGACAGATTATTTTTTGATAACTTTTAGATATGATTGAAATCTAAAGGGAATGATAGTTATGCCTTTTCCTTGCTGTATGTAATTAATGCATTATTATCCAACCATTTCAAGCTATTCATGTGTGCTTACTTTTTATGTTTATTTGATCCATTGTATTTGGATTTCAATGATTCTGCTCCCTTCTTGTTTTCAAAGTAGGTACTTGAAAGAAATTAATTCTGTTAAAAATCATTCTATTCCACCAGTACTATGTTTAAGTTTTCAGAATAATTTATTCTTGAGGACAAATTGTTTTTCTTAGCTTTTCAGAATAGCATATTTTAGCCTTTCCCTCCTTTTCTCACTGTTGATGGTAAGACTAGGCAATTTGGACTGCTTAGTATACAACTTGTCTTTTCCTGGCAATATGCAAGATTTCCTCTTTAGCCTGGAGGTTATGAAGCTTGAAAACTACATTTCAGGGTAAGTCGAATTTGGGATTTCTTTATGCTGGCATTCTATGAATTTAATATAGCCATTCATTAGCTCCTGGTATCTTTTTTTTTAACCTTTATCTTCTGTCTTAGAATTGATACTAAGTATTTGTTCTAAGGTAGAGAAGTGGTAAGGACCAGTCAATTTTGGGGCTAAGTGACCTGCCCCTGGTCATAAAGCTAGGAAGTGTATGAGGCCATATCTGAACCCAGGACCTCTCATCTCCCAGCCTACCTCTGTATTCATGGATCCCAATTGCTACCCTTCTCTTCATTTCAATATTTATGTAGACAATTTGTTATAAAACTTCCTGAAATATTAAATTCAGGCTTTTAAAAATATTGTGCTTTTCAGGGTATATTGACTATGTCTCTGACGCTTGTTTTTAAGATTGCTTTAACTTGTAGAGATTGCATGTGTTCCAATTTGAATGACTCTTGACCTTTCTTTAATAATCCTTGTTGCATCTCTACAGTTAAAATTCCATTTTATACAATATTTTATACGGTAGCCAGTGCCTTATTAAAATTTTACTGCCTCTGTCCTAAACACAAAAGTTGTTCTTTTGATTAAAAAAACAATGAGCCTTTATTTTTCTTTCTTATTTTACTTCCTTCAATTATTTTAGTAGGTTTCTTTTTGTTTTTGTTTTTTTTTTTTGGTAATCCTGGGAGTTCTTATGACTGTTCCATTCTCTTTCCTGGGTATCATGTTGCAATTATAGCAGAATTACTTTTTCCTCATTCTGGACATTTCTCTCTGAATTCTTTTGCCATAAAGTACTTTTTCACCAACTTAATATATTTTTTATTTTTGCTCTTGCAAATTTATTTGGTCTTTCTGCTGGTTCTTCTATTGCTATTTATTCATGAAGATTATGTTCCCCCCACTTTTATTGTTCTTTTACTTTCTTTGACATATTTATTAGTGTTTTGACATGATAAAGGGGAGCTAGGTTGGACAAGGCTTCTCAGTTATCTTAAGAGAAGTCCCTTTGAACCTACTTTGAACACGAACTCTTCCTTCTAGTACTCAGAGCCATTTAGTTTTCAGTCTATTTCAAGTCATTTGTCCCTTGTGCTTTTTGCTCATTCAGAGTATTGAAATGGCAGATATAATCTTGGCCTAGTGACATAATTTTCTTGTTTAGTTTATCAGTTTTATCCACTTTCCTATATTCATATTTTGATGGCTCATTTCTTCTAATATGCAACATTTTATTTTTTCAATTCAATTGAATTTAAAAATATAAAGCCCTCCCTATATGAAGGTATTGTTCTTAGATGCACTTGGAGAGATAAAGAATTTATATAATTCATTATGGTCTCTCTGCCTCTAATGAAGGCAGAGAGATCTTTAATAGAGAGATCCTTCTATGAGTTCAATGGCTACATTTTATATACTGAATGTGCAGGAGAAAGAGCACTGACTTGTCTGTCAGAGGACTTGTGTTCAAATCCCTCCTTTGATTCTTATTCTGATTCTACCTCTGTGACTGTGGATAAATCACTTATGCTTCTTGAGTGGCCTAGTGGATAGAGTGCCATATCTGGAATCAGGAAGATCTGAGTTCAAATCTGTCTGCAGATACTTCCCAGTTGTGTGACCCTGAGTAGGTCATTTAACCCTGTTTGCTTCAGTTTTCTCATTTGTAAAATGAGTGGGAGGAGGAAATGGCAAAACATTCCAATATCTTTTCCAAGAAAATGCTAAAAGGGGTCACAAAAAGTTAGACAAGACTGAAATCAACCAAACAATAACAATACAAAATTAAAGAATTAGACTAGAACTCTGAGGTCCCTTCTTTTTTTTTTTTTTAAACTCTTACCTTCTGTCTTAGAGTCAATACTGAGTGTTGGCTCCAAGGCAGAAGAGTGGTAAGGGTAGGCAATGGGGGTCAAGTGACTTTCCCAGGATCACACAGCTGGGAAGTGTCTGAGGCCAGATTTGAACCTAGGACCTCCCGTCTCTAGGCCTGGTTCTCAATCCACTGAGCTACCCAGCTGCCCCCTCTGAGGTCCCTTCTAATGATCCTAAAATGTTCAAACTTCTTGTTTGACATTTAGAAGACTTTCATAATCTTGAACATTTTAATTTTCTTATTTTAGCTTTTATTCATTGCTGTTTAGTTGTTCCCTTGTGTCTGACACTTTATGACCCCAAGTATACCAACACTGTTGGCAAAAAGGTTAAGTGACTTGTCTATGGTCATCTACCTAGTATGTGTCTTAAGGTTGATTTGAACTCAGATATTCCTGACCTCAGGCTCAGGATTTCACAATACCAGATCTCTAAGTGCTTTTGCAGAGGTTGAAATTGCCTTGCTATTACTGTTTCTCAGTCCATACTCACACCAGAAGAGGGAAAGTTTTTCATACACTACACCTATCTTCAGGGATGTCTCAGAAGTTGAACTTTCTTTTTCTTCTTCCCTTTGTCAGAATCATACCTGACCAAACTACCCTAGTCAAAGCAACCCATTGCTGGCGATTACAGAGAGATAAGCTCAAGGATTTCTAGAGACATGTACAGAATTCTTCACGTAATCTTACCTGCATCCCATAGCAAGATATACTCACAAGTCTTATCTTCAACAAAATGTCTGCTATTGTTAGGAGCCTTCTCTCTTATTTGATTGTTTTTGACAATATTATGTTCTAGGTCTTGGAAATACTACTGTCTTGCACATGATATGACTTAAAAAAAAAAACCCAACAACAACCCTTATTCTCTGCCTTAGTAACAACTCTAAGGCAGAAAGGGAAAGGGCTAGGCAAATGGAGTTAAGTGACTCGACCATGGTCACACAGCTAGAAAGTATCTGAGACCAAATTTGAACCCAAGACTTCCTATCTCCAGGTCTGGCTGTCTATGCATTGAGTCATCTATGTGTCCTGATATATTCCTAATAAATGTTTATTTAATTCAACTGGAGGACAGATTTTAGTGGCACTAGTAAGAAGGAAATTAATTACAAGGAATCTAACTAGATCTGAAGCATACAAATAAAGAAGGAAAGTTGTCTGGGAATTCTGCCCTCTCCTTCAGCTCTTTCTCTTACTCTGGCTGATATAGCCCACAGCTGGCACTAGCATTCCTCTGACCTTCCCTTTGACTCTCTTCCCTTTCTTTCTTATGGGAAAGAGAGGAAGTAGCAGCACTGCTCACCTGTGCTCCTCCCTCCTCCCACTTCCTAGCCTGGTTTGGAGCTGGGAGGTCTGTATAGACTCTTGTCAAGGTATGCTTAACTGGACTCAGGAGAGGCAACCTAGTTCCATCTAATTTGCAGAAATGCTGGTGATTTTGTGTCTTTGGGGTTACTGTTAAGAATTATGCTCTCAATTTATAGAAGTACTTCCTGATTGATTTGCATGTTTGCACTGAGCTAGAAATTTTCCCTAAAGTCCACATGCTTTCAAGTCCCCATAAAATATTACTCTATCTCTCAAGCAAAATTATTTCTGTTGATTCAATGGAGTTTGCCCATTATTTTCCATAGTCATAAAAGATGGGCTAGCTTAGCTGTGGGACAGAGAAGTATCAGGTCCTGCAAAAACCCAGTGAAAACACCACACTCTGGTTTCTACTCTGGTTTTTTAAGTGGCATCCTCTATGAATCTCTATGTGTTCTCTCATGCTTTATATATCCCTATTGTATGAGATACATAAGGGGTGAATGGAATGTTCAGGACCTTTGGTGTGAAGGCTTGCTGAACCCTTTTCAGGGTTATTTATCCACCTTTGGTGTTCACCTTTCACCCAACTCATACCTGTGGCTCCAAGAAGCTGTAACATGTGCAGCAACCATACTCTGGTAAAACTTTCTTTGCAGGAGGGCTCATCCAGGTTGAGAGTAATCAATAGGCCTCAAATTTTTTGATGAGTTAGGGAGATGTCTAACCCAAGCATGTAAAGACCTTTCCAGACAGAATGGATAGATGAGAACCATTTGTTCCAATGGCCATGAAGGTGGCCAAAACAGGCTCTGTAGAAAGCTTAGAGCTTGGCTAGACATGGAAGATGTGACTGTCTACCTTTTGATCCAGTCATACCACTGCTGGGTTTGTAACCCAAAGAGATAATAAGAAAAAAGACTTGCACAAAAACATGTATAGCTATGTTCTTTGTGGTGGCAAAAATTGGAAAATGAGGGGATGCCCTTCAGTTGGGGAATGGCTGAACAAATTGTGGTATCTGTTGGTAATGGAATACTATTGTGCTGAAAGGAATAATGAGCTGGAGGAATTCCATGTGAACTGGAAAGACTTCCAGGAATTGATGCAGAGTGAAAGGAACAGAACCAGGAGAACATTATACATAGAGGCTGATACACTGTGGTACAATCTAATGTAATGGACTTCTGTATTAGCAGCAATGCAATGATCCAGAACAATTCTGAGGGACTTATGAGAAAGAACACTATCCACATTTAGAGGAAGAACTGTGGGAGTAGAAACCCAGAAGAAAAACAACTGCTTGATCATATGGGTTGATGGGGATATGATTGGGGATATTGACTCTAAATGATCACCCTAGTGCAAATATCAATAATATGGAAATAGGTCTTGATCAATGACACATGTAATACTATGCGTTGGCTACAGGAGGGGGTGGGAGGAGGAGAGGGAAAGAACAGGAATCTTGTAACCATGGAAAAATATTCTAAATTAATCAATTAAATACAATCCACCCCCAAAATAACTGTGGGAACAAAAATGCAGAAGAAAAAAAAAGACATGGAAGATGCCAAGGTTATCCATTGCATCCTGAGTCATCTCCAGTCATCCTGACTTTTGTCTTGCCACTGGACTTAGATGACTTTAAAAGTGAAAGTGAGGTTCATGACTCATGAATTAATTTATAAATCAAGATATAGTCTCGTGATACCATTGATCCTCTTTAAATCAAAAGACAAACAATGATATATCCCTGGGTTCATACAAAAAGCTCCTGGAGGTCTAAGACGTAAAATCCACCAAAGGGTTTGGTCAGTAATAATGCTGTGTCAATAAGGCCAGAAAGAGTTGTAACCTTTGATGACATATTCCCTATTCTCTGCAACCTCAATATGTCAACAATGTAATGTATCAACCAAGAAATTAAATGTAATCTTAGCCTGCATTAAAAATAATAGTTCACATTTAAGTAGTACTTGAAGGTTTGCAAAGCATTTTACATACACTATATTATAAAATCTTCACAATAATCCTGTGAAGGGGCAGCTGAGTGGCTTAGTGGATTGAGAGTCAGTCTTAGAAATGGGGTCAAATCTGGCCTCAGACACTTCCTAGCTGTGTGACCCTGGGCAAGTCACTTAACCCTCACTGTCTAACTCATGATTCTACCTTAGAACTGACATTTAGTATTGATTCTAAGACAGAAGGTAAAGGTTTGAAAAAGAAACAACCAATAATCCTGTGATATGGGTCAAATTATTATGTTCACTTTACAGATGTGGAAAATGAAGCTCAGAGGGCTTTAAGTGGCTTGCCTAGTATTACTCAGGTATGTGAGGAGGGAAACAACCCATTCTTCCTGACTATAAGGCGAGCACTCTATCTTTTATGCCAAAATAAGATACTAGCATCTATAAATAAAGTCATAATATTACCATATTTTACCTTGGTTAGGTCTCATTTGGAGTATTGTGTTCTGTTCTAGGTACATATAAGGAGAGAGATTGATAAGCTTAAGAATGTCTAGAGAAGGAGAGTGTAGGCACTTGAAGGAATTCCATATGAAGATTTATGGAAAAAGCGGGGTTTTAGCTTGGAAAAAAGAATTCTTAGTGGATCTGTCTTGAAGTTTTCATAGGGCTGTCACATGGAAGAATAATCACTACTTTTTCCTCTTGGTCCTAGAAGGCACAACTAGGAAAAATGAGTAGAAATTGCAAAAAGGCAAATTTAGGCTTGAATGATGGAAAAATTTCCTAATAACTAGGGTTATCCAAAAGTTGAGTGGGCTATCTTAGGAGGCAATGGATTGTTTCCCATTTGAGGTCTTTAAGCAAAAACTGGATAACAACAACTTGAGTATATTGAAAAGGAATTTTTTATTTAGGTAGGGGTTGGATTTGATGGCCACTTGTAATCCTTCTAAGGAAGATTTGTTTCCTGAGTTCAACTCTTATCTCAGATGTTTATCAACTAGGTACCCTGGGTAAGCCACTTAACTGTTTGCCCATCAGCTGGCAAACAAATATTTTCTAATCACTTACTTTGTGCCAAGCACTGTGCTAAGTTCTGGGAGTGAAAAAGGTACAAAGAAAAGCAAAAATACTTCCTGTCTTTAAGGAACTTGCGTCTTAATAGAGGAGACACTGTATAAAGAAACAGGAATGTATGAAATACGTAAAGAGTAAATGTAAAGTGATCATAGAAGTGAAGGCTCTAGTAGTAGTAAGGAAAGGAAATAAATGTGTACAGTAATTACTATGTATCAGGTACCATGACAAGCACTTTTTACAAATATTAACTTATTTGATTTGCACACCAACTCTGGGAGTTAAGATACTATTATTTCCCCCATTTTACAGTTGAGAAAACTGAGGAAAATGGAGATTAAGAGACTTGCCCTGGATCACACATCTAGTGTAAATGTTTGAGTAAAAAAATCTGATTTGAAATCAGATCTTTCTGATTCTAAGTCTAGAGCTCTATCCCCTGCACCATTAGCTGCCTTTATGGAGGAAGTAGGCTCTATTTCCTCATTTATAAAAGGTGAATACTCATATTATCAACCTCTCAGTATGCTTATGGAAATTTAATGAAATAATTTATGTGAAATACTCTGGAACAATAAAGAATGCTTTAAATGTTAGCAATCAACTATTGTTATTCAAACTCAGAAATTCTCCGATTCTACAATTTCTTCAGTGTGCTTGTACCAGACTAGGGTCATGGATCTCAGGTAACACGAGGGCTTGAGACATTAGCACCACTGTCCTATTGTCTACTGTCTGAAAATTCTTGTTTGACAAGGGGATGGAAGTGGGGATGGGGTGGAGAATTCAGTTATATCACCAAATGGCTTCCAGAAGTCATGTTAACACATTTTAAGAAGAGTGTGTATCTTGTTGTTCTGGAGCTGTTTCTGTCATGTCTGACTCGGTGTCCCCATTTGGGATTTTCTTGGTAGAGATGCTGGAATGGTTTGCCATTTCCTTCTTATTTTGTAGATGAGGAAACTGAAGCAAACAGGGTTGAATGACTTGTTCCAGGGTCACATAGCTTGTAAGTGTCTGAGGCTAGACTTGAACTCAGAAAGATGAGTCATCCCGATTCCAGGCTTAGCACTCTGTCTACTACAGCACCTAGCTGCCCTGACTGCATATTTATAGATTCCATTACTAATGATTTATTAATATCTGATTATCTCAAGATTTGAATAAAGCATTTTAGAGCAGTAACAGAGAAAAGGATGCTTCTTATTTGTTCTCACAGGATGTTAAGGATATAATATATCAGATATTGGTCTTGTAACACAGAAACAAGTATGAATGTGTATGAGGGTGATGATAACTGTATCTCTTCTTATAGTCTTTCTACTATTAATCCTCTCTACTTATCTTCAGATTGACCTTATGCTCATAAGTGATTGGTAATTTGATATAGTAGGTGTGATGATTGATATCACAAACCCATTATTGAAGGATTGTGTTAGGAGTTTTCCTGCCTAACCAGTGGTATTCTGGTATATATTTAACTGCTGGCTCTTTAGGGGAAAAAAGTATACATGACAAAAATCTTAAATATAATTTGCATTATTAACATTTTCTTTATAACTTTCTTAAGACTTGACAACTAATGAAATAATAAACCAGGCCCTGATTTGTAGAATGCACTGATTTCCAACATGTAAATGCTCACACACACAAAAATTAACAATTCTTCTAACTACTATGTATTAGCCCCAGCACACCCTTGTCAAAATTACCTCATACTAAAAATTTGACCCTGCATTAGTTTATAGTTACTTGGAAATTAGAGACATCATTTTGCTGCCTTTCATTCAGTTCTAAACAGAATAACAGGGTTTGGACAGTGGGCAGGGCAACAGTGAGTCATGTAACTAGACTGATGAAGGAGAGTCCCTAATTGGATTGATTGGATCTCCTTGATTTAAAACTAGAAACTATCTTGTCTCCCAAACTGTGGCAACATCATGAAAAATCCTATCAATTGAAGTAACAGACAGAATAAATATTTGTTCCAACTATGTACAAGGTACACTGCTTGGCACTGTAGATGCAAAGATATGAATATAATAGTCCCTACCCAGATACCTCCCCCCATATCTAGGGAGAAGGAGAGGAGGGGTTACATTACATAAATAACTAACTATAATACAAGAAAAATTGAGGAAAGAGTGAGCACTGAGAACTGGCCCATTGTAGATATTTATTAAAATGCTTGTTTGTTGACTAATTGACAAAGAAAATTAGTGGAGATGTACTAGAACTGCCAGGTATCAAAATGTGCTCTACCATGATAATTAGAGACCCTGTTTAGTTCTGTAAAGGAAACAGAGAGATGAATCAATGGGAAATAATGGAGAATCCAGAGAGATAACCTAAGAAATATAAAAGATAAGTATTCAATAAACTTACACTTCAATAACACCAAAGAATGGAACTGCTAGTTAATTAAAACTGTTGGAGTAAATGAATAGCAAAATTCTGCTTGGATCCATACTTCAAAACATATGCCACAATAAATTCTAACTGGATCAGCAATCTAAATATAAAAAGACAAACCATTAAAAACTTAGAAGAAAAAGGAATAATATGTGTGTCTGAACTATGGAAAGGAAGGTTATTTTTAATTTATCACATAAATAGAATAAATCACTGGAAACAAAATCAGTGGGTTTGATTATACAAAGATAAAAGGATTTTGAATAACAGAATGCATTATTTCCAAAATTAAAAGAAGAACATATTGGGGAAATATTTCAGATCAAAGTTTGAGATCTAGAATCTATATGGAACTAATTAGTACACAAAGCTTATAACACACTCTTCCCTATTAGAACAGTAAAGGACAAGAATAGAAAGTTTTTTTTTTTTAAATTTTAAACCCTTAACTTCTGTGTATTGACTTATAGGTGGAAGATTGGTAAGGGTAGGCAATGGGGGTCAAGTGACTTGCCCAGGGTCACACAGCTGGGAAGTGTCTGAGGCCGGATTTGAACCTAGGACCTCCTGTCTCTAGGCCTGGCTCTCAATCCACTGAGCTACCCAGCTGCCCCCAGAATAGAAAGTTTTTGAAAGAAGACAAACCATCAATAACTACATCAAAACTACTACAATTACCTAATAATCAGTTAAATATGAGTTTAAAAAACCATAAGATATTCATTAGAAGTGCAAAAATGGACAACGCCCCAATAAACTTCAGTGTTAATAGGAAAAGAGGTACTCCAATACATTGTTGGTGGGATTGTAGACTGATACAGACATTTTTTAAAGTGTTATAGAGTTATGCATTTGTTACAAAAAAAACCTGATGATTGCTTTTGATTCAGCAATTCTATTACTATGACTTCATTCCCAATTATTATTATTAGGAAAAAAGATCTATCTGTAAATAAGTTTCACAGCTGCCCTATTTCTAATAACAACAAAATGGAATCAATCAAGAAGTACAACAATTGCAGAATTGTTGGAACAAATTATGATATATTAATGGAATGAGTTGTTATTGTAACATAAACCAAGATAAATATGAATCTTACACAGAAATGAGGTGCCAGTTTTATGTCAGCAGAACAAAACTATACACTGATTATAAGAAAGGGGAAAACACAAGAGAGGGGAAAAAGGGAAGAAGAAAAGAAATAGAGGAGAGAGAGACATGGAAGAGAGGGAAACAGAAATAAAGGAGTGAGAACTTTAGACAGAACTGGAAGGGGACATAACATTAAATTTCTCCTCTTTCCTTTTTTGTTCTCAATTCATTTGATTTTAGACTAAAGAATTTTAGTTAATTTTTGCCTCTTGTTTTGTATGGTTAATTATTTCATTTTATCAAAAGTTATTAAATTTGTATGTAAGGTGACTTAGGGTCTTGGAGATTTATTTTCAGCCATTTGTAGAGAGGAATTCAGGCCAACAGGGTAGAAGAAAATTATCTTGCTTTCTTAGCTTAGCTTTTCTGCTTGCTCAATACCTAAAGCATCCCGGGGATCTGATCAAAACAACAGTACCACTATTCCTTAGTACTTTGTTGGAAGGTAGTATTTGAAATAATTTAAGGTGAATGTGTATTGTCAGTTAGGAATTTATTGGATTTCAGTGAGACCTCCTAACCCCAAATCATATAGAGACTTGGAACAGAGGCATTGATTCTTCATCTAGATTTTCTCCAAAGGAATCTAGTCTTTTTGCTACTCTCTGATTTTCCATCTCACTCCTAATGGAAGCTATCTCAAACCTTACTTTCTTTCCTTAAGACTTCTTTCTCTTCATCTCAAAACTCTCTGATGTGCCACTCTCTCCTCTGTTTACCCTAGTCTTTGAGAGGTACTCTCATTGCCAAGACTCACCACTCTATATGTGCCCTTACTATCATCCTTTCCCATCTTCATCAGATTTCCTCCTCATTTATCCCCCTTTCTTCTGATCTTTGGCTTTTCTGTATGTGCTTGTTTCTTCCTTGCTTTCTTTGCAAAGTTTCTCTATCCCTAAAAATCCTCTTTGTGAGACCCTAACATCTCAAGTTAATACTGCAAATCTTTTCTCTTTTTCTCAGCTAAACTCTTAGAACTGTGTTGACAAATCTATGGCACATGTGCCAGAGGGGCTGCTCCCCTCCCCTTCTCCACTACACCTGAGGACATTTCTCATATCACTTACCCCTCTGCCCATGAGCTCAATGGGAACGCTTCTTCCCTCCCCTGTCTGCGGTAAGGGCAGGGGGTAGCTCACATGCAGTGTGAAGGTTGCAGTTTAGATATTTGATCTCTAAAAGGTTTGCTAATACTGTTTTAGAAAAAGCTTCACACACTTATTGCCTGTTTCCTCCCCTCTCATTACCCAGCCCTTTAAAATCTGGTTTCTGATTTCACCTTTCATTTGAAGCTTCTTCCTCCAAAGTTACCAATGATCTCTTTATTCTAAATCCATACTTACAATTCCCACATCTGAAGGTCTTTTCTAAATTCTCATCCTTTTTGGCCTTACTACTGAATTGTTATATTGTTGACCATTCTCTTCTTCTCTGAGATACTTTCTTCTCTCTAGGCTTTCATTACAGTAATCTTTCCTAGTTATCTTTATACCTGTTTGACTGCTTCTTCTCAGCCTCCATGCACCGTATCTACTTATATTTTTTTGTCTACAGGGTCACTCTCTTTACTGCTGATGTGGTGACCTGTAATAGAGAGTCTATTATATGTGCATGGGAGGAAATTTCTCTTGTAATTTATATTTGTTTTACTGTTTGAAATGAGTTTCTTTTGTTTAATGTGTTCTTTGCCTGGTAGATGTAAACACATCTCCACCAAATTTAGTTGTTGTCTTCAGAAAGTTGGTATCTGCACTGTCATTTACCTCTTTACCTAAAATTCCGAGTTCCCACAATAAATACACTTAGCTAACCAAATTCCCACTGAGATGGTGAATAGAGGTAGTAAGGCTATGGTAAGGTAAGGTGGAAGTTAAGCAGGAACAGGACTCAAGGGAAAAGATTCTCACTGACAGATAGCTTTAGGTGTCTCAAGCAGCTCTGTTGGAATATCTATCAGCCAGCAGCAACAGGATACAAACAGGTACACAGGAACAAGTAGTTGCATCAGAAGGACAACCACAGGAGAGGGAGAATAGTCAAATTCACAAGGTCCACCCAAGGAGATAAGACAAACTCAACTTACTCCTTCAATTGTATCTTAGAAGAAGCTCTGTCACTTCCCTAGAATTCTGGAACCTTCTTGGCTCTGCCTTTTCAGCAGCTCCTGCTCCTACTCTTTCCTTATTTCCTTATAACAAGGTCTAACCCTCTTTCAAAATATGAGGACAGTTAAGTCCAGTAATATGAAGCGATTTATCCAAGGTCACAAAACAAGCTAGTTGCAGAGGTATAATTACAACCAAGGTAAATTGGCTTTATTATGCTTGCTCAATGGGTTTATTAAGTGATTTTATGGAAAGAATATTAGACTAGAAGTTGAGAAATCTAGATTTAGTCCTGGCTCCACAAGAAAGTAGCTTTGCATTAATGTGTTAGTCCATCAGTATATATCAGTAGCTAGTTGGTACATTGGATAGAATGCTGGACTTGTGGTCTTAAAGGCCTGAGTTCAAATCTTACCTCAGACATTTACTAGCTATGAAAGCCTAGGTAAATCATTTAATCTCTCCCAATCTCAGTTTCCTTGTGCACAAAATGGGAATAATATTAGTGCCAACCAAGGATGTTGTGATCAAATGAGTTAATACAGTATATGTAAGGTGCTTTGCAAATCTCAAAGTGCTATATAAGTGCTAGCCATTATTATTCATCTAAATATCTATGAATCTATCTGTTTGTCTGTCTGTCTGTCTATATACTTAAATAGATGAGTAATGAGTTGGGCCATAGATTGAATAGGAAAAGGAGAGCAGGGAACTATGAAGTTGCCCAGTTTTTTCAAATTGAATTTTATTTTTTTCAATTACATGTAGATACTATTTTTCATGATTTTTTCTGACACTTTGTGATTCAGATTCTCTCCTTCTCTCCCTACCCCTTGTAAAATTAAAATTAATGTGTAATACTTGAAGTATTATCTTTATTATAAAGTTTATTATCTGACAAAATAGAATCCGTGACTAAGTTTTCTACCTGCTCAAAATGCCTTCTCCACCAAAGCTGCTGACAGGAGGAAAAAGAAGACCTAGACATGGAACTCCACCCAATTTATATCTAGTCTCGTCAGCACATAATGACAGGAAGTGATTAGGGTGCTGGTAATAGTAGTTTTGCTGGGGATCGTAGTTTTTAGGGTAACAGATTCAAATTACACACTCTCCACCCCAAGGCATATCAGTACTTTCATATAATAAACATTTCCATATTCCCCATGTTGTGACTGAAGGCATCACATATACAATAAAAAACTCATGAGGGAAATAAAATGAAGGATGACATGGTTTTATCTGTACTCAGTCCCCATCTGAAAGTACCTTCAACATTTCATATTTGTACTATCTCTCACCTCTCTTTTATTTATTTTAGTTTTTAAGGATTATTTTTTTGACTTTACCTCACATCTCTTTTTAAAAAAAATTAACAAATATTACTTTCTCCCCACCCCCAAAACTCACTGAAGAGAGACAAATTTCTTGTAATGAATGTATAGAGTCAAGCAAAGCAATTTCTCTCGACTACCTATGAAATGTATATATTTATTTACATATATTTCACATATTTATATGTACATTTCATATATAACCAATGTAGTCATTTATATATATGAATGTCTCATTTTGTATCACAAATCTATCACATCTGATCATGGATAATATATTTCATCCTTGGTCCTCTGGAATCATGAATGATCACTGTATTGATTATAGTTCTTACACCTTTGTAGGAAAAGTTTGGCACAAAAAGGAGATCTTTGGAATGTTGCAAGCAAGGAAGTTTGAAGAGCAGGAGCTACAGTTGGAAGAGCAATAGAGGCTTGTGGGAAAGAGAACTGGCAGGGGGAACTTTTTCTCTGAACTTGGTGGGAGATGGAGGACTTTTGTCTCAACTCAGGTTTCATATTTGGACACCTGAGGTTTTCCCTATTTTTCCCTGTGTACCTTGAAGATCTGACAGTGTTCTTGCTTCTCCTGAATAGCACCAAAGAGACTGGCTAGACATTACAGCAGCTGAAGGGGTCCTTTGACTTGGAAGCTTGCTGAACCAGCCTGAAGACATCCTACCCAACTCTGTGCTCACTGAGAAAGACCTTTGCTTCCCTGTCTGTAGATTAGATAAATGACAGATTAGAGGAAGGAGGAAAGAGCATTTTTGGCCAAAGCCATTGGCTTGGCCCAAACCAAAAAGGACCCCATACCTATAGTGACTGAATAGGGTTTCCTGCCCCACTCTCCATACCCATCCTTGAACCTGTGTTACAATAAACCACTGTTAAGATATCTGCAGTCAGAAAGGTTCTTTGTGAATACCTGTCTAGGGTTGTGGGTGTGAGGGGAAATTTGGGGGAGTCAACTCTATTAAGCTTTGGTTAAGCAAAACTCCAAAGCTGTCCATCATTGTTGTTCTCCCATCATTATTTGTTCTCCCTGACAGGGCTCTGTTCAGAAAAGGCTTCTTAGGCAGATCCTTAAGTCCTGGAAACCTGTCTATATCACACCCCATAGAGGCCTTTCTTTCTTTTTTTAAATACTATTTTGAATATTTTCCCATAGTTACATATTTCATGTTCTTTCCCTCTCCCCCAAATCCTCCTAACCCCACCTTAGCCGACACACAATTCCACTGGGTTTTACATGTATCATTGATTAAGAGCTAATTCCATATTATTGATAGTTGGACTAGAATTATTGTTTAGTGTCTACATCCCCAATAATATTCCCATCAGCCCATGTGTTCAAGCAGTTGTTTTTCTTCTGTGTTTCTCCTCCCACAGTTCTTCCCCCATAGAGGTCTTTCAACTGAACACTTTTTCTTCTCCATCCCTGTATCAATATCATCACAGGGATAATCTCCTTGAAGCCCTCAGTGAAGAAAGAGGAGGGTAACCCAGATAGGATAGGCTTAACACACACACGTCTATCAAACAAACACACCTTTGGGTTTCTCTTCATTAATCAATTATAGCAGTTAAACCATCATTTTAACACCTTTCAAAACTGATTGTTCATACAGTGGTCTTTTCATTTGTTTTGCTCATTTCATTCTTCTCCAGCTTATAAAAATCCTCACAATAAATGTTTGTTGGTTTTTTTTATTAGATAGAGGCACTTGAGTTATGGCCTTGTATAAGAACAACGCGGACTCTAATAGGTATAAGCAACTGAATCAATGATAATGAATTTTTTTAATAAAAATAATACCTGTTTTTAAAATAGCTGTATGGCCATTCACCAGTTGGAACATAAGATGGCTTTGCACTTTCATAGGTTCTACTTCTACTGGCATAATAACAAACCTTGTATACTTCTTCATCCTGTACAATACTTTCATCTTTCATAACAGAATGCTTGGAAAGCTCTCATATGTTTGTTTTCATATCTTGAGAGTGTCAACATAATACAACTCTTGCTTCTCATTCTCATACCAAGTGATTAACTCATTTCCTTCTCGGGTAGACATGTCCTTGATTTTTTTATGTCACCTCTCATGGACAAGTCATCACTGATAACATTGTATGACATTTGCATTGCCTGTTACTTACACCTTTGATTCCTCTGCACTTAGGTGTTGCACAATTCATAGTCATATGACATTAGTTGGTGAATAAACATATTAAAGATTTTTTTAGTTGCAAGCACCTTAGGACCACTAAAAGCCCTGTATATTTTTCTAAGTGGAATCTAGCTCAATCTTTTCCTTTTTTCCAACTCTGAGTCTGATCATTGTCTCTCTACAATGCCTGATCAAGATATATATTCAATACTAATTTACCTACATATTTTAATCTTGACAATATGTTTTCTATCCATTTTATTTTTCTGGAATGGATGTTTAAACTGAACTTGTCCTAAAAACTACGGATTTCACTGTGAATATGTTTTATCACAATGAAAATAGCCCAATGTCATCTGAAAATAAAGCATGTAGAGAATGTTGCCATTGACATATACTTTTCTTCTGTCTTGACTAAGGGAAAGTATATTTTTTATGACATCGGTAAACACTCTAGATCAGTGATTCCCAAAGTTGGCGTCACCATCCCCTGGTGGGTGCTGCAGCGATCCAGGAAGGTGGTGATGGCCACACTTTTTTTGTATTACATTCTATTCTGAGTTCAATAAATAGTTTCATAATTTCCAGGGGGTGCTAAGTAATATTTTTTCTGGAAAGGGGGTGGTAGGCCAAAAAAGTTTGGGAACCACAGTTCTAGATGAACATATTATACATCTACATTTTATATGATTGATGATGTAAATGTTACCTAGGTTGTTAATATTGTTATGATATGAATAATAAATTTCTCATTTGAGTGGAGCCTTCAAAACTCTAGTTGGTTCAGCTAAATCACATACTTAAAAAAATCAATCTAGGCATTATAAATGTGGAACATTTGAATCTATATTTAAATCAATTGTGTGACTAAAGATGTAGCTTGCTGTAAAAATTACCTGGGAAAGTCTGCCTATTTCCTTTTCATGTTTTCATCAAGGGTACACTTGACATATGAATATGTTATTCTTATAATGACTTCATAGAAAATAAGAGATGGTTTCTGGATCAAAAGTTGTTGATGTTCTCTTGGTTGCATTTTTTGGAATAATAAAGGCTCACTGTGATAATATCCCTTTTTTTGGTATAATCTTCCAATTTTTAAAATATCTTAAAAATGGATTCCCTAATTCCTTTAAACTAGTGTCACCTCCAGAATGAATTCCTTTCATATGTATAAGTAATAATAATTTTAACAGCAACAGTAATAAATAGGTAGCACTTATGTGGCATCTATTATGTGTCAGGCATTGTTTTGTGTTTTGCAAATATCTCATTTGATCTTCTCAGCTCTGGAAGGTAGGTGCTATTATTGCTCCCATGTTATAGTGGAGAAACCTGAGACACACAAAAGTTGTTATTTGTCCAGGTTACACAGCTAGGAAATGTCTGAGGAAGGACTTGAACTTAGGTTTTCCTGAATCTAAGCCCACCACTCTTTTCACTGGCCATTTAGCTGTCTCAGTACAAGTATGTACTAGTATTAACCATCCTCTCTTCTGGGGTTCTTTTCAAGTAATTTAAATTCAAATCAATATAATTCAACAAACATTTGTTAAAAACCCACAAAATGCTTATAGTGTTGAGAACACAAAGTTAAAAAGGCAATAGTCCTTGCTTTCAAGGATCTTGGGAGTAGGATTTGAGACAACATATATATAAATTAGTGAGCACAAGATAGTTTGAGGAGGGACAAAATACTTAAAAGAGGAAGAGAACAATGACAATTTGAAAAATATTAGTAGAGACACAAATGGAGGAAAAAAGAAATCTAACCCTTAACTTCATTTATTCATTCATTCATTCATTCATTCGTTTGTTTGTTCGTTCATTCATTCATTCATTCATTCATTTATTCATTCATTCATTTATTTATTTACGTATTCATTCATTCATTTATTCATTTATTCATTTATTCATTTATTCATTCATTCATTCATTTATTTACTCATCTATTTATTTATTTGTCTATCTATCTATCTATCTATCTATCTATCTATCTATCTATCCATTCATTCATTCATTCATTCATTTATTTATTTACTTATTTATTTATTTATTTGTTTGTTTGTTTATTTATTCGTTTTTAAAACCCTTACCTTCCATCTTGGAATCAATACTGTGTATTGGTTCCAAGGCAGAAGAGGGGTAAGGGCTAGGCAATAGGGGTTAAGTGACTTGCCCAGGGTCACACAGCTGGGAAATATCTGAGATCAGATTTGAACCTAGGACCTCCCATATCTAGGCCTGGCTCTCAATCTACTGTAACTCTTAACTTTAAATGTGAATAGATTAAACATTCTAGAAAAACAAGTCAGTGGACTATATGGACAAGAAAACAAATCTTCACAATTTATTGATTTTAAGAAACATATCTAAAAAGCAAAGATAGCTGAATCCAAAAAAGCAGGAGTATCAATCATTATCTCAGACAAAGCAAAAATAATATTCACAAAATAATCAGAGATAAAAAAGAAAATATTATGCTTAAAAAAACCACTGACAAATGTATATGTGATTAAATGGGTTAAATCTAAAGTTGTAAAGGAACTATCACCTTAATTGGAAAAAAAAGACATAGAAAGTAACACAATAAAAGTAGGGAATTTTAAAGAATCCCTCTCTTAGGGTTGGATAAATCTAAGTGAAAAATAATTAAATATTTTGGTGTCTTCTGAATAAGACCACTAAAAATGTACATATTTTTCAACACCATTGTCACTTTTAAAGAAACAGAGCATGTATTAGGGCATGGAGAAATTGAAAACAAATATAAATTCCTTCACAGCCTAGCTTCATTCCTTCTTTCCAATTTTATAACATATTGCTCCCTTTATATAGAGTGTATATTCTATAGTCCAGTCAAACTTAGAGTCTTTCTGTTTTTTAATCACAATACTCCATCTCCTTTGTATAGTCCATCCTGCATTCTTGGAATGCAATCTTATTTCACTTCTATTTCTTACAGTCCCTAATTTCTTTCAAAGCACAACTTGAACATGACTTACAAAATAAAGTGTTTCCTAATCACCCAGCTGCTACAAAATTCTCCCCCAAAAGTCACATTGAATTCATTTTTAATATAACTTTGTTTATATTTATATAGGTATGCATTACTCTTTCAAATAGTGAAAACTCCTTGAAGGTAGGGATTGTCTCATTTATATTTTTGTTTCCCTAGTGCCTAGCACATAGTAGGCACTACAAAATGTCTAGTCCTTAATCTTATTGGTTATATGATCACCTATGACTAGTTTTACTTGAAAATAAAGCATCTAAGACGTCCTATGTTTCTGGGATACTTTGTGATTTTGAAAAAAGGTCCAATTGGCAAATTGGAGCCAGCCTTTGATCTCTCTTTAGTAGGACAGACCTTTAACTACTTTCTTACAATCTCTCAGGGGAAAGGCTTCATTTAGCTTTATAATTTCTCTGCTTCCTCTCTTTTTTGTGCTCTAGAGTACAAAAGAGAAACTTGCATAGCAGCATGACACGCAGACCTGGGTGAAAATTCCATGCCTGTCATTTTGCAATTATCAGTTTCCCTGCTGACTAGTTTCTAAATCTCTACAATTCTACCTCCCATCAAGTATCTAACTGCTAGATATTTACTGATTCATTTGCATGAAATACAAAGCTTAAATTTACTCATTACATACTCCCCTCTGCAGCAAATGAAGCTTTTATAACCTGATCTCTGATACAAACTGCTTTTTGTTAAAGCTGTCAGTTGATTATAAATAAATTTGAATCTATACTAGAACTTAACATAAAAAACATAGTACATAGAACATAGAAAGGTTTTAAAAACGAATAATGTGATTTTCTCCCACCTATATCTTCTTGTTTCTATGCTAAATACTCATCTTTTTCCTATTTATTTTTCTAATACCCTTACCTTTCTTCTTCCATTTTAGTCTACCTTACTTGAACATACAGTAAATACAGATAGCAGAGCTTTATTTGTTGGCTTTTGTAAATTTTCTTTGTGATTTGGAGTTGGAGGGAGAGTTGTCCCCATAGACCTTCAATTCAAGTATAGTTACAACAGGCAAGAGTGATGAAGAATTCTGTCCCCATATCTCAAGACTGAAAGGAACCTTATAAAATCACCTTGTCCATTTGCTTAGTTCTAACTCTGTGTAGTCTAAAATGGGGAAATGTTTTAGTCCAGCTATTATATATAGCAGGGGAGGAAACAGATTCCTAGAGAGGTGAAGTATATGATAGTTAGTCAAAATCAGGGCTGGGACTAGGACCAGGTCTCTGAATCCCAGCCTAGTGCTTGGTTCTTTATTCCACAGTGCCTCTCAGGGAAATAGTTCTCTGTTTCACTCTTAAATTTCTCTAGAGTAAGAGATTCTATAGTTCTTTCCTATTTCCCCTATATTTTGTCATTTTTGTTCTTTTTGGTTCATATCTGTGATTTCAATGGTATTCTGTTAAGGCAACTTCCTTTCACTGATGCATAGCAACAACTCAACTTTAACTTATATCCTTAGAGAGTTGCCTGAGATATTGAGAGGTTAAGTGATTTTTTATGATTATACACATAATATAGGTTAGATACTAGACATGAACTTTGGTCTTCTTCATTGAAAGGCTGACCTTTTATTCCCATTATTCCATGTTGCCCTCCATAGCTTTTAATATGCTATAGATTCTTCATAATTATGACTTCACATTATTTTAATCTTTTTAAAATAATATTTCATTTCCCCTTATTATATGAAAAAATAATTTTTAAACATTCATTAAATTTTCTTGAGTTCCAAATTATCTCCCTCTTCCCTCAATCTCCCCTCTTCCCTCAATCTCCCCTACCTCTCCCCTCTTCCTGAGATGGCAAGCAATCTGATATAGATCTTACATATGTAATCATGTAAAACATTTTTCTATATTGGTCATTTTGTAGAAGAGATCTCAACTCAACACAATAAAAGAAGGAGAAAGAGGAGGAGAAGAAAAAGAAAGAAAAAGAAAAAAATGAAAAAGAAAGAGAAATATAATAGTTTCAGTCTGCATTCAGATTCCACCTCTTCTTTATTGGAGGGCAGATAACATTTTTCATCATGAGTCTCTGGAATTGTCTTGGGTTACTGCATTGCTGGGCATAACTAGCTTATTCACAGTTGTTCATAAAAATATATTTCTATTAATCATGGTATAACTCTTCTGTTACTGTGGACAATGTTTTCCTGGTTCTGCTAATTTCACTTTTTATTGGATCTTCCCAGGTTTCTTCTGAAAGCACTCTACTCATTATTTCCTATAGCACAACAGTATTCCATCACAACCATATACCACAACTTGTGTGGTCATTCTTCAACTGAATGCATCCCCTCAATTTCTAATTCTTTGCTGCCAAAAAAGGATCTAGTATAAATATTTATATACATATATGTCCTTTCCATTTGTATTTGATGCCTTTGGGATACAGATCCAGTAGTGGTATCACTGGGTCAAAGGATATACACAGTTTTATAGCCTTATGGCATAGATTGAAATTGCTATCCAGACTGGTTGTATCAGTTTACAACTATACTAAAAGTACATTACTGTCCCTATTTTTTACATCTCCTCGAACATTTGTCATTTTCCTTTCATCATCTTAAACAATCAGATAGATTCAGAGTTGTTTTAATTTACATTTCTCTAATCAAGTGATTTAGAGTACTTTTTTATATGACTGTAGAAAACTTTGATTTCTTATGAAAACTGCCTGTTTACTTCCTTTGAATAACAATTGGATAATGACACATATTCTTATAAATCTGATTCAGTTTTTCCATATTTGAGAAATGAAAAAAGTAAATGCCTTTGTCGAAACTTGTCATAAAAATTTCCTCCCAGTTTCTTGTTTTCATCCTCCTCATTTTCCTTTTCCTCCTCCTCCTTATCTAAGACAGAAAAACAGCAAGGGCTTGCCTTGAGGTTAAGTGACTTTCCAAATTCAGACAGTTAACAAGCATCTGAGGCCAGTTTTGAACCTAGGTTTTCTCAACTCTAGGCCTGGCTCTTTATCCACTGGCTACCTAGCTGCCCCTCCTGCTTTCTCCTGCTGCATTGATTTTGTTAGTGCAAAATTCTGAAAATTTGATATAATCAAAATTATCCATTTTATAGCCCATAATAGACTCTACCTCTTGTTTGGTCATCTATTCTTCCATTATCCATAAAAATCTGACAGATAAACTATTCCATGGTCTCCTAATTTGCTTATCATATCACTTGTGAATATGTAAATCATGTACTTATTTTGACTTTATCTCGGTATTCAGTATGAAATATTGGTCTGTACCTGGTTTCTGCCAATCTGTTTTCCAACTTTCCTAGCAATTTTTGTCAAATAGTGAGTTCTTGTTCCAAAATATTGGCTTTGGGCTTATCAAACTCTAAGGTACAATGATTATTCAGTGTATCTTGTACTTAATTATCCCAGTGACTCACTACTTTATTTCTTAGCTAGAACCAGATTGTTTAGATGATTACTGACTGCTTTGTAATATAATTTGAGATCTGGTGCCTTCCTTTGTATGTTTATTTTGTTGTTGTTGATTCCTTTGATATTTTTGCACTCATGTTCTTCCAGAGGAATGTTATTTTTTCTAGCTTTATGAAATGATATTTTGATAGTTTGATTGGTATTGCACTAAATAAGTAAGTTAATCCAGGTAGAATTGTCATTTTAAATATATTGGCTTGGCCGAGTCATGAACAATTAGTATTTCTTATTTTGTTTAGATCTAACTTTATTTGAGTGAAAAGTGTTTTGTAATTGTTCTCATATAGTTCCTGAGTTTGTCTGTGTAGATAAAAAAAACAAGTATTTCATATTGTCTGTAGTTTTTAAAAAATGGAATTTCTCTATTGTTTCCTACTGCATGTTGTTGGCAATATATAGAAATACTGATGATTTATGTTGGTTCATTTTATATTCTACAACTTTTCTGAAGTTATTAATAATTTCCATTAGTGTTTTAGTTGATTCTCTGAAAACCTTAAAATATACCATCATATCATCTGGAAAGAGTGAAAGTTTTGTTATTTCATTGTTTCTTCAATTTCTTTTTCTCTCTTATTACCATTGTTAGCATGTCTAGAACAATACTGAATAATAGTGGTAATAATGCTTGCTGATGGTTTTAGATAGATATTATTTATCATTTTAAGGAAAGCTCTATTTATTCCTATGTTTTCTAGTCTTTTAACTAGAATGAACATTAAATTTTATCAAAAGTCTTTTCTGCATCTATTGAGATAATTATATTATTTTTGTTGCTACTATTATTAATAAGGGCAATTATGCTGATAGTTTTCTTTTTTTCTCTCTCTTTTTTAAATCCTTACCTTCTGTCTTAGAATCAGTATTATGCATTGGTTCCAAGGCAGAAGAGTGGTAAAGGCTAGGCAATGGGGATGAAGTGATTTGCCCAGGATCATACAGCTAGGAAGTGTCTGAGGCCAGATTTGAACCCAGGATGTTCCCTCTCTAGACTTGGTTCTCAATCCACTGAGCCACCTAGCTATCCCCATGATAGTTTCCTTAAAGTTAAACCAGCCCTGCATTTCTGACATAAATCCCCCTGGTTATAATGTATGATCCTTGATGTAGTCTCCTTGCTAGTATTTTACTTAATTGTCTTTTTCTTTTTTTTTTGCTATTCTTGCTTTAGGTATCAACACTATATATGTATCATGAAATTAACTGTGTAGGACTCCTTCTTTGCCTATTTTCCAAATAGTTTATATAGGATTGTAATTAATTGTTCTTTAAATCTTTGTAGAATTCACTTGTGAATCCATCTTGTCCAGGGGATTTTTTTAGGGATCTCATTGATGGTTCATTAATTCTTTTACTAAGATATAGTTAAGTATTCAACTTCATCTTCTGTTATTCTTGGCAATTTACATTTTTGTAAACATTCATTCATTTCACTTGATTATCAGATTTATTGGCATATAGTTGAGCAAAATAGCTCCTAATAATTGCTTTAATTTCCTCTTCATTAGTGGTAAGTTCACTCTTTTCATTTTTGATACTGATAATCTTAATTCCTTCTTTCTTATATTCTAAAATAAAATTAACCAGTGGTTTACCTATTTTAGTGTTTATCTTCACATAAAACCAACTCCTAGTTTCATTTATTAGTTCAATGATTTTCTTACTTTAATTTTGTTAATCTCTTCTTTGATTTTCAAGATTTCCAATTTGGTGTTTAATTGGGAATTTTAAATTTGTTCTTTTTCTTTTTAATTGCATGCTGTAAGGATGGTATTTGAACAAGGGGGATGGGACCAAAGGAGCCAGAGAAGGCAGTTGCTGACAGTTGAGACCAGAGAGAATTCTGAGGATTTCTCGGAGGAAGAGGAAAGAGAAGAGGTCTTCGGGCAGAGGACTAGGAAGAAAGAGGAGGAGGACATCCTAACTCGGATCTAGTCCTGAGGGCTTCCTGAGGATCTTTCTTTTGGAAATTGAAACCCTGATTCCCTGATGAAAGCCATTCCATTGCAATTCTCCCTTCAAGACTTCAACCATTGAGACAGTTAAGTTTTTGGACTCCATTTTGGAAGCAATCTCTTAGTCTCCTTCTCCCATTACCTAACCTTGCTGAAAGACCATTTTTCAGTCAAACCTTAAAATTATAGAAAAGGATAGAAATAGGAAAAAAAACAGAAGGAGAAGGAGTGAGGGGAGAAGCTTAGGTGTTAGAACCACTAGGGTTCCTACCCAAGTAATGGACCCCATAGCAATAGCAAAGAGGGCACCCCACAATCTCTCTGCCCTTCACCTGTTTCCCCATTCCCTGATTTGCAAATAATAAAAAGTCATTCAGATAGCATTCCAGAGTGCCTAAGAGGCAATGAGGGAGAGGGGAACCACAGCTTTGTCTGGCTACCTCCATCTTGAAGCTGGACCACCCGCTGTGAATTTAACTGATCAGGGGGAAGTTTGTGTGAACACCGTCCTTATTCAGGATGGATTGGGGTACCACATACCTCCTCTTTTAGGGTATCCTTGCCCCAGACTCCTGTGGGGTGGCATGACCATGCAGGTCACCAATTTTGGGGTGACACCTCCTTAAAGTCTCCCAGTGTATGTTCGGCTTCAGGGGAGAGCTGGAAGAGAGACTCACCGCATGGACTTTCTCTATCTCCCTTCTATCACACATCCATAGCTGGTCCTTCTTTATTATCACAATGCCCAATTTGCTGATCTACTCCTCCTTTTTATTAACATCAGAATTTAGAGATATTATTTCTCCCTAAGTATTGCTTTGACTGCAAACCATAAATTTTGGGATACTATCTCATCGTTTGCATTCTCTTTATAAAATTATTTTTTCGCTTATTTGTTCTTTGACCCACTCAGTCTTTAGGATTAGGTTATTTAGTTTCCAATTAACTTTTAATCTATGTTTTCATGGCCTTTTAATGAATGTAATTTTTATTTCATTATTGTCTGAAAAAAGCATATTCTATTTTTGCTATTTTTAAAAATTTTTTTGATTGATAAACTTTGTTTTTTTAAAGCAACTCTACAGTCATTTCTTCCACTCAACAAAACTTTTCCTGTAACAAAGCAAAACAGTTTACCAAAACCAACTGGTCTGACAGTATATACAAACTTCTCCCCTCTCTTCTACCCTCCAATGTTCTCCCACTTTTCTAAGGAAAGGAAGGTCTATTTCCTTATTTTTTTCTGGGGGTCAGGATTGATAATTATAATTACACAATTTCAGCTTCATTTTAATGTCCTTTTCACTTTAAATATAATAGTAATTGTTTATAGCGTCTTTTCCTGTTTGCTTATACTGCATCTGTTCATTCAATCTTTCCATGTTTTTTTCTGTTTTTTCATATTAATCATTTCTTATATCACAGTAATATTGCATTATATTCATATCCCCAGTGCTTAGCACAGTGTCTGGTATATCAGAGGTGCTTAATAAATGTTATTTGACTGACCACACTATTATTTATGTAGCCATTTTCCTTCTGTGGGCAGCTAGGTGAATAGAGTGCTAAGGTCTACACTTTGGAACTTTCTGAGTTCAAATCTGATCTTAGACATTTACTGTGTAACTCTGGACAAGTCACTTAACTGTGTTTGCCTCAGTTTCCTCATCTGTAAAATGAACTAGAGAAGGAAAGGGCAAACCACTCCAGGTTCTTTACCAAGAAAATCCCAAATGGGTCACGAAGAGTTGGACACAATTGAAATGACTGAAAAACAACAACAATTGCCCTTGCTGGTAAAATTTTACAGTAATAGATTGTTCATACTTAATGGAATACAAGAGATTATCTAGTCTTACCTTCTTATTTTACAAATGAGGAAAGGGAGGCTTAGAGAGATGACATGTCTTGTCTGAGGTCACATAAAGTTAGTTAGTGGCCAAATGCAGGGCTCCAGTAGAATTCTCTCTGTACTATATCAAACTTACCTCTTTTTAATTCCTATAAATATGAGTTGATATTATTTATTATACAACATATTAAGTTGAAAAATTAAAAAAAATTGGCATTATCAACACTGAAAAAATCCTAACAAGCCCTCAGTTAAGTAATCATTGGGTCTTTTGAGAAAATAAAGAGTGAATTTAACTGGTAGTTGACTAGAGTGAGTGGAGCTATCATTTAGATCAATGGCAGAAAGTCTTCCCTTTGGGAGCTGAGCAATGTTGGTCCCCAAAGACCTTCACTGCCATTAGTTGATTAATTAATTCATTAACACCTCATAGAGTACAGGCTATTGACTCCATATGGCACTGAACAGGCTGTCTGATTCCTTTGGAAATTTTCTTTTATAAGAATGCACAGAAATAGTAAATAATTAAGCTTTAAGTTGCCCCACAGTGATCTTTTATTGATCAAGCAAGAGCTTCCAGAGTAGGAGGACTTCAGGCACTGACTTTAACTAGACTTCATTTACCCTAGAATAGCATGCTACAATAGGATTCGTGTCTCTGCTATAAAGCCTTTAAGTTAAAAGAGGAACAAGCAAACCTACAGTTTTTTTTTTCATATCTTCTGCTATCTTTGTCTGGGGTCTAAAGTTACAGTGAAGAAAAAAGAAGCTTAGGGCTGGAGGAATCCCAAGAAGCAACAGAAGGGTGATGACATGGGAAGTGTGTCTATTGATGCTAATTTCATTAAGCAGAACTTTAATGGGCTTTTAAAAAAATAATGCCCCCTATTAGAAATAATGAATTATGATTGAGTGGCTCAGGGTGGCCTCCAATGAGACTAAAGTGAAGAACTTGAGGGAGAAGATCGATAATAGGAAATGGGCTAGTAAACCATAAAATGAATGATTTCCCTTTCAACCATTTCAAAGAAATGTCTCTGTCAAAGTAGTTCATCTGCAGGCCAGGCTCAGGTAGGATTAGCTAAAACCAGAGTTAAAAAGTCAATAAAGGCGGTGAAGGCTGGGAAAACAAGACATCTTCATGTCAGAACCTTTTTATTGCTTTATGTTTTTGTACTCCTGCATACCTTGCCACTACCCAACCCCACAAAGATTTTCTACTTTGATTTTGTATTGTTCGTTAGTTCTTCTAGTTGTGAGGACTACCATTGTTTGGCCTCCTAGTATCTGAGCCCTCCTGGTTTCTAATTGCTTGCTAGGAGAGTTGAACTGGAGTTGGTTCAAATAGGTTGGAGAACTGATTGTTAAATTTTCTGTGGGAGCATTTACACCTTGAAAATCGGCAAATGCTATACATTAGAGCAGTGATTCCCAATGTGGGCACCACTGCCTCCTGGTGGGTGCTGCAGGGATCCAGGGGGAGTGGTGATGGCCACAGGTGCATTTATCTTTCCTATTAATTGCTATTAAAATAAAAAAAATTAATTTCCAGGAGGCTAAGTAATATTTTCTCTGGAAAGGGGGCAGTAGGCCAAAAAAGTTTGTGAACCACTGCATTAGAGCTTGATTTATTGTTCTGTGATAATCTAAACTTTAAAAAATGGAAAAGAAAATTTTATGAAGAAGATTAAATTTAAAAATGTGTTTTGCATACAGTTTCTGCCCTCTCCTTACTCTTTCCAGCCAGTTAAACATTAACCAGCACCAGTACTAGTACAGTTTCCAATTCCACTCTGGATGTAGTAGTCATATTTTATGAGTTACCTACTTCCCTGGAAGCACCATGATAAAGTATGTTATGTAAATGTAAATGACATTTAGTTTAGATTCAGAAGGCTGGGCTTCCAGGACTAGAGTGGATAGTCTATGTTCTCTAGGAGAAGTCATTTAATTTTGGGGGGCCTTGGTTTCTTCAGTAAAATAAAGGAGTTCAACTAAAGCAGAGATTTATATCCTTTTTTTAATGTCATGGACCCCTTTGGCAGTTTGCTGAAGCTTTAAAAATAATATTTTTAAATAATTAGGATTAAAAAGAAACAGATTCTATTGAAACAATTATAAAAATATTTTAAGAAATCCAAATTCATGAACTCCAGATTAAGAACTCTTGAATTATATGATTGATAAGGCTCTTTCTGGCTCAAAATCTGATGCCTTTGACTGATTCTGGGTCATTGCATGATCCTCTTGACTTCTCTGTTGTCCTGTTTACAATGGCCCCTTGAGAAGCAGAAACATTTCCATTCTTCCTACATAGTTATTAAGATGGTAAAGTGGATAGAACTCTGGTTCTGGAGTCAGAAAGACCTCAGTTCAAATCCAGAATGAGATACTGCCTGACTCTGGGCGAGTCACTTAAACCTCTGTTTGCCTCAGTTTCCTCAGCTGTAAAATGGGGGTCATAACAGCACCCACCTAACAGGGTTATTGTGAAGATCAAACAAGATATTTATAAAATCCTTAGCACAATGCCTGGCATATATTGAGTTATATAAATGTTACCTATAATAATAATTATTATTAAATAAATGCTAAATGCCTTCAAAGTCTCAAAGTAGAGAGTGACATTTGGAACCTAAGAGGGTTTTATGTACAAATAGAAAATAAGTATGTATAGTAGAAGATCACTAGTAATTTGTGGGTGATTCTGGCTACAAAAGAGAGAGGATAACATACTCAATGGTGTTTTAAGGCCTGTGAATGTTTCCAGATAATACCAGTAATGATTTGGAGTTGGAAGGGACATCAGAGGCCATATAATCCACTTTTATTACTTATTTCTTATTTAATTTATCTCTTAACCTATTTCTCATCTTATAAATGAGAAAACTGGGGCTTAGAAATATCAAGTGCCTTGTCTTAAAGGTCGACAGGTACTAAGCCTCAGAGGTGGGATATGAATCCAGGACCTCTGACTATAAAAGTAGTGCTTTTTCAGGCTCAAAAATCTTCCATCAAGTCATTGTAGCATCTGGAAGTGATGACCCAGTACTGCAAGGGTGCGATGCAGCACAGTATTCAGTCCCTAGTAGTTTCCACATAGAACTAGTGAGTACTTGGAATGGGGCTCAATGACCCTGAATGAAATCCAGAGATAGAGCATCAGTGTTTGTGAATGGATCCATGATGCAGTCATCATTTCCACGCTATCTTTTGGATAAATTATACCCATACAAATCTGCATATTTTCTTATTCAGTTCTCCTATAACTGCAGTTCAAATTCCAGAAGAGCTGATGGCTTGACAATTTGGGAACATTTCCATTTTTCTGTTACAACTTACATATGATTATTATTATTCAATCACATCTGACTTTTTGTGACCCCCATTTGGGGTTTTCTTGGTAAAGAACCTGGAATGGTTTGCCCTTTTCTTCTCCAGCTCATTTTACAGATGAAGAAACTGAGGCCAAGTGAGGTTAAGTGGCTTCTCCAGGGCCACAAATTAGTGTCTGAGGCTGGATTTGAGCTTTCTGACTCCAGGCCAGGTGCTCTATCTACTCTGCCACCCAGCAGCCCACCTGTGATTATGCCTTTAAAAAGAAAAAAAAAAGGGTTTTACATATTGTGGATCCCTCAAAATGGTCTTCAGAATCATAGATAGCATATGATTTCAGGTAAGCTCTCCCCAAAACATGAGCTTCATTCCTTAGAGAAGAAATCATACATATAAGATTGAATGAATTAGATCTTGAGTGTGGTGGGCTAAGGGCGTACAACTGATTTCTTAGAGACCTAAGGACATGGAATGATGGTGGCTTCTTTCCTTTGTCATTTTAATTGCAAAGTCTTAGAAAAGGGCCAAGAAATTTGGACATACAGAAAAATTCACAATCTCATAAAATATATTTAGCCTTCATCCATATTTATGCATCCTTTAAAAAACCCTTACCTTCCATTTTATAATCAAAACTGCATATTAGTTCCAAGGCAGAAGAAAAATAAAGGGCTAGGCAGTGGGGATTAAGTGACTATCCCAGAGTCACACAACTAGGAAATGTCTGAATCCAGATTTGAAGCCAGGTTCTCCCTTCTCTAGACCTGGCTCTCAATATATTGAACCACCTAGTTGCTCCCATGCATTCTTTTTTGCCTTCAGTGATTCTCAAATCATTGAACTACACTCTTGCTTTTTTAAGACATTAAAGAAGTGGGGGTCAAGGAAACAATTTTTCTTCCAACTCTCCTACCTTTTTGGAAATACATTGTCCTTGGTAACCTCCTACCAAATCCAATGATGTTTTCTCCATAGTCACTTTCTGAGACTTCTCTTTTGTATTTGCCATTGTTGACTGTCCTCTTTTTCTTTTTTGACTCTTCTTTTTCTTGCTGTATATTACTATAGTGGATCTATTCTGCCTTTGTGTTTATGATCTAAAATCTGCATTTCCAGAAGGCTTCTCACAAAACTTCTATTACCATAACTCCCAACTGCTAATTGAATACAAACTTGGGTATCTCATTATCTCCTCAAACTCAACAGTTTCAGAACTGAATTCATCATCTAACTTAACACATCATCAATTGCTAGTGCAAAACAACTCCTCTCCCAACTTTCTTGACTCTCCCAATACCACCACCATTTTTCCAGTCACACATGAAACTTGTAGTTATCCTAATTTCTCTTCTCCTTCATTGCTTATGACTAGTTATTGGGTAAACCCAAATGATTATTCTTTCTAAGTCTGTCTTGTATTCATCTCTTCCTCTTTATTTATACTGTCATTTCCTAAGTTAAGTCCCTCATTAAACTGTATTACCACAATAGCCTCTCTTCCTTCAATTTATCATGCACCAAACTGGCAGACTAATCTTTCTTAAAAAGTTCTTTCATCAAGAATTCCATCCACATGGCAACTTGGAACTATGCCTAAAGGGCTTTAAAAGACTATCTGCCTTTTGATCCAGCCATAGCACTGCTTGGTTTATACCCCAAAGAGATAATAAGGAAAAAGACTTGTACAAAAATATTTATAGCCACACTCTTTGTGAAGGCAAAAATTGGAAAATGAGAGGATGCCCTTCAATTGGGATATGGCTAAACAAATTGTGGTATCTGTTGGTGATGGAATACTATTGTGCTGAAAGGAATGCAGAACTGGAGGAATTCCATGTGAACTGGAATGGCCTCCAGGAGTTGATGCAGAGTTAAAGGAGCAGACCCAGGAGAATGTTGTACACAGAGACTGATACACTGTGGTACAATTGAACATAATGGACTTCTCTACTAATAGCAATGCAAGGATCCAGAGCAAGGCTGAGGGACTTATGAGAAAGAAAACTAGCTACTCGAAATGACCACACCAATGCAACTATCAATAATATGGAAATAGGTCTTGATCAATGACACATGTAAAACCCAGTGGAATTGTGCATCGGCTACAGTGTGGAAGGGGTTGGAGGGGAGGGAAAGAACATGAATCATGTAACCATGGAAAAATATTCTAAGTTTTTAAAAAATTTTATGTTTTAGAAAATTTTTTCCATGGTTACATGATTCATGTTCTTACTCTCCCCTCACAGCCCCCCATATCCAACGTGAATTTCCACTGGTTTCTTCATGTGCCATCGATTAAGACCTATTTTCATATTATTGATAATTGCAATGGGGTACTCGTTTAGAGTCTACATCCCCAATCATGTCCGCATCAACCCATGTGTTCAAGCAGTTGTTTTTCTTCTGTGTTTCCACTCCTGTAGTGTTTCCTCTGAATGTGGGTAGCGTTCTTTCTCATAAATCCTTCAGAATTGTCCTGGGTCATTGCATTGCTGCTAGCAGAGAAGTCCATTACATTCAATTTTACCACAGTATATCAGTCTCTGTGTACAATGTTCTTCTGGCTCTGCTCCTTTCACTCTGCATCAGTTCCTGGAGGTCTTTCCAGTTCACATGGAATTCTTCCAGTTTATTATTCCTTTGAGCACAATAATATTCCATCACCAACAGATACCACAATTTGTTCAGCCATTCCCCAATTGAAGGGCATACCCTCATTTTCCAGTTTTTTGTTACCATAAGAGTGCGGCTATAAATAAAAAAAAAATTCT
This sequence comes from Gracilinanus agilis, assembly GCF_016433145.1. NCBI lineage: Eukaryota > Metazoa > Chordata > Mammalia > Didelphimorphia > Didelphidae > Gracilinanus > Gracilinanus agilis. Next base: position 331,704,796 of record NC_058132.1, read on the forward strand.
AAATTAATTAATTAAATAAAAATTTCAATAAAAATAAATTTGATAAAAAAAGTCCTTTCATCAATCATGCTTCTTTACTTTAGACATCTAGGCAGCTCAGTGGATAGAGCACCAGGTCTAGAGTCAGGAAGACCTGAGTTCAAATCTGACCTCAGATGCTCAATAGCTGTGTGACTCTGGGCAAGTCACTTAACCTCTGTTAGCCTCAGTTTCATGTTCTGTCAAATGAGGATGATAATAATAACATCTTTCTCCCATGACTGTTGTGAGGATTAAATGAAACAATAATTGTAAAGTACCTGGCACATGGAAAATGCTATTATATAAATATTAGCTATTATTACTGTTAAAACCTACAATGGCTCCCTATTGTTTACTGAATTATATCTATCCGACTTTCAAAATATGCCCATCTATTGCTGCTCCTTGGGGTTGGAGATGGGAACGAGGCTTAAAATTTCTATAGAAAAGATACAGAAAACCATATGATTGTATTTAGCATATTTTAACTCACATAAAAGAAGGTACTTAATTGAGACTCATGAGGAGGTAGGATTTGGGAAGGGACAAGGATTGAAATGGATCTCCAAAGGGGCAGGATACTCTGTTTAGACTTTCCATTTAGTCCAGTGAGTCTGGAATTCAGGTGAGATACCCTTTAAGCTCTATCAGGAGGAGAAAGGGGAATGGATGATCCAGGGAGCCTCATTCTTTAGACCTATCACTTGGGTTACTGCTACTCCTTCAAGTTCCATGGGAGGACAGAAGGGTTCTGTTCTACACTATAAGCCTGCATCCCTGATTGAACAATGGTTAGATGTTTTCTAGGGATGGGCCAGTTCTCTAATAAGTACGTCCAATTGATTTCCCACATCTGATGTCACAGGTAGAGAAAGGTCATTTGATACTAAATTATAGAGTCCAAATCAGGCATCCTGGAATGGAAGATTCTGAAAAATGAAAGAACTGCCAAGTGGAGATGGCATGTCTAGAGCAGTGACAAACCTGTCGTAAGAATATTCAGGGTTTTCCTTTTCTCTTAAAAATTATTTAAATTTTTAATTTTATATGACTTTCTTTTTGAAGTAGTTCCCTCCCTTCTCCTGAGAGCCACTCCATATAATAAAGAATGGAAAAAAAGAAGAAAAACAAAATAGTTCAGCAAAAGTAATCAATGTATCAGTCAAATCTGACAATATATATTTTATTTCAATTTCATAGTCCTTTCTCTCTGCGAAGTATGTAAGAAGATGCATCTCACTTCTTTTCTTCAAGTCTAAATTTTGGCTAGAGGTTTTCAAACTACCAAACAAGGCCACCGTCCTTTTCATTCAAACTCATTTGCCACTATTTTCCAATAAAAACCTTTTCCTTCAGTTAGGTCAGTATTAACAAAATGTCAATTTCCACAAAATCTAGATCTATTTATATCTGTCTATATCTGAACCTTTTGCTCATATTTCTCACTGTTCCAGGAATGCCTTTCCATTTTACCATCCAGAGATGTCAAAGGGCTAAGAAAGACATAGGGAAGGATCATTTTAGTTCAATTGTGTTAAACTCAAATAAAAACCAATTCTGGCAGGCCACATATTGACCTTGAAAAACCACAAAATAACATTACATATGTTATATTATATTTTTATTTATTTTGTTAAACATTTCCCAATTATATTTTGATATGGTTCAGGCAGCACTTAGGAGTTCTGCAGGGTGACTGGAAGGAGGGTCATGAGTCTGACACTTCTGATCTAGTCTAACATCTTGATTTTTCAGGTAAGGAAACCAAGATTCAAGGAAGCAAACTGATTTGCTCCAGGTCACAAAAGTATAACAGGTACTACAGAAGTAATGACAGAGGAAGCAATCAGGTAGCTCAGAGGATTGAGAGCCAGGCCCAGAGATGGCAGGGGGTGGTGGTACTGGTGTCCTGAGTTCAAATCTAACTTCAGACATTCTGAGCTGTGTGATACTGAAGGAGTCATTTAACCCTTGTTGCCTAGCCCTTATTACTCTCCTTCCTTAGAACCAATACACAGTATAGGATTCTAAGATGGAAGATAATGATTCATTTAAAAAAAGAGGTAATAACAGAACTGGAATTAGACTCTAAGACATCTGTTTCCCAGTGTGATGCTTCTTTTACTGTGCCATGTCCTTCAAGGTTTAACTCAAATCTTCCATGATCCTGTCATGAATTTTCCAGTTCTTACTGACTTTCCTCTTCTCTGAACTTACATTACCAAGGACATTTGCATTTATCATGTCATCTAGGTAAATAATATAAATATTAACTCCCAGGTTTCAGGGATTATGGGATTTAATTGTCATGGTCTACATTTAGCTAGACTGGTCCTCAGACAAACAGACATTGGACACACAATGGAAGCTCTTTAAAAATTAAAAAAAAAGCATCAATAAACATGAACATTTCAAGATACAAAAACCAGAAAAGAATATTATCTATAATATTGTAAAATTTTATTATGCCTAGTTTTTAAAAAGTGTTCTACTTAACAGAGTAGTAGCAAAATTACCCAGTATGTGTTCCTTTTCTGAACTTGCTATTATACCTTAAGCTTTTTAGGCATAGCCTTTGTAAACTATTGTTATCTCTTTGCTAAAAAAGAGGCCTTAGAAGAGCATCACAGTTCTAAAATAAATGACTTATCTCATTAGATCCTTGCAACAACATTGTGAATTGTATATTATTGTCTTCATTTTGATAGATGGGGAAACTAAGGCTTCAACAGGTTGTGAGGAAGGGGGAAAAAGGACCCAAAATGGAGTGGTCAAGATGATTATTCATCCATCCATCCATCCATCCACCCATCCATCCATCCATCCATCCATCCATCCACCCATCCATCCATCCATCTATCTATCCACTTATTAGAGTCACTTTTCAAGTATGCACAGATAGTAAGTATAGGAAAGGCATCAAAACCTATGCTTTCAGATTCTAAATTTGCTAATCATTTGACTACACCACACTATTCCTCAATACCTTTGTAATTTGGGCTATTGTCGAGCCATTTATCTTCAGGAGTGTATAATTCTGGACTTTGCCTACATTTCTTCATCTTTAAAGGGGGCCTCATAAAGCCTAATTGAGTTGCCCTATATCAAAAACTCTAAGCTCAGCCTCTTTGACGTGACCCAATCCCTAAATATTTCAGTTTTAGGAGTCAGAATATCATATAGCCTGTGTGAAATGTGTCAAAATCAGAGTGAGAGGATCGTGGAGTTTGGATAGTTTCATTAAGAAATATAAAAGCCCAAAGGACATCATATCTAGGTTATAGAAGAGAAAAGAGCTTACAAAATCAAATCCAGAAAAAAAAACCTTCTTCTGTAAAAGGAGAGGACGCTTTTCTTTCTTTAGAAGCTATGTGCTCTATTGGAAGGACCACTTTGTGTTTGGAATTAGAAGACTTTGGTACTGGTGCTGGTTCTAATAGTTACTATACATGACCCTGGTTAAATCAGTTAATTTTCCTGAGCCTCAGTTTCTTTGTCTGTCAATCAAAGTGTTGGTCTAGAATAGAAAAGTCAAATTCCAGCCTAAACTCCAAGCCTGATTAAAATGTAATTGGGAAATGTTTTAAAATATATATACATATATATACATATATATACATATTATATATATAATGTCACCTATATAATGTTAATTTGTGGTTTTCTAAGTCAATATGCAGCTTACAGGGATCTATTTCTATCTGAATTTGACACCACCTGTCTAGATTATCTCTAAGGTCTTTTTAACTCCAAATCTTATAAAATCAGTGAGTCAATGGATTGTCCAAGCTAAAGAATTCCTTCCAAATATTTATTTTTTATTCCATAAGAGAATTTTGTAGGAATCAGTAGATAGAGTTCTGGACTTGGCTTTAGGAAGACCTGATTTCAAATTCTGTCTCAGAAATTTAGTAGCTATGTGATCCTGGCTAATTATTTAACTTCTCTCATCCTCAGTTTCTTCATCTATAAAATGGAGATCATAATAACATATACCTCATGGAGTAGTTGTGAGGATCAAATTATATAATATACAAAAACCCACTCTTTTGTTTGTTGGTGGTGGTCAGTTCAGTCATGCCTGTCTCTTTGTACCTCCATTTGGGATTTTCTTGGCAAAGATACTGGAGTGATTTGCCATTTTCTTCTCTAGCTCATTTTATAGATGAGAAACTGAAACAAACATGGTTATGTGACTTGCCCAGGGCCACATGACTGGTAAGTGTCAGAGGCCAGATTTGAACTCAGGAAAATAAATCTTCTTGATTCCAGGCAGGCTCATAACTCCTCTCAAACTGCTATGGAGATATTATCTATGCTCTTCTTTGTTGTTCAGCTAGAATCTTCAACCTCTAAGGAAACATTAATTTTGGAATGCCAGAACTTGGCATTATTTTCTTTTTCTTATAGTTTAATTTTTATTAATGACTTTTGTTTTTATATCACCTTTGTTTAAAAAAATATCTTTCTTCTCTCCCTTACACTTAGAGCCATGCCTTGTAACAAAGAATAAATAGAGAAAGAGGAAAAAAATGGTAAAGCAAAACTAACCCATATATAAATCGAGACTGACAGTATATGCAATGTTTCACATACATAGCTGCTCATCTTCGCAAAGATGAGAGGGGAGTGTGTTTTCTTATTTCTTATTCTGGGCCAATCACGATCATTATAATTACATAGCCTTTGGTTTCATTTGGTTGGGAAGTGGTTTGTTTTTTCCAAGTACAATGTTATTTGCCATTTTGTATATTATTTTGCTCATTCCATTTATATCACTTTTCATTAGTTCATATGTCTTCCCATGTTACTCTGAATTTTAATGGTATTTTATGGTACAGTAATATTCCATTAGATTCATGTGCCATGACTTGTTAAATCACTCATCCCCCAATCAATGGAAGGCCTCACATTTTCAAAGATAGTACTTCATTAGACTTACATAATAATGTTTTCTTGTACTATTTGGTAAGTGCCATTTTTGGTTTTCTCATTTCTGGTTTTTGGCCTTCCTGAACTTGACTAGCCTGGTTCTTGAACCACAAACTCTCACCAGCCTCTCTAACTAGTAAGGTTCTACCCTTTCCCTAACATAAAAACAATAGCTCATATTTCTTTAAATCTTTGCCATTAACAAAGATTTCCTCACAATCAAATCAAGAGATGGACAATACAGATGGCCATTCTGTAGGTGAAGATCAGTGTCATGAAGTGTGTTGCTCAAAGTCACTTAGTTTTTTTTTTCTGTGCTGGAGTGGTTTGCCATTTCCTTTTCATTTTACAGATGAGAAAACAGAGATAATCAGGGTGAAGTGATGTGCCCAGGGTCCTACGAAGTGTCAGAGACTGGATTTGAACTCAGGTCTTCCCCACTCTAGATATGATGCTCTATCCACTGTACCACCTAGATGCCCAAGGTCATTGGGCTTTTAAATGACAGAGTAGAATACTATCTCTAGTCTTCTGGCTCAAAATTCCCTTTGATTTTAACATTCTTTGATGGTAACAAGGATATTCTTAGATCAATACCATATATCTCCAATAGCCATGTGAAATAGACAGGAATTAAGATCCACCTTCAACAAATGAGGAAAATGAATCACAGAGAGTCTGTTTCTAGCCTAAAATCATATGAGTTCTAAGCAGCAGAGCTGGGCCTGGAACTCTGGTCTTCTGACTGCCAGTCCAGTGTAATTTCCACTATTCTGTGCTACCTTTAACCTTATTCTTGTAGAAATACATCAAGTATATCTCTCTGACAAGTCATTTCCACCATCTCATCTTCTGCATCTATACTCAACCCTTCCAGGTCAACTCCCTTCCCCCCACCAAATCTCCAAACAAATGAACAAATAAACAAACAAAAAACCCCTCCAGAAAGCAAAATTCAAAAATAAAATCTTAGAATTAGGGCAAGTTTATTTGTGGATATCTGAGAGGAAGGAACTGATCAGTTAAGAGCTTCATGCAGTTCACCTGCTCCTTTGGGAAAGCTCCCTACTTGGGTTCAGTGATGTTACTGGAGTCTAGTTCATATTCATTTTTAACTCCCAGCTGTACCTTTCCTACAGGCCTTGTGGAAATGTAGATCTCCATGGAAACTGGTGAGGTGAAATCACTCAAGTGTTGACAAGCAGAGTTCTTCTCCACAGCGTAGAAAGTGGAGAAGCGTCTCACAGATGCCCAAAAGAGGAATAAACCTGGGACTTCTGTATATTAAACACCCTCTGCAATTCCATCTGCAAACTTTTTATTTTTCTCTTTAAGGAAGAACAGTAATGACAGAAAAGTCATTAGTCTTGGGGCTAGTAGCAAGAAAGTCCACTAGGAACGAGACGGAAATCCTCATAAGATTCTGATTTGCTGGATCTTGTCAACATGTTAGTTTCTTCCTCCTGGAAATCCTAAAACAATAGGTAAAAGCTCATTAAAGTTGTTTTAATAAATCAGTGATTAAACAAACTATAGACAAGGACTAAGCAACCTCTGACTTGCTAGCTGTTTCTGACTTGTGGCTCATTTTATGCACTTTTGGGACATAGTTCCAGAATGATTGAACCCATTGTCTATGTCTATTGGCCACCACTACTTCTAGGCATAATTTCATCTTCAAGGATTCAGAACACTATCTTCAGTCAGAAGATTATATGTGAATTCTGGCTCTGTCAGAACTACGGCTCGTGTGACCTTTAACAAGGAACTTTGTTTGCCTCATTGGGCCTCAGTTTCCTCAAATGCAAATTAATAGATTAGAAAGATGAAGTCTAAATCCTTTGATCTTCTGATTATCTTGACATGGGCTCTCCCAAGCTGCAATTGTGTAATTAGTTTAAATCTTGTGCCTTTGAACTACATTTACCTGGAGCTCATTGACTACCTGTCATAATGTGCTAACATAGAGAGGGGATAAATTGGGTGGTCTTCTGTGGCTAACTTTTTCCTTCCTATGGGGACTTACAGCTGGGAACGTGGGCTGTTTGAACAGGTAGATTAGCCATGGGCATGTGGTTTTATTTTGTTACTTTTTTATTCCTTTACTCCTAGTGGCTACTAATAAATCTTATAAAACATAATATTTAAGCTTATTATTTTATATTCATTTAAATTTTTACATAATCCCATAGTACTTGCGTAAAAGGGCTTCATAGATGAAAAATCTATCCTCTCTTGGTTAGCTTTCTGGTGATGGGCCTCTTTGAACTCAGGAAGCCTGGTCCCATGATAAACTATATTATCTAGGTCTACCTTGGCAGGATCTGCTGGAGTATGTCCTTGACTGGTGTAGCCCTAAGGATCCCGTAGGTCATGATGGAATAAGCAAATAATACTTTAGTGGAGGGCTCTCCTCCATTAAGAACAACAAATACAAAAATATATCTCTTTCTTTCCAAGTACACAACCCCTACACTATTTCATCACCTCTTGCCAGGACTCCCATTTGCTTTCCTTACCTTTTCTATTTCCATCCCAATCCATCTTCTATAGCTGCCACAATGATTTTTTTTAAGACGCTTATCACTCTTCTACTCAATAACCTTCATCGGCTTTCTATTATCTCTAGGATCAAATTAAAAATAACTGTTTTTTTTTTTGTGTGAAAAAGTCACTCACAATCTGATCCCTATCTGCCTTTCTTATTTTACGCATTACTATTACTTTCCTTTAGGAACTCTATAGGGGTAGTTAGGTGGCACCACAGAGCATAGAGTGCCAGGCCTAGAATCAGGAAGACTCATCTTTTTGAGTTCAAATCTGGTCTTAGACACTTACAACTATGTGACTCTGGGAAAACCACTTAGCCCTGTTTGCCTCAGCTTCCTCCTCTGTAAAATGAACTGGAGAAGGAAATGGCAAAGCACTCCAGTATCTTGGCTAAGAAAACTGCAAACGGGGTCATAGAGAGTTAGACATGACTGAAAAACTACTGAACAACAACAAAATGAACCCTACAGTCCAAAAACCCCTGGCTACTTGCTGTTCCTTACCCATGATGCCACATCTTCCATGTCTGTTCCCTTGTACTGACTGCCCCACAAAGTCTAGAAGACTTTCTCCTTTACACTTTTTCAAACCTTAGGTCAAATATCATCTGAGGAAGGTCCTTCCTGGTCCTTCCAGCTGCTGATATTTCTCCTCTAAGGTTAACTTTGATCAATTTTGTATGTACCTTGTATAGACCTATTTATGGACACAATTTTCTCCATCCTAATGTAAACTCTTTGAAGTCAGAGATGATTTTCACATGTTCTTTATATTCTCAGGGCTTAACACAGGAAGAAAGCTTTTGAAAGAAAGGTTCTGAGGTAATACACGTGGCCTGACCTTTTACAAAGAAGCACCTTCCTCCTAGCCCTCTGAATTTCATTTTGAGATATGCTTTTTCAGAGGCAGGAAATGAGCAAATAGATGGAAATGTTATATAGCTGAAAAAGGCCTTAGAGGTCATTGAGTCCAACATCTTCCTTTCACAGGTGAGGAATCTATGGCCTGGAGAAATTGAGCTGAGATTCAAATTCAAGCCTTGTTCAATGTTCTTTCCAATGAATAAATCTGCCTGTATGTGGAGGACATATCTGGTCAGCAAGACATTTCCTGAATCATTCAGATCATGCCATCTAGCCAGCCACATACTTGGCTAATGGGTAAACTTGACCAGAAGGGAAAACCCAGCTTCTAGTAAGATCTTGACAGTTGGTTTTGGATGGCAGGGGGAAAGATGGCTGTGGCCACATAGCTCAGTCTGCCTAAATAGTTGGGTATGGAGTTAACAAGGAGAAAATCATTTCCTTGCAGAGTGACTGGAAAGAAAATAAGACTTTGAGGAGGCAGAGTGGACCTTGAAACTGGGATTGGTTACAGGTAGAATATGATAGCCAATCTTATTCTTCTCTCTGTCTCTTTCTCTGTTGCCTTCCCCTCTCTACTTCTCTCTATTTCTGTGTCTGTCCTTCTCTCCTTGTCTCCATCTCTTTCTCTTTGTCTCTTTCCCCTCTTCTTCCCTCCCTCTCTTTATATCTGTCTTTCTTCTTCCTCTCTTTCTATTTCTCTCTTACTTTCTGCCTGTCTCCTTTCATTATCATGAGTTACATTTATCAAATAGGTCTGTCTCTCTCTCTCCCTCCCCTCTCCTTCTCTTCCTCTCTATATCTTTCTTTCCCTATCTGTTTCTTTGTCTCACCACCTTTTTTCTCCTGTCCCTTTCATTGTCACAAGCTGTATCTATCAAATAGGTCTGTCTCTTTCTCCCTCCCTTCTTCTGTCCCTTTCTCCCTCTATCTCTCTTTGTACCTATCAATCTCTTTTGTTTCCCTGTTTTTCTCTCCTCTCACTTTGGTTTTAACTAGTTGTATCTATCAAATAATATATTCTCTTTTCTATTTTTAAGGTAAAAAGTAAATGTGTCGAACATTTTATTTTTCTTTCTCATCTTTTTACTTGCATGTGGTTTTTTTAATTGATTTTTACTGGGGGTAGTTGGCACTCAATAGAAAAAAAAATAGATCATAGACCAAGAGAATAAGATTGTTCTTTGTGCTTTATAAATTGTACTTTCTTTGTGTTGAGTACTCAATAAATATTTGTTGAATAAATGAATGAATATTGCTGAAGCTAACTAGATTGTGCAATGGAGAATAGAGAGCAGTCAACTGCGATTTAGGTAAGATAGATGACTAGTCAGCAGTGGCCAGTTAGCTGAGTTAACTGACTATACAGGTCAAGTCATGGGGGATGCCCCAACCTTCTAGTTAGCTAGGGCCAGTGTGCCTATTTTTACCCTCAGCCCTGAGTCAATGACTTTGGGAACCCCAGGGATTCTCTGGGGCTTGAGGTCAAAAGTGGACTAGGCTCAGGGACTTTGCTTTTACTTTTGAGCAGCCTGTGCTAGTAATCAGAAATTTCTTAGGACTTCTTAGGAAGCATTCAAGTTCAGGAATTCCTTGGGTATTTATCTAAGCTGATTTGGGGGAAGATTCCTGAGACTCCCGTGGAGGGCCTTGTCTCCCCATTACTCCCACTTAGGGTGTCAGAGACTTGGCAGTAAATCTGTAGCTAACACAGACCTTTCAGGGCCTTATTTCTGAGCACATATAATTTTTGAACCAGTCTCTTGTGGAGTGGGGAGGATCAAGGGACCCCAAAGCTCAAAATCTGTTACAAATGTGGATAGTATAACATGACTAAAGGGACCAAGAGAATTCAATTAGTTGGACCCAACAAACTGTTGATGAATTAAATAAAATTTGGATTAGGAATATGGTATTCTCCTGACTGTCCAGCATTGATATATTTTCATGCCAGAGTGGATATTTTCCAGTAGCTTCATGGTCTTTTCAATAGGGTCCTCTCTACAGAAAGTATGTTCTTATTCATCAGGTTTTTTGCCGGGGTTCTTTTCTCTCTCCATAGTCCAACTCTGCCATATGGGACAAATGGATAACACCAAGTGTTTTGGGAAACAAAATCAGGAATACAAGAGTAAATCATAGTAACTCTGGTTATCCTTATATCTCTTCAGGTTTCTAGGAGACACTTTAATGATTGGTAGTGATACTCTCTAATACCATTGGTTATAGCCTTTGTTCTCATGTATTACCTCAATGCTAATCACTAAAGATTAATGCCTCAGTTTCATTTCAACAATTAATGTTCATTTGATTTTGTAAAAGGACATTTACTATGATGGGCAGCTAGGTGGCACAGTAGATAGAGTGCTAGGCCAAGAATCACAAAGACTCATTTTGTGAGTTTAAATCCAGCCTTTTTTTTTTTAACTTTAAAACCTCTCTCTTCTGGTTTAGTGATAAGTATATCGTTCAAAAATGTTCTCATGGTTCAATAATTACAAAGATTTAGATTTACATTAAAAAAGTAAAAACTAGATCCTCCCCACCCAAAGTAGTAGTGTCTGGCTCCAAAGGACCCCCTTTATGGAAAATCTGTGGAAAGAGCAGTACTGTCTGTCAGATATTTAATGTTACAGGAATAAACGTGGACTAGAATATTTAATTTCAACTAAAAACAAATGCATATCTTACACAGTGTTTTTTTTGGGGGGGCAGGAATCAAAAAGACTATCTGTTTTTGTGACCCTGGGCAAGTCTCTTTAACTCTGCCTTAGTTTCTCATCTCTAAAGTGAGTTGGAGAAAGAAATGGCAAACTGCTCCAGTGTCTGTGCCAAGAAAACCCCAAATAGGATCGCAAATAGTTGGACATGACTGAAAAATGGCTGAACAACAACTTTTACTGTAAAGATATAGCAAGAGCCCAAGTTACAAAACATTTGCTCTCAAACTTTTTGAATAGGGGTTACTCACTAATATCTTACTTTTGTCCCTGGAGGAAGGGAACTCACAGTAAAAGAATCTGCCACAAAGCCAAATTCACTTCCAAATGTAGACGAGCCAATGAATGAACCTAAGTCTCTCTGATATTTCTTTGTTAAGTAGGTTGTGTTTTAGGTCCTAAGCTACTGTTTCAACTGTGCTTGACTTCCCACCAGTCCCAGCATGGGCACCAAATGCTGGACTTTTCTGGGGTTCATTATTCTGACCTTTTGGAACTCACAAGGTCAGAAATGTCTTTAATGCTCCATGTAAAAGCAGAAAGAATGGGCTCAACAGAGACAGAAGCAACAGAAGGACCCTGTGCTCCTGGGTGCTGAGACAAAGGCCCAAGTCTTCTCACCCTACTGCCTCCTAGAGTCTTAGACTCTAAATCCTAAACTCTGTATTGGAACACAGGCAGGAATTGGGGATGAGTTGCCCATGTGGGAGTCCTTTTTCTACCTTTCAGTTCTGGTTCAGCAGTTAAACAAAAAAAAGACCTTCTTCACTGTGATGTTAGTGGAGCAGAAACTGAAGACCTGCACATGATCCCAAGCCTATGGTGGGAAACTGAATTAGATAGAACCCATTGATCATGCTTATAAAGATTGGACTCTCATGAGCCCATCTCAGTTCTCCATTATATAAGAGCTGGCAGGAAAACATACAGTAGTGTTTTAGACCTCAATGGACTTAGAAGTCTTAGATGTTTCCTTCCTTCATGCCTCAGTTTTTTTACTTTTGAGCAATGCTTGCTCCTTCACGAAGAGAAATGCTCTGAAGATCATGAAGAATGTATATAAATGGAGTTTGACCTTGGAAAAGGCTGTGGTCTGAGGTAGCCTAATATATAGATTTTATCTATGTGCTAATGAATAAAATTCATCAAATCAACTAATGGTCTCCTTAAATCAATGCTTCTTTCTTATGAATTCTTTGGTATATATATTCACACACAAGCATGCTTACACACACACACACACACACACACACACACACACACACACACAGTGAATAGAGATCCCAGTCTGGAGTCAGGAAGACCTGAGTTCAGTTGCAGTCACAGACAATCATTAGCTGTGTGACCCTGGGCAAGTCACTTAACCCTGTTTTCATAATTTCCTTATCTGTTAAATGAGCTGGAAAAAGAGATGGCAAATCACTCCAGTATCTTTGCTAAGAAAATTTCAAAATGGCTCATGAAGTATCAGAATGACTGGAATGACTGAATAACAACAATTATATACCTAACATATAAAAATATAATACACATATAACATGTAACAGTTTTCTCTCTATAAAACTGTAGAATGAGTATGTGTGTATATATATATATATATATATATTATCTGTATCTATATAGCTCTATACATACTCTCTCCATTAATATAGATCATACTGTCTCCATAACTCAGTGGATAGCTTTCCTATAGTTACTGTGGCCAAAATAATGTATACCTGGGGGCAGCTGGGTGGTTCAATGGATTGAGATATTTAAGATTAAGATTGAGAGTTTGAGAGAGATGGGAGGTTCTGCGTTCAAATCTGACCTCAGACACTTCCTAGGTGTGTGACCTGGGCAAATCACTTATCCTTCATTGCCTATCCCTTACCTCTCTTCTGCCTTGGAACCAATATTGATTCTAAGATGGAAGGTAAAGGCTTAAAATATCTATCTATATCTATATATCTCTCTATGACCAATTTGAGAAGCATGTTAGCAAGGCTGGATTTGGAGTCTTGCCAGATTTATGTTCAGCTGGCAGTCTCTGAGAACCCAGAGTGACTGCTGTGTCAGATGAGATACTGGAGAAGGCTCAAGAAGAGGAATGACCAACACCAATTACACATTTCTACATTGTGCCTTTGTTTTCACTTCTGTTCTGATTGATTTGTGCATCTAATTATTCTCATTGTAAATTCCTAACAAATCAAAGAGGGCTAAGAAAAAAAAATGACCCTTCCATCATCCCTGTAAATAAGGACAATTTATACCTCTGCCAGAATAAACAATACTGTTTTGATACAACAGTTCCCAACTTACAGCAGCCATCAGCTAAATAAACACATGTTTTTAAGTTGAGAAAAGGAATGTCAACACACAGTCTACTAATTTGTTGATTTCTGATGGACTTTAGCCATGGTGTATGCAAGATGACATGTACTGTATTTCTCTAGCAGATCACACAATTAGTGAAGAAGTATTTCATGACATCTTACAGAGGGGACAGATGCAGTGTCATGGAGATTAGAAATTAATTGGTGTTGATTTCATTCCTCCAATCACTGGAATATTGTTGAATTAAGTTACCTGACATGGAGAAAATATATCAACAGCCATTCTTGAGTGTTCCCAAATTGTGGGATGGAAAGGGGGAAGAGCTAGAGGTTCAAGAGTCATGGCTTTTGAAAACTTCCTTTTATGGATCTTCAATGTCTGGGTCTTTTTGCTGCTGAGGAAGGAAGGCTACAGCCTCTACAAAGGCAGTTGTCAGGTCACCTATCTACAAGTATGGCTCCCCTGGAAAATAGCTATTTAGGTGGGATGGGGTTCATGTGCTGGAGGGCACTGCTATCCCAGCTTTATGGGCTTAGCTGCCGATGAGTAGCATTTGGCTGGTGGTGGGGATGGTGTATCTCTTTCTCATCATCTCTGTTGGAGCAGAAGGCATTCTGTGGCTCCCTTTCCTCTGAGAGAGAGAAGCAGCAAATTCCAAACTCCTTGTCTCATTTCTCAATATAGAATCATAAAATAGCATTGTAGAATCTTTGAGTTGGAAAGGATTTAGGAATCATTAGGTCTAACCTCCTAACTAGTGCAGGAATCCCTTCTCTCCTATCCTTTACAGTTCTGGTCATTCAGTGCCAGTTTTAAGTAGCATTTTGGTATATGGAGAATAGGGCATTAGCTTTAGAGTTAAGAAGACTTGTGTCCATATCCTGGTTCTGACCTCTACTAGCTGTGTGACTGATCAAGTAACTTATCTCCTCTGTGCTCTAAGTTCCTCATCTATAAAAAGAAGGGTTTAGAATCAATGGGCTCTAAATATATGATCCTATGATGTTATCTGTTAGAATGTTCTTTCATATTGAACTGACTTCTGCCTCCTTGAAATTTTCAACCATTGGTCCTCATTCTGCCTTTGGGAGCATCACAGTTTTGGCATATCTCAGGTTGGCATAAGAAATTAAATAGGAATTTTTGAAGAGTTTTGCAGAAGTCAAAGATGACACAAAGGTCAACAGATGACACTGAAAAAATTTATAAACTCAAAAATGCATAAATATATGTATGGTACTATATGGTATCAACATATTTTATTTTACTACCACAAATATAAACATTTTCTTTTTTAAAGTTAAAATAAGTAAAAAGATATATTTTGTGAAAAGAAATAAAAAGTCAACAGATAGACACATGAAGGCTAGAAATATTAACATCAACTTATGTATAGTTTGTTGCCAAATACTTAACCTAAATTTTACAATACGGTATTATAAACACCCCAAAAAGAAAAAGAAAAAAATTCAGACTTCTTTGGTATGACAGCATGGCCAAAAATTTTTACACAGATTTTCCAGACCTCAGGGGTGCTGTACCCATAACCCCCAGGATGTGGAAGATATACCTGTATTTCTTCTTTTAGTCAATTTGAGTCAACACATATTTATTAAATACCTACTCCTACTATATTCCTGTCATTTGCTAAGCACTGATAACACAAAGAAAGGCAAAAAACAGTTGCTGCCCTAAAGTAAAATGATTTTTTGAGGGAGACATATAAATGACAATGTACAAATGATGATATAGTACTATGACATGATACAGTGATACTAGCCTCCTTGCTCTTTGCCCATATGACACTCCATTTTCCAACTCCAAGCATTTTCACAGACTGTCCTCCATTCCTGGAATTCTCTTCTCTCCTTATCTCTGACTCCTGGCTTCCCTGGTTTCCTTTGAATTTCAGCTAAAATCTCCCCTTCTTCCAGAAAACTTTCCCGTTTTCCCTCACTGCTAGGGTGGATCCTGCATCTATCTTGCTTATACGTGTTTGTTTGCGTGTTGTCTTCCCCATTAGATTAAAAAAATACCTCTTACTTTCCATCTTAGAATCAATACTGTGTATTGGTTCCAAAGCAGAAAAGCAGTAAGAGTTAGGCAATGGAGGCTAAATGACTAGCTCAGGGTCACACTACTAGAAAGTGTCTGAAGTTAGATTCTTCTATCTTTATGCCTGGCTCTCAATCCATGGAGCCATCCTAGTTGTATCCCCATCTCCCCATAAGTTCCATGATGGCAGGGATAGTTTAACCTTTTTATCCCTAGTGCTTAGCACAGTACCTGGCGCATAGTAGGCATTTAACAACATGATAATTTAGTTTATTCTTTTAAACCTACTATTATTTGAATCTTGTAAATTGCAATATCTTTAACTCATTCTAGAAGTCCTTAAAGATGTTTGATACCGAAATTTAGTAATGCATTTGGTTTAACTAAAGTTTACGATGTCTATATTTATAAGGGACTAGTTGGCAATTAAAACAAATAATCCATGTGAAATTCTAACACACACTATAAGATATCAGAAAACATTAACATATATTCATGATAACACAGGATTTATTTTATTCTTTTAAGCCTATTATTATTTGAATCTTACACATTACAATATCTTTAACGCATTCTAAAAATCCTTAAAGATGTATGATACTGATTATTACAATTTAATGACAGTAAATATAACTTTAATCTGTTTCCCATTTTCTTTTGATAAAGATTATTTCTAAGTTGTAACAGTGTAAAACTTACATTCATGAGATAATTTCTAGGATTTCCCATAAAGATTTCCAAAAGAGTATATAAGACCCAGACTCCTTATGTCCAAGAGGGACACTTGTGGAGAGAAGTGTCTCTGCTGGACAACAGATCTTTGGCTATATGAATGCTTACCGTCTAATTCTATCTTTTAATAAAATATTGTTTCTAATAGATCTTATCACCAAACAACACAGAACGACTCGGTTTACTTGCTTCAACAGCTCCCACAACTCTGGGAGACTGATGAGTATTCTGATAGGCTGATGCATTATTTGTAAGGCTTCCAGAGATGCTAGCACACATCCCAATTCCTGGAAGAATTAGTGTGCTTTTTTTTTTTTTTTAAAGTAGAAGAAGAGGGCCCCACATTCCCAGGGGTCTAGAGCTAGATAGAATGATCCAAGCCTTTTCTCATCAAGTTCCAATCAACCATGAGAAACCTCAGAGGGGACTTATTTCTACCCTCTCACTGATCTCAGCCTGAACAATTTTAAAGGTTCTAAATGCTAATTAGTCTCATTGCTAGTCTCTGCTGAGGTAGCATGGAACTTAATTGGTTCTTTAGAGGTAAATGATTCTCCAGAACAAGAAGATGAGATGCAGGGGGCCAGGAAAGCTGAGAGAGATCAGATAGCAGGAGAGTACAATTGAACTGCATCCCGAAGGGGGTGGGTGGGAAAGTGTTGTCTTTTCAGCTGGTCTTGATGTTCTGTGGGTCAGCTAGGAGACCATTTTGGCTGATTAGGCATGAGGAAATTCTTATGAATATGGAAAGAATAGGTAGCTCTGCTAAGTCTAGAATTCCGTGTCATCCTTTGCTTTTCTGCCTCTCTTTTATACATGTAGAACCACATCCAGGCAGTGGGGGGAGGGGACAGGTCATCTTCTTGACTGTCAAAGCTGATCACTGCTGACCTTATCAAAAACACTGGGATCGATACAATACCCTCCCTGCAGCCTTGGGGGGGTGGGGTGGGGTGGGAATTGCGTGAAATTTGAACCGAGGCAATTTAAGGCATGGACTCTTCGGAATAAGAAGACAAACTCACTAAACCCACTAGTTTTGTCGGTACCCCTGAAAACCCCCTCCGATAAATCTCCAGTCCCCTCTTCCCCGGGAAGGTGAAGAACCAAAAAAGCCCTTACTCCTCCCTCAAATGGGCAGGAGCATAATTAGGGTTTGATAAGGAAGGAAATAAAATGCAGCCTTCATTAATCATGCTTATGGGAAAAACAATCGCGGTGTGGCGGTGTTCCACTGGCAGCTTTCAAATGGACCCCAGCACATGTGTTTGCATTCAAATAACGTGCTGCTTAGGAGCCAGCTTCCAGAACCCCAGGGGAGGAGGTCTGTCTTTCCAAAGGGTTCCTTAGCGGGGCACTTAGGAAGGTTCTCTCTTGCAATAACCTCGTACGAGGAGCTTTTTAGACTTCTCCCTGCTACTCGTTGAAAGCCAAGTTCCACACAAGCCTCTCTGACTTTATGAATGACATGCCATGCTGGGTAGGAGAGATTTTTCCCTTTTATTTTCCCTTTGTTCTCTTTCAATAATTTTTATTTAGAATATTTTCCCATGGTTACACCATTCATGTTCTTTCCCTCTCCCCCAAACCACCCACCCCAGCCTACATGCAATTCTACTAGGTTCCTATTGTTCTCTTTAAAATTCCTCCATTCTTCTTTTTTTTACAATTCCTTTTTCTTTGCGATATCTTTTCCTTTTTCTGATTCCACCTTCATTTCCCCTTCACATCACTCATTTTCTTTTTTGTTCCTTTCCACCTTTTTTTTTCCCCCCAAGATGGAATATCCAGGGAAAGCAGGGATGTTCATGAAGTTTCTCATGAATGAATGAAAAAAAACATTTATTAAATACTCACTATGTATAAAGCACTAGCTAAGCAATAAGCATAAAAACAGAAAAAGCAAGAGTCTCTTTCTCAAGGGGTTCACATTCTAAGAGGAGAAGAAAACACATAGAAGAATTTTCACCTTCAAAGCTGTTAGGAAAATCTTAATGTCCTTAAGGAGTCAGGTCAAAGCAGATGTGAAAAAAAAATCACACCCATTTCAGTTTCTGATATTGAACTCTGAAAATGCCAAGGACTGTTGTAGAAAAAATTTCCTTTTCTGCATCTTCAGTATCTGAGTCTTTTGGCTGCTGAGGAGGGAGCCCATCCTTCTGCAACAGTTGCTAGGTTCTGCCCAAGGATTACTCCCCTGGAATATTGCTATGTGGGGAGCAGAGATTTCAAGGGCTTAGCTGCCAGTGAGTGGCAGTTGGTTGGTGGCAGGGATAGTGCATCTCTTTTCCACAAGATTTGTTTCCCTGGGCAATGGCCCAGTTAGGCTGGAACCAGGAACAGTGGTCTAGGGGACTCTGTGATTCCTGGGACTCCTGGACTGTAGATCTTTGATTGTCTCCACAAGGTAAACAGGGACGTGGTGGTCAAGGTGGTAAGTGGTCATGCCCAACAAAGTTGTTATGTCTTCCCTTGTATCCTGGGCCCAGGAACACATGCATGTATATGCACATGTTGAGGATATTATTGATCTCAGTATCACTTTTTTAAACAGAAAGAAAAAAAACACACCCCTTCAGAACTTTTTCTTCCAAAGAGAAATCATCAGGCTAAAAAGGAATAATATTCTGCTTTAACATGTTCTATGAGAAAAAAGTAGCCTGTCATTTCTCTTTCTTTCATTTGTTATTTTAGAAATTTGCAGCCCAAACATGAGCATTGATTCAGTTCAATTCAGTTCACTGCAATATATTGCAGTGGAAGGAGGCAGGATTTGGTCCTTGGATTCAAATCTCATTTTTGCCATTTTTTATCTGTATGACCTCAGGAAAATCATTCAACCTCCCTGGGTCTCAGTTTCCTCAATTATCAAAGGAGAGGGTTAGGCTAGATGGCCTTTGAAGCCCCTTTTAGCTCTCAATCTATGATCTTTTGGTCCTATTAATTTGGAGGCAGTGTGCTTTACTACAAAGAATATCGGGTTTTCAGTCAGAGGACCAGCTAGGTAACACAATGGATAGAGAGCTAGGCCTGTGGTCAAGGAGACTTGAATTTGTAGTGATTAAAATGATCTTAAGAGATTGATTTTTCTTATAAAAATAATTTATTAATTGACTGGTCAAGATATCCTAATTGTGGTTAACTGACTCTCTCAATCCATCATAAGATGGAAACTCCTGGTGCAGATACCTATATACACATTTATGGGAGTTCATTATTCAGTCCCTTCCTTTAACATGCCAAGGCATCTTTAGTTGGTGATAGCTAATTAAGAGGTGGTTAATCAGACCCTTAGTCTTTCCCTACACTGACAGGTGAAGTTTTGTGTCTGCTGGAAAAAAGTATTATTATGGAACCTTTCCTGTCAGCCAGCATCTGTGAAAGAAACACATTCCTCAGGACAAAAGGAAAGCAAAACTCTATTGACTGAATGGAGCCAAGACTTGTCTCAGGAATTCTTCCTAATATAGCCTTTATAATCCAGGACTCTAATGTAAAAGTAGTAGAATAGGTAAAAATAATAAGTAATAATAACATCATATTATAAGTAATAATAAAGTAATAGAGTAAATAAAAATAATAAGTAATAATGTAAAAGTTATAGAGTATATAAAAATAAATTCTCACAAGTTCAAATTGCACTGTAAACATGTACTAGTTGTGTGACTCTGGGCAAGTCATTTGATCTCTGCCTCAGTTTCCTCATCTGTAGAATGAGAATGTATAGTAGTACCTACCTTACCACGTAAATTGGACAAAATGTTGTTGACAAAAAGTTTGGTATTTGAGCTGAAGAATTCTTAAAATGAAATAAAATAAAGGCTTTCAATAAGGTTTAAGTTCAACAAAAACAATGTGTACAGAAAAAGTAAAAAGGTAGATGTGGGAGGTAAAAAGGGAATGCCTAAAAGGTGATGCCTTGTGTCTCCTGATTCTACCAGAATGAAGGACTTTATAGCTTCACATTTAGTGCTTTCAGAGTTAATCATTATCATGCCTTCCACTGCTTAATATGCCTCAGCCGGCAGGTGAGGTGCTCCAAGGCTGCCAGATGTTCACGCCTTCCCTCTAGAACACCTGGGGATCAGAGTTAGCTCTTGAAAGAGCCCACCTCTGTGGCTGAGGTGCAGCTCTACCCAGCCTCTCTTAGTGGGGCTCTCCGTTGTGGATTGAAATCAAACGTGCCTAACCTGGTGAAAATGTGTTTTCTCTAGGAGCCAAAAGGTAATCAAAGAAGCCCTGGGCTGTCCTGGGAAATTCTCCATGCACTAAGAACCTCATCAAGCCATGGGAAGTAAGGAAAAGAAAATGTAGCTGTGCCAGCCACAGATGGCTAGAGCCCCCTAAATAAGCATTTCATTAGTCTGGAACCCAGGGAAAGAGAAAGGTTGGGAGATATAAAGAAAAGAGGAATACATGAGAAGAGACTGACTTAAAATCTTGGTGAGTTCTTTTCAGTGCTGTTCATAAAGTCAAAATAACTTCCTTTTTTTTTTTTTTAAAAAAAGTTACACTATTAATTAGCTTCAAGCATCATATTGTAAGGTTTGCTTCAGTTGAATGCTATTATACTTTGGTTCCACTATGGTGTGAGTGCCCACATATCCTTTTTATATCCACTCCTGTCATATGAAAATTGGCTCCCTTTCATCGTAACAGTTGTTTATGTAGGAACTAAGTGAAAGAGGATTTGGGGGCTTCCCTTTCTTGGCTATTTCTATAATATCCATTTTTTTTCATTCCATCCTTTCTGGACTGATGTTGGTGCCCAGGGTAGAAATGATGATCTTTCCATCTTTCCTGGAGGGGGCAAATAATTCCAAGTTAGAGCCAGAAGGCAATAATTAAGCCAACCTCATTCTACAGATGAGGGAAAAGGGACCCTGAAAAGATTTAGAATGGAGAAAAGAGTATTTGGAGCTGAAAGGGGACTCAGAGAAAAACTAGTTCTACCTCCTCATTTTAAAGATGAGGAAAACCGAGAGGAGTGAAATGACGTACCCAAATGTAAGTAGTTGCAGAGTTGGGATTCGAATCCAAGCTTCCTAAATACGAATTCAGTGCTGTTTTCACCTTGCAAACTTACACAACTAAGGGCATACCAGCTTTTTTTCCTGGAATATATATATATATATATATATATATATATATATATATATATAAACATTTACTCTAGCCCCCTCAAAAAGGGCCCATCTGCAGGCAAATCTCCATTAGATTTTTGTGTTGTTTATGCTAGATTGTGTTTTATATTTCCTTCATGTTGATGTTAAAACTAATTATTATGCAGTTTCAGTTTCCTAAATGTTGCAAAATTTTCAAAAAGAACCAGATAAGGCACCAAAACATTAAGAAATAGATCTTTATTATAATGTGTTTTGGGAACCTAGGTGGAACAATGGATAGAGTACTGGGGCTGGAGTTAGGAAGACTTATCTACCTGCATTAAAATCTGACCTCAGACACTTATTAGCTGTGTAACCCTGGACAAGTCACTTAATTAACCTTGTTTGCCTCAGTTTCTTCATCCGTAAAATGAGCCAGAAAAGGAAATGGCAAATTGCTGTAGTATCTCTGCCAAGAAAGCCTTAACTGGGGTCACAAAGAGTCAGACACAATTGAAATGATTGAGCAAAAACAACATAATGTGATTAACATAAAATGGAAGACTTAAGTCCTAAAATTAATTACCCAAGGGACATGGGGAAACAAGGAAATCAGGGAAAAGGGACTTAGGGCAAAGGAAACCACTAGCTCTAACCAGAGGGATCCATCAACAGAATCTCGGGTGCAATGGCCTTTTGAAAAAAGACAGGAATATGGATAGAGGTAGTAAATTTTGGTCCATTCAAGTTGCATCTAGGTAGTACAATGGATAGATTCCTGGGTCTGGAGTAAGGAAGACCTGAGTTCAAATCTCACTTCAAATGCTTATGTGACCCTGGTCAAGTCACTTAAATTCTGTTTGCCTTAGTTTTCTTCTCTGTAAAATGGGGATAATAATAGCATATACCTCCCAGAGTTGTAGTGAGGAAAAGATGAAATAATAATTATAAAGCTCTTAGGAGAGTGCCTAGCACATAGTAAGCATTATATAAATATTAGCTATTATTATTAAATAGCACATTTACCTCTGTTATGCTCTTTGCTACTCTTTTTAGTCAAGGAATGCAACGTCTTGGTTCCTGTCATTTCTACAACATGGCAACACATGTCTTCATAGCGGTTGTAGTTTATAGAGAAAGAGAGTTAATTCTAGCCACCATCCCTGCTCTCTTCACTTCAAATGGCACAAGCAAGAAAACTGACCAGGGGTTGATAAGTTGTCTAGCCCCAAACTCTGACTTTGCAGCATGGTGTAGTGGCTTTGGAGTAAGGACTATCTGGGTTCGAAGCCCACCACAGATACTTATTAGCACTGCCAATCTCAGCAAATAATTTAGTCTTTCTATGTCTCACTTTTCTTATCTACCAAATAGTGGGAGAGGACATGGGACTTGTTGGTATGTAAAGGTCCCTTTCAGCTCTAAATTGATAATCCTATGAACAAATAGCATCTTATAAATCAATAAAAATGCTGAAGGAGATTATTTCAAAGCATGTGTCTTAAAAGGTACTTCCTTCATGAGAATATGGAAGGAAAGGAAATAGACAAAGTCTAAGAAATAGAAGGAACTCACTGTCTTGCCACATTCTGTCACTGGTTGTTGTTCAATAACTTCAGTTGCATCTGATTTTTCATGACCTAATTTTGAAGTTTTATTGGCAAAAATATTGGAGTAGTTTTCCATTTCCTTCCCCAGTTCATTTTATAAATGAGGAAACTGAGGTAAACAAGATTAAGTGATTTGTTCAGGGACACACAACTAGGAAGTATCTAAGGTCACATTTGAACTCAGGAAGATGAGTCTTCCTAACATCTGGATTAATCTTTATCCTTCCTAACCGCTATCCACCCTACCACCTGGCTGCCCTGTCACTGGGAAGCTACTTTTAATTCACAGTCCTTCTCTTGGGGCTTCATCTACTTCTTTAAAAATAAGAGGATTTGACTAGGCACTGGTCCTTTCTTGTGCTAAGTTATATGATTCTGTGGTTTTACTATACAAACAATAGTAAATTTACTGAATAAGTGAATGTTCTCAAGCTGTCATATATAAAGGTAAAATTTAGCTTGTGATGGAGAACATAGTGGTTCTTAATGGGCAACCCACAGTCCTTTAGGAATAAAACATCTGACTCACTCATTAAGGACAGAACAAGGGGAAATGAACTTGTGATAGAAGAAGAGAGATTTGGCTTACTCTTGAGAGAAATCTCTTGAATGTAAGAATAATGAGAGATAACAAAGGGCTGATCAAGAGAAGAAGGAATGTCTATCTGCTTGGAATGAGTTAGATATTTTCCAAGTTAAATGAGATGCCTTCTTCAGGCTTATATGAATGGGTGGCTATCCTGGGAGGAACTGGCTTGCTACCTGTTGATAATTGGGCAATCTTGGCTGTTAGCAATAGTAGAGGGACTAAACCTGGGTTTTAACCAATTAGACTTGCTTTGTGAAAATACCTATGAGTCTTGGTAAAGATCTAATGAGACAGCTAGATGGAGCCCTGGACCTTGGGTTCAAATCTGACCTAAGATAGTTCTAGCTAGGTAACCTTGGACAAGTCACTCATCTCTATTGACCTCAATTTCCTTAACTATAAAGTGAGGATAATAATGGCACCTACCTCTCAGGGTTGTTGCAATTGCCAAATGAAAGAATATTTGTAAAGTACTTAGCACAGTGCCTGGTATATAGCTGGTACTTAATAAAAACTTGGTCTGCACCCCTGAACATTTCCCCTCCTCTAACAACATCTTCTTCTCCCACTTTAATTAGGTTCAGCATATACTTGCTGGAATTGTTTTCAGGTCGGGAGTGGTTTTTGAAGTTGTGGTTCTATGAGTCTGTGGCTTGTCATTTTTTATTTTATTTTTATGTAGTAAAAATGTTGTCTAGGGAGATTCAGGTTCAGGTTAAATTCTCTCTGGTCTTTATTAATTTCTCGGGCTTACAACCTTGAGAAGGTTCTGAAAACAGTTGCAGCCAGAAAACAGTTTTGTGTATCATAGAGAAGACTCAATGGGGAGGGGAACTGATCACACAGTTGAAACACAGAAACCAGTGATTTTCTGGCTGCGGGAAACAGATGTAGGAAATAGGAATGACTTCCTGCTTAGGACCTGGAGATGGGGTAATTTATCAGTGCTTTCCTTCTCTGTTTGGAGATGTGAGAAAAAGGGGATGTGTCTCTAAGGGGAAAATTAACCTTAAACTAGATTCAGTCCTCAGCATGGACCCATACCTCTCATGGTCAAAATCAAGAAAAATAAAGAAAGTAAAAAAAGTATGTTCTGGTCTGCATTTAGGCTCCACCAGTTCTTTCTCTTTTTCATCATAAGTGCTTCAGAATTGTCTAGGATCATTGTTTTGCTGAGAATCACTAAGGCATTCATAGTTGATCATCATATAATATTGCTGTTGCTCTGTGCAATGCTCTCCTGGTTTTTGCTAACTTCACTTTGCATCTATTCATAAAGTCTTCTTAAGTTTTTCTGAAAGCTTCCTCTTCATTATTTCTTATAACACAAGAATACTCCATCACAACAACATACACAACTTGTTTGGCCATTTTTCCAAATTGATGGGTATCCCTTCCCTTTCCAATTCTTTGCCACCACAAGAGGCCTTTGGTATAAATATTTTTTCTTTTGATCTCTTTGGTATATAGACAAATTGGTGGTCCTCACATTATTGTGTCTCACGAGGAAGGGCTACATTTTATTTTTGAAAATCACTCTTCAAGCTTTGGATGCATTCCCACCCCAAAAGTCAATTGGATAATAAGATTGAAGGGCTTTAAGCAGTTCTAAAGAGGTGATCCATGATTAGTTGTGTATTGACATGAGCCAGAGATTGTTTTGACAATCATGTGACTAAGGAGAAATCATTTAATTTTTCTGAGTCTCAGTTTCCTCATTTGTAAAAAGGGAATAATAGTAGTTCCTTTATGTTTGTGTTGTGAGGATCAAATGAGATAATGTATGTAAAGCATGTTTTCAATATACCTAAAGTGGTATATGTCAGCAAATGATATGCTGTATATGCATAAAATTGACATTTATGTAGCCATATTTGCATAGCTGTTATTTAAATTTATTTAGTCATTATATATAACTAATAGTTATATATCATGTTAAGGTTTGCAAAGTACTTTGCATAAATTATATCATGTGATCCTTACCCCAATCCTATGAGACAGGTACTGTAGGCATTATTACTTCTACTTTAAACCTAACAATTGTTGAGTGAAAGTAGAGCTTATTACTCCTTCTTCATCATTAGTCCCTATCTTTTTATAGGTAATGCCACTATTTTACAGTTTTTCATTTCAGGTGTAACTTTCTCTTTAGTGAACACTTTCAATCCCACCTTTCCCTCAGGGAAACAATTTTCCTTTCACATGTGCTTCAGGACGGGGCAACTACACCAGAAATACTATCTCAAGTTTGTTCATAAGCCTCCTCATTACATCCAGGATTGCTTTTGTTTTTATTTATTTTTTGCACGATTACAGTAATGTTTTATTTTCCCTACTTACATGTAAAAAACATGTTTTTGATATTTGTTTTCTGACATTTGAGGTCTACATTCTCTCCCCTCCCCTGTTCCTGAGATAGTAAGCAACTTGCTATTTGTACTAGCATATAAAACAATTTTCCCTATTATCTTCCAAGAAGACTCATTTAATAAAAACAAACAAACCAACCATGATGAAAATAAAGTTTAAAAAAATGCTTTGATCTTTATTCAGATTCCATCAGTTCTTTCTCTGGAGATGGAGAAGATTTTTCAACATAAACTTTTTGAGGTTGTCTTGATTCATTGTGTTGCTGAGAGTAGTTGTCATTCACAATCGTTCATCCTATATTATTGCTGTTGTGCATATTGTTCTTATGGTTCTGCTTATTCCACTCTGCATCAATTCATGTAAGGTTCCAGGTTTTTCTGAAATCTTTTTGCTCTTCACTTCTTATAGCACAAGAGTATTCCATTACAGTCATATGGCATCTACGCAGGATTATTGGCAAGTTCTGAGTCTATGATGGATTGGATATATCTGTTCTTTCTCTGATTGGGGGAGCAAAAAAATAAGAGTATATATATGTGCATACACACACACATTTAAAAACAAATTCTTAACAAACTACCAAACATGATTGGGAAAATTCAATATGACAATATGAAGGTAGAAGGGAGACAGAAGGCAAGAGAGTAGAAATTATTAATCTGTCTTTGGAGCAGAATGGCCATACTATTATATCTTCTCTGTCTGGCTTCTGCTTGACCTTTGTCATGCAGTATTTTTCTTGGTATTACAGGATCCTTTTCTCCATCATCCTCAGGCCAGTATCTCTCTCCTGATGTGGTTCTCAGGGCAGTGGCTGCTCTGCCTATCTGCTCCAGCAATATTCTCAGCCAAAACTCATTGCAATAGCAATTGCTATTATGGTCACTTGCCCTCATAATATTCACTTCTCTCTGGTTCAGCTTATCTCTTTTGAGACTTCTGCTCTCCTCTATTTCTTAGAATGGGAGAGAGATTAGCCCTTCAGACACAGTCTTGACTTTTTCAGGCACTGGGTCAGGATATACTGGGGATTTTTGTCCTGGCCAGCTGATATTCATATCCAGCATCCAGTTCAGTTCTTCGACAACATACAAAGGTGGCTATAGTCAGGTGATGAAATTGAGGTTGATTGGAGTTGAGGGATTTGTCAATATGGTCAACTGGATAAAAACTAGACATCAGAAGCAGGATTCACACTGAAATCTTTTCTAATACAAGATAGAATTAGGATCAAGTGGCATAAGGTGCAGAGTCCAGGCTTAAAATGAAGAAAAATTTCCTAATTAATAACTAGACCTTTCCAAAGTAGAGTTTATTTTTGGGGAGACAGAAGATTCCTTCTCACTAAAGGTCACTGAATAAAAGTTGATAACTTGTTAAGGATATTGTAGAGAGTATTATTAGTAAAGGATGGATAGTACTGGGTGGTTCATGAAGAACTTTTCAATTGAGATTCAGTTTTACATGTTGATATAATTTTTAATAATAATTTTCTGGCATTTTGGGATCCATGTTTTCTCCCTCCTTCCCACCTTTACTCTCTCTCCCAAGATGGCAGGCAATATAGTATATGTTATACATGTGTCATTATGTAATACATATTTTCATGTTCTTCATTTCACTCACATAAGAGAAACATTCATGGAGAAAAAAAAGTGGAGAATGGCATTTTTCAATCTACATTTGGACTTCTTCTGTGGTGGCAGATGGCCTTTTTTTTTTGTCATGGATCCCTTGGAGTTGTCCTAGATCTCTTTGCTTTCCTGATATTGGTTAAACCACTCACAGTTGATCATTGTACTTTATTGTGTTACTGTGTACAACATTCTCTTGGTTCTTCTCATTTCACTTTGGATCACTTCATATAAGTCTTTCCAATTTTTTGTGATCTGTTAGTCATGCAATTCAGTTTTATAAATTAGTTTGAGAGCAATATATTATAGTGAAAATATGAGTCTCAATTTTTTAAAATCCATATGATTATAGCATTATATATATGTATTTGTATACATATATATACAGAAAGAGACATATATGTGTATACATATATATATTTAGTACTTTCACTTTCTCTAAGGACATATGGACCTTGGGGTTTTGGTTTGTTAAGTTGGTCCTTTTCAGTTCTAAGTGCAAAAAGTAGACTTCTGGACCTGGGAACTCATGACACAAAAACTTAGAAATCAGGATTACAGGATGAGTATTATAGTCAACAGTTCAAGGAAGCCCCAAGAAGTCAAGGTCCCAGGATTCAAACACAGAAGGGCTTTGGACTTGGAACTTGGTGGAACTAATTCCAACTAAGCTTTGAACGTAATCACCCTCTTCTCCTCAGTGGTGCTAGAGGTAAATATTTATATGTTTGTTTTTTATGTGTTTATTTTTAAACATTTATATGTTTGTTATATATTTGAAGGAAATATCCCACTGTAAAAAGTGATTTATTGTTAAGTGGTTTAATGGAACTATAGTGCTTGGACTCTTAAAATTAGGGGAACACATTCTATAGGGGTTTTAACCATTGTCAGGGAAAATAAACCTTCTAATCCCTTCAGGTTACTAAAAAAACTGGAGTGGAAATGTAAAATACCTGGCCTGTAGGCAGTGATAGTTAGAGCAACAATGTATATATAGCTATATCTATATAAAGATATAGTTTGATATATATTGATATATAAGGGTGCTTCCAGGTGGATGAGTGAATAGAGAGCCAGGCCTAGAGACAAGAGGTCCTGGATTCAAATCTGGATTCCCATACTTCCTAGTTATCTGACTTGGGCTCACATCAGAGCTTGGCTACTTACAGTTTATAGGATCTTGCACACATTCTTTAAGCTCTTTGGGACCTAGTTCTCTCTTCTACAAAATGATGAGTTTGGATTAGCTGGTTTCTGTAAGAGGCTTTTCTTTAAAACAACTAAACAAAACAAAACAAAAAACTCTTGGGGGCAGCTGGGTGGCTCAGTGGATTGAGAGCCAGACCTAGAGATGGGAGGTCCTAGGTTCAAATAGGGTCTCTGATATTTCCTAGCTGTGTGACCCTGGGCAAGTCACTTAACCCCCATTGATTAGTCCTTACCACTCTTCTGCCTTGGAACCAATACAGAGTACTCCATTCAAGACAGGAGGTAAGGGTTTAAAAAAACCCCAAAAAACAAAAACTCTTATCTTATGTCTTAGAATTGATACTAAATATTGGATCCAGGCAGAAATGCTGTTAGGGCCAGGCAGTTGAGTTTAAGTGACTTACCCAGGGTTACGTAGCTAGGCAGTGTCTGAGGTCATATTTGAACCCAGGATTTTCTGTCTCTGGTCTTGACATTCTATCTACTGCCCCAAGAAGCTGATTTCCCATATTCCCTTTAATCCCAGGGCCTTTTCCCTCTTTGAATACCTCTGATTTAACTTGTATAGATGTTGTTTCTATGTGTGTCTCTCCTTAGACTGGGAGCTCCTTGAAGGCAGGAGCTCTTTTTTGTCTTTTCTTTGTATCTTTTTAATATTTTGTCTGTTTATCTTTCTTTGTATCTCTAGCACTTAGCACAGTGCTTGTCCCCTAGGGTTACTGTTGTTCGATCATTTTAGTCACTTCATGACCCCATTTTGGGTTTTCTTGGCAAAGAAGTGGCAATCACTGGAGTGATTTGCCATTTTCTTCTCCACCTTCTCTATCTACTTAGCTTCCCCCTGTTAAGAGAGTTTTTTAAATTAATTTCTCTTTTTCTATATTTAAGAGGAAAAGAACAATAATATGTTTCAATAAGAGACCCCCTGCTGTGCAGGTTGCCAGTGACAGGTAGTAGGATGTGGCCGAGGGGAGTTAGTCAGTTGCAGAGAGTTGCAAAGGGTTTTTTGTCTCTGGGTCTCCTGGGGAGAGGGTGTGCTGTTAGCACTCTCTCTGGTTGGAGACAGAGAAACAGAATTAAAGCCTTAATAACCTTATTGATGATTAATAATAGGGCAATTAATTAATTGATGGGTAGATAAGGTAGATAGATAGTAGTTACATTATTAGATTGTCAGAGTAGGAGAGTAGGCAAGGGCTTCAGCCTAGCAGAAGATGCTACCCTCTGAAGCAGATAGATTTAGGGTATTTTTTTAAAAGGGAAATTTAGTTAGGATAGGGATCTGGGGTATAATTACAAGCTATTGTAACATTAATTTCTCTTTCCTCCTTCCTATTTACTATTGATATTTCCTAATAATAAACTAAGTATTTTGCATTTAATAAACTACATACTGGCTTTTGTTCAAACTCCTACCCCAAGAATTTAACCCTTCACACCCCTGATACATATTAGGTACTTAAACTCTGGTTGACTGATTGTTGCATGACATGAAGCTAAGTAGGTGCCAATATGAACAGATGTATATAATGAATCCACATAGGAGAGTGCTTAGATTGTCTTTCAGTGGCCTCCTGGATCCTCTTCCTGTTGTTTCACTGTCCCCTTTCTGGAATGCCTTAATTTTTTTCAATTTTATATAATTGATTAATTAAGAAAAATTTTCCATGATTCCATAATTCATGTTCTTTCCCCACCCTCCTCCCACTCCCTTCCATAGCTAATGAGCAATTCCACTGGGTTTACATGTGTCATTGATCAAGACCTATGTCCATATTATTAATATTTGCACTAGGGTGATTGTTTAGAGTCTACATCCCCAATCATATCCCCATCAACCCATTTGATCAAGCAGTTGTTTTTCTTCTGTGTTTCTGCTCCCACAGTTCTTTCTCTGGATGTGGATAGCATTCTTTCTCATAAGTCCCTCAGAATTGTCCTGGATCATTGCATTGCTGCCAGTAGAGAAGTCCATTACATTTGATTTTACCACAGTGTATCAATCTCTGTGTACAATGTTGTCCTGGTTCTGCTCCTTTCATTCTGCATCAATTCCTGGAGGTTATTCCAGTTCACATGGAATTCTTCTAGTTTTTTATTCCTTTGAGCAAAATAGTATTCCATCACCAGCAGATACCACAATTTGTTCAGCCATTCCCCAACAGAAGGGTATCCCCATATTTTCCAATTTTTTGCCACCACAAAGAGTGCTGCTATAAATATTTTTGTACTTGTATTTTTCCTTATGATCTCTTTGGGGTATAAACCCAGCAGTGGTATGGCTGGATCAAAGGGCTGTACTGCCTTTATTTTGATTGCACTGGGGTTACTGGGAAAGCATCACTATTTGAAGACCTATCAGTCATGCATTTGACTGAGAGTTCCTTGAAAGGAGATACAGTTTTCTGCCTTTCTTCGGATCTCCAATTCTTAGCATAATGCATAGCACATAGTAGGAACTTAGTAAATGCTGGTTGACTGACTGTAGAGTGAGCAGAGAAGGAAGTTACAAGGTGCAAGTACTAGAACTCTGACTAACCTTCCTCTGGTTTATAATAGAGGCGTTTTTGTATCTGATTAGCTTGCAAGTTTAAGGCTGAGTTTGGGCTGTGAAGGTGACACATCTTCTCATGGGAATGTTAAATACATTAAGAATGCACAACACATAATGAGAATGCAGCAGTCAAGCTCTGGAATATAGGTTGGTGGTGAAATAACAACTGGAACAAACCTTTATTTTGCATTTCAAAGCAGCATTAGAAGATGAAGCTTTGCCTCCTGCTTCGATGCAAATCTGGCCAGGAACCAAACCTTAGAGACAAGCAGTATTGGTCCTTTTGATGAAAACTACAAGGGAATGCTTGAGGTAAGAGACTTCATCTAGAACCAGTAAAAACAGCTTACACTAATCAAGCTAGATGCACCCAGTCCCGAGAACCCTAAGATTTTAATTATAAAGATAACAGCATACATGGCTGTCCTCAAAAAGGGAGATATAATTCATTAGATAAGTCTCATTATATCCTCATAGAATGGTTACAGAATTTCAGAGTTCATCAGGACCTTAGGAGTCCTCTATCTTAACCAGCGCCTAAACAGGAACCCCTTCTAAAATATCCCTGTCTAATGGACTTCACTCTTCCATCTAGGGATCTCCCATGATAGGGAATCCACCACCTTCTGGAGTAGCCCTGCCTCTTGACTTCAGTTCCCCCAACAATGATGGATAGTAGGCTCAAGTAGATAAGTGTTACAGACATATTATTAACTTAGTTATTAACTGGTTGCCCAACCAAGTACTTAGGCTATTTTCTCTAAGTTACTCTGTATGTGCTTCCAGGCTGGTAAATGATTTGAGGAGGCCATATAAAAAGAGAAAAGAAAAGAAAGGAAGGAAGCAACAAGTGTAACTTTATGTAAGTCATATCAACTCTTTGGTCTCAGTTTTTTTTCTTATCTATAAAATAAAGGGGTTGAACTAGCTGGTCTTTAAGGTTCTAGCACTCAGGGATCTATAATGGACATGAAAAATCCTGTTTCAAAAGAGGTTAGTGCACAGGGGAATAAAAAGTAGCAGAAAAAAACATATTTAAATCTCTTAGTAGAGAAATAGACTGTGTAGAGATAGGTTATCTCCTACTCATAAGCAGGAAGGAAACTGTCTACTCATCTTTGTTCCTGCTTATCTGCCTCCATAGATGGAGCCCAGCAATAATAATTTACATTTATTTAGCACCTTTCACCTAAGAAACTCAAAAACACATTACAAATGTTATATGCTGTGACAGGCACTATTATCCTGTGAAAGATCCAGCAACAAATCACCCCACAATCAATTTTCAAACGCCTAGAAAATCTGAGGGTATTGGATAAAAACCAACATGACTTTGCAAGGAACCAATCATGTCAGACCCATTTAATTTCCTCCAATGTCAGAGTGACGGGGCAGGTAGATAAGGAAGAAGCAATAGATGTAAAATATCTTGACTCTAGTAAGCCCTTTAGCTCTGTTCCATATGATCTGCTCATAAACAAGCTAGGAAAAGATGCTACAGACCATGAGACTATTATTTATTTCTTGATTTATAGAGCTACCTCTTCTTTCTAGAGACTTTAGTGGGCAAACAGTGGCTTGAGTACCACACTTGGAACCTTGCTACCAGTGGTTCATTGACAACGTGGGGAATAATGATAGTGTTCTCTCCCTCTCTGTCTGTCTCTTTCTGTGTCGGTGTCTCTCTCTCTGTCTCTGTCTGTGTCTCTCTCTTTCCCACTCTCTCTTTCCCCACCCCATTTCTCCCTCTCTCTTTTTCTGTCTCTCTGTCTCTGTTTCTCCATCTCTCAGTTTCTTTCCGTCTCTATCTCTCTCTGACTCTCTCTTCCTGTGCCTCTAAGATTCTCAGTCTCAACTCTTCTTCTCTCCACTCTTCCCCCAATCCTACCCCAGTATTTTCTGGTTATCATCTTTTTATATGTTATTTCATTGGTCCAAGGCAGATTATGATAGTTTTATTATATCTATTTGACAGATAAGAAAACTAAAACTTAGATGAATTCTCCTCTCCTTCTCCTCTTCTCATTTCTAGTAAGTATCAGAGCTGGGCTTCTAATTTAGGTTTCTAATTCTGAATCCCAAGCAATTAGGTTACAACTAAATATATTGAGTGATGCAGTCCTGAGTTCAATGCTATTTTTTTTTGTTCCTGTGAAAAGACCCTACCAGGTAGAATAGTAAATAACATCTTAGAATCTATTAACATTAGGACTGGAAAGGACCTAAGAGATAATCTATTTCAACCCCTAACTAACGGTTTTTATTTTACCTGTGTGTGTCTTCTCATAGGGTGAAGCTAAGGCATCTGAAAAACTGTAATAATGAATAGAACTTAAATAGCCCTTTAAGATTTAATTCTCTGTTAAAAAATCAAATATTGTAAAAAAGTCATATAGGTTTCCGGGTTAAGAAGGCAGCAGAGTAAAAAGCAGCTGCTTGACCTCTCCTCACTCATGCATATAGGACTCCTCAAGAAGACATAAAAATAAATCCAGATGAACGAAGGGACCCCATAACAGGGTGCAGCATTGAAGGTACATAGAATCGGGGCATTTCCCGATATAAAGGGGTGAAACAGCTCTCACTAAAATGCGAGCTAAGCAACCCGCCCCCCCCCCACATACAGTGCCAAAGCCAGCGCAAAAGAGTTAGAGCAAGTTTGGGGCACCCATTAAGTCATTGGAAGATCACCAGGGCCTGCTCCTGAGAGCAGCAAGACTTAAGACCCCAAGAGGCTAAAGAACGTGTGAACTTTGAACACAGACCCTGAGTGCAGGCTCAGACATGGATCCTGAGAGCAGGGCATGGACCTTGAGTGTGGACCCAGTGCAGAGGGTTGCAAGACTGTGGAAGCAGTGCCCTGAGACTATTAAAGGAGCTTCAGGCTGAAGAACAAGCAAGGGGACTACCGGAGGTTTGACCCTGAGAACAACTAAACCTGAAACCTCAGGAGCCTATAGAGCACAGACAGACCCTAAGCGTGAGGATAAAGCTGAGAGGGCGCTGGGCTAAAAATGGCAAGCCAGACTCAGGGGAGAAGGATCAAGAAGAAACCTTTAACACTCGAAAACTTTTACACTGAAAAAATTCAGACAACCAAGCAAACAACAGAGGAGAACAAATAAGTAACCATATCTAAACCTTCCCCAAAAAATGAAAATGGGTCACAAGGCCTTTAAGAGTTCAAATCTGAGATTATGAGAAAGATGGAAGAGATTTGGCAAGAAAATAACAGTTTAAAAGGCAGAATTTCACAATTGGAAAGTGAGGCAAGTAAATCTAAGACCAGAAATGACCAGATTGAAAAAGAAAACCAGTCTCTAAAGGCTAGAATTGGGCAATTTGAAAAAGATGCCCCCAAATCAAAAGAATTGATAAGCAAATTGGAGACCAAAATCAAACAGCTTTAAAACAGGATAGACCAAATCTAAAAGGAAAATCGAAAGCTTATAGCAGAAAACCAGTCTCTAAAGACAAGAATTAAGCAAGTAGAAGCCAATGATCTCTCAAGACAGCAAGAACAAATAAAACAAAGTCAAAAGACTGATAAAAATAGAAGGAAACATGAAATATCTTGATGAGAAATTGACAGATCAAAAAAACAGGTCTAGAAGAAACAATTTTAGAATCATTGATCTTCCTGAAAAAGCAGAAATTAATAGAAATTTGGGCTCCATACTAAAAGAAACTATTCAGCAAAACTGCCCTGAAGTTCTACAACAAGAGGGCAATATAGACATTGAAAGGATCCATAGATCACCCTCTACACTAGACCCTGAAAAGTCAACCCCCAGGAATATAATAGCCCAAAATCAAGAGCTTCCAAGTAAAAGAAAAAACTTTACAAGAAGCCAGGAAGAGACAATTCAGATATCAATGAGCACCAATCAGGATCACACAGTATCTGGCAGCCTCCCTACTAAAAGACCTCAAGGCTTGGAATATGATATTCAGAAAGGCAAGAGAACTGGGATTACAACCAAGGATCATCTACCCATCAAAACTGACTATATACTTCCAGGGGAAAGTTTGGGCATTCAACAAAATTGAAGATTTCCAAGTATTTGCACAGAAAAGACCAGGACTAAATGGAAAGTTCGATATCCAACCACAAAAATCAAGAGAAACATGAAAAGGTAAGCAAGAAACAGAAGAGAAAGTAAGAAAACTCATATTTTTAAAATTGTCCTCTTTAAGGGCTTCAATAAGATCTAATTATTTGTATTCCTGTGTGGAGGAATGTTATGTATAATTCTCTGTAGTGAACTCTATCCACTATTATAGTAATTAGAAGAATTATTCATAGAGAGAGGTTGGAATACTAAATGGTCTAAGATTATATGGGGGTTGGGAAAGAGGGCTTTGAATAGTAGAGGACACCAAGAGAAACTTGAATGAATAAGAAAAAAAGGATATTCTCTTACATACAAAGAGGGCATGAGAAGGGGGAAGGGATGAATACTATTATAAGAAGGAGAGGAAGAGAACATTAAGAGGTAATATTTAAACCTTACTCTCAGTGGAATTAACCCTGAGAGGGAAGAGTAGCTATATCCATTGGGATATAAAACTCTATCTAACCCTACTGAGAAAGTCAGAAGGGATAAACCAAGGGGAGCAGGGGAGTGGGGAGGTCAAAAAAGGGAGGGGAGAAGAAGGGGAGGGAATTCATTAGGCCTTAAAAATAAAAAGAGGGGAATAATAAGGGAGGGGGTAGAAAGGGAAGTAAATCAAGAGAAGGGACAAGGGTTACTGGCTTAAAGCAAACCACTTGTTTAAAAGGAAATAGTGTAAGAAGAAGGGATATAATTAGGAGAGGATACCAAAATGTCAGCGAATACACAACTGATAATTATAACTCTGAATGTGAATGGGATGAACTCGCCCATAAAATGGAAGCAAATAGCAGAGTGGATTAGAAACTAAAATCCTACCATATGTTGTCTACAAGAAACACATATGAGGAGGGTGGAGATACACAATTTTAAGGTAAAGGGTCTGAGCAAAATATTTTGGGCTTCAAATGAGAAAAGGAAGGCAGGAATGGCAATTATGATTTCTGAGAAAGTCAAAGTAAAAATAGATATCGTTAAAAAAGACAGGGAAGGTAATTACATCCTGATAAAAGGCAGTATAGACAATGAGGAAATAACAGTGCTCAATCTGTATGTACCAAATGGCATAGCATCCAAATTCATAAAGGGAAAACTGGCAGAGCTCAATAAGGAAATAGATAGTAACACTTTACTAGTGGGAGATCTAAATATTCCTCTTTCAGATCTAGATAAATCAAACCAAAAAATAAATAAGAAAGACGTAAGAGAGGTGAATGAAGTCCTAGAAAAATGAGATTTAATTGATATGTGGAGAAAAATAAATAGGGACAAAAAGGAATACACCTTCTTTTCAGCTGCACATGGTACATTCACA
Organism: Gracilinanus agilis; assembly: GCF_016433145.1. Lineage (NCBI taxonomy): Eukaryota > Metazoa > Chordata > Mammalia > Didelphimorphia > Didelphidae > Gracilinanus > Gracilinanus agilis. Next base: position 331,741,492 of record NC_058132.1, read on the forward strand.
AAGATTGACCATGTAATAGGGCATAGTAACATTGCAAACAAATGCAAAAGAGGAGAAATAATGAATGTAACCTTCTCAGATCATAATGCAATAAAAACAATAATTAGTAAGGGCACCTGGACAGGCAAATCAAAAACTAATTGGAAATTAAATAATATGATTCTCCAAAACCAGCTAGTTGAAGAACAAATCATAGAAACAATCTACAATTTAATTGAAGAGAATGACAATGATGAGACATCCTACCAAACTCTATGGGATGCAGCCAAGGCAGTATCCTTGAGTGCATATATTAACAAATTAGGAAGGGCAGTGATTAATGAATTGGGCATGCAACTTAAAAAATTAGAAAACGAGCAAATCAAAAATCCCCAGATAAAAACTAAATTAGAAATACTAAAAATCAAGGGAGAAATTAGTAAAATCGAAAGTAAAAGAACTATTGAATTAATAGAGTAGAAGCTGTTATTTTGAGAAAACAGATACAATAGACAAAGTACTCATCAATGCAATGGACAATTCTGAGGGACTTGTGGTAAAGAATGCTACCCACATTCAGAGGAAGAACTGCAGCAGTGGAAACACAAAAGAAAAACAACTGCTTGAACACATGGTTTAAGGCGGACATGATTGGGGATGTAGACTGGAAACTACCACACCAATGCAACTATCAGCAATTTGGAAATAGGTCTTGATCAATGACACATGTTAAAACCAGTGGAAATGCGCATTGGCTATGGTGGGGGGAAGGTCAGGGGGTGATGGGGAAAGTAAGCTCATGAATCATGTAACCATGATAACTTTTCTGAAAAATAAATATTATTAAATTTTTAAAAATCAAATATCATATTTATTTTTGAATATGCTATTCCTTTACTTAATATCTTTTTAGCTTCTCTTTCTGTTAGGTTTGTCCACTTATGACAGAGGCATGTTGAAGTTTCTAGTAGTTATTATTTTATTGTCTAACCTTTATTATAATTAAATTAGCTTCCTGTTAAAGTACTTAGATGCCACATAATTTGGTGCAAATTGTATTTTAACACCACTATCCTCACAAATGTCAAGAGGAAGGGGAAAAGGGACCTAGTATGTTGAATGGATCATCTATGGTGAAGTTATAGAAAGAATAACACAGGAGAGATAGACATGAGTGGGTTTCAATGCATTGTTAGAGGGGATATCTACAATGATGAAACCATAGTTCCATTTAAGTTGTTATACAGCTGATTAAGATTTCATTGTCTATGGTCACTTTAAGCATAATGAAATTTCTCACTTATCTAGCTTTTTCATGTTTATTTTTTCACATGCCTTGTCTGAGATCATAATTGCTCTTCCTGATTTTTTTTTTGGATTTAGCTGAAGCATAATAAATTCAACTTTAATACCTCATTTTGATTGTGTAGAAAATTTGTGTTTTAAGTATGTTTCTTATAAATGGCAATTTGTTAGCTTTTGCTATCTAAACCATATATCCATTCTCCTTTCTTACATGGGTAAATTTGTCCTATTCATATTCACTCATGATTGTTATACATGTTTCCTTTCATAACATTCTGTTCTCAGATTTTTCTTTGTCTCACCTTCTCATACTTCTCATAAAATGTCAAAGAAGAATTCAAGAAGGGAGAAAAAAGTAGTATGAAAGCAGAGTTCAGTATCTATAGTTTATAAATTGATTGGGATGATTTGATCTCAGTCTTCTTCCCTCTCCTATTCTAACCTCCAAGCCTTACTCTTTCTTCCCTTCTTCTAACCCCACCTTTTATAATTTCATTGATCCTTCACCTATGAAATATGTTTGTAGTGATAAATTATACAGCCATGTTGAAATCATGATGATGGACAATTACCTGCTTGGAATGTAGAATGAACTGAGCCTGGCAGGAGCTTGGCAGGTGCCAAGGGCAGTTGAGGCTCGGGTATAAAAGCCAGGATTTGAACTGAGAAAAAAATCTGAGATTGGAGATTGGGTTGGAAGGGGCAATTGGAGAGTAGGCCTTAGGTGAGCTTATTCAACCATCAACCAACATCCTATTTCAATCTACTTCACCAATCCCTGATTCTGAATTAACCATCAAGAAGAAACATCAACTCCTTATCAGCAGAGTAATCTTGATTTAGTTTGGGCCAGTCTTGCCCAAGGAGACTGGCATCTGTCAAACCTGATTAACATCATTTCAAAGATCAGCAATAATATCATTAGCCTTAATTAATTAAGGACTTCCTGTTCCCTCCTTCCCAGCCATTACCCTGCTTTCCCTTCCCTAAACCTGTTAATAATAAATCTTTAAACTTACTTCAGACTTGGCTTCATCAAGAACCTAGGACTTTAAAAGATCACATCCCTGAGATATTTGAAGGGAAGAAGAGAATTATACCTTTCCAAAGCAGAGTTTCATATGCAGTCAGCCTAAGTGTTGTCCATTAGTATGGAGTTTCAGTTGGGCAAAATATCTGTATAATTCTAACTACAGATTCATTTTCTGGCTGATAGCTCTGGGATACTGTTATACCTGGAGTTTGGGCTTAGCAAATTTATTATTTAAACAACATCTGCTGCAGTGGTTGATCCTTTGATTCACTAATTATATATTAAGTGTTTCTCATAGGATTTACATTCACCTTTACCCAGCTCCAGATCCAATACCATCAGGATTTACATAACATGTCCCAGAGACCCTCATGATAGGTGAAAATCCGTATCTATCTATCTATCTATCTATCTATCTATCTATCTATCTATCTATCTATCTATCTATAGATAGCTAGCTAGCTAGCTTTATAAACTCTTCCCACTCTTCTCTAAACCATTTCCACACTCTTATTAACCTACAGTCACTGAGCCAGTCAGCACCCAGGATACAGAACAGAGTTGTGGTTGGTTGCCTTTCATTCCATCAGCCAATGGTGTGCAGTGATAAGTATAATTCCATGATACAGAATTAGGTATATATTTTTAAAAATACATACAGTAAAGACAATAAGAAAACTGTGTTATAGTGAGGGATGACTGTACTTTTCTGTAATAGTGTGCTTGTTGTGGCTATTCACTCTCTAATTCTCACCTGCCTCTCAAATTCTATTCCCACCCCTTTCCCCTTGCACCATTATAATTTTTATATACTTTATTACATTTATTTCACCATGCTCTTTTTTCAAAAGACCTTTTCTGACCTTGCTCATATAAGTTCATAATATTCTCTACTCCCTAGCTTCCTCATTGCTGGGGGGTAGAAAGGGGATTACCAGCAGTCCAGATCCCCTTGGGGGCGGGACAATTGAGCGAAAAGGGAGTGAGAAGAGGCAGAGACCCAGTAGGTTTGCAGTGGCTGATCTGAAGTGCCAACTGCTGATTTTAATTTTTATATAATTTTTCTCAAGATTACATCAATTTTTTGCATGAATTCCATTCCCATCATACATCTTATCTTTGGAGACAATGTGTTAGGTGTGTTTGATGTATCTCTTGGGCTACAGTGGTGAGAACGTACAGGCCTTTTCATGGGAGACAATTTCTTCATATTTCATTCATTGTTCTTTTATATAAAATTACTGTACCAAATCAGATCTGGAAAGGGGAGTGACTTGGAGACTGTTCTGGCCTGTTCTTGCAGTCACCTGTGTATGGGGATCTGAGTTAGAGATTTAAAATCTTTAATATTAACTCACTATTGTCATATTCAAACTCTGTGAGTTGTGAGTCTCACCTTGATTGACAGGTGAAGACAGTTGGAGACATTAGAATGTTCCCAGATGCCGTGAGGACAAGAGGAAAGGCATTTGGCCAGAGCATATAAATACCCTGACAGCCATCTGACAAAGGCTTTTGGTTTTGGAGCCTTTGGCCTGGAGCCCTTGGCCTTGGACATTGATCTGATCTTGGAGGAATGACCTGTGGATCTGACCGTGGGCCCTCTGATTCTCTCTGAATTCCCCCTAGATATTTAGACATATGAACCATTATTAGATATTTAGGTATCTGGGTCCAGGTGGGAACCAGGAAGAGGGAAGGAGAAGAAGCAGAGGGAGGTAAGGGAGGTATTTCCTGAAGGCTGTAGGACTGACATAACAACTGGCAATAAGAAGCTGAGAGGGATCATTGATATCTGTATCAACCAAGCAGACTGCTTTCTCTGGTTTGGCCATGGCCAAGCTGAGCCTGAGGAGGTGAAGAACAAGAGCTCCAGCATTACTGAAACAGCCTACAATCCTGAGGGATTAGTGATCAAAGCCATTAGCGACAGGGTCTCCTATCCTCAATCTGTTCCTGATTATTCCTTTCCCTTATTAACATCTATAGATAAAGTTTATTAAGTACCTTCCTGAGTAGTTATTACATCACAACTCTTGGGGAGGGAGCAAAGCAGTCAGATGAAAACATTATCCAAGGCTAATAGAGCCCAATATTAATAATCAATCCAACCCCAGGTGGGACCTGAAAGGGTTATCCATCCACCTGACCTTTAGGGATCCTGCCTGGGCGCTGTTATTGAGAAGGGACAGTTATTATAACATCCAGCTGAGTGACAGGACTCTGGTGCCTTGCACCAGTTATCAAGGGAATCCAAAGTATAGCTTCCCTGATTAATATACCCTATAATAACTAGAATAGTAGTAAAGAAACCTTCTTTATAACACTATATACTGGTTTGTTGTGAGGTGACTTTAAGGGAAGTTTCTGTATTATAGGGGTTTATTTAGGGGTTTATTTTGGGATATTGAGTAATCTTTGACTATGGTTGTTTTTGTCATGAACCTGTATTGTTTTTCTCTGTTTCCCTGGGGCTGAATGAGGATAATGATTGCAATAGTTTCAATACAAGTGAATGTTAGTGAGAAAAGAGTCACATAGGGGAAACAGAGTGAGAATCTCCATCCTCCTGACAACCTGCTTTTCTGGTTTCAGAGCTGATGACAAGCTGTGCTAAATGCCATGGGCTTTGATGGCTTCCTGCACCTCACTTTCCATTTTCAATAATATTTTCCTTTGGTATCCCAATTATAAGAAGCAGTAAGCTCCTCCCTCATCCTATTCTTTTTTTTTTTTTTTTTTTTTTTTTTTTTTTTTTTTTTACAATATTAACCTATTCTCTTCTTTGTTGTGAGTGATGGTTTTCCTGATACTGTTGATGGACTTAAGTATGTTTCTCTTTTTCCCTTTATTTCCTCATGTGATTCAGAAGGAAGAATTTTTTTTCAGTACTACTGAGGATATAAAAGCCATGCTACTGCTTAATCCTTTAAGTATTTCAAACTTGTATACCATTTTAGGTTTCTTTGGCCCATTGCATTTTCCTTTCAAAGATTCTGCCTAGTTTTGGTTTTCTTAAAAGAAATATATGAAGTTATTTATTCTGGTAGTAATATATGATATCCTTTTCTCATATTCTGGTAAGAATAAATTTTTGGCCAGAATAACTTATTCTTGATGGTCAGCTTTTCCCCTCCCCCTTTTAGTGTATTATATTTGAATTATTCCTTCTTTTATTACTATCAGATGTGAAGTCTTGTGTTATTCTAACTGGTGTTCTTTAACATATGATTTGTGTTTTCCTAGCTCCTGGTAATATTTTTATTTTGTCCCAAGAACTCTAGGGTTTGGTAATCACATGTGTGGATGTGTTAAATTTGGAATTTCTTCAGAGTATTGATCTGTATTTTGTTTGTATTTTGTATTTTGCCTTCTTTTTCTTTTCTTTCTTTTTTAAAACCCTTACCTTCTGTCTTAGAATCAATACTGTGTATTGGTTCCAAGGCAGAAGAGTTGTAAGGGCTAGGCAATAGCAGTCAAGTGACTTGTCCAGGGTCACACAGCTGAGAGGTGTCTGAGGTCAGATTTGAACCCAGGAACTCCCATGTCTAGGCCTGGCTCTCAATCCACTGAGCCACCCAGCTGCCCCCCACCAATTTTTTTCCTTTTTAAATACTCTTTGGATTTGTTAAGATTTATCTCTTTTGTTTTATTTTCTTACAAATTTTTTCATCAAAAGCCTTGATTTGACTACTCACCTTAGGTGTCAGCAGAGCACAATGGGAAGTACACTGAATTTGGAGTCAGAAATCTGGATTCAAATTATACTTCTAACACTACCTGCATGAGTTTGGGATAAGTCACTTTACCTCTACAAGTTTCAATTTTCTCATCTAGAAAATTATAGGATTTGATTAGATGTTCTCTAAAGTTTCTTCTAGGTCTAAATCTATGATTTCATTACTTTATTAGGACTTTCCACAATTTTTGGAATTCTTGTGGCAAAGAATGGAAGGAATTCATCTATATTTGGTGCAGAATTATTTTCTTCTCCTGGAATTTTATCCTGCTACTATATAGTGGTTTTCTTTTATTGTGATAAAAGTTCTCCTATGCTTGCAAAATGTTTGCTGCCGCCCCTTGTCTTGTGGATTCTTAAACTCTGAACTTGTATACACTATTATGATTTGGAGGCCTCAGATTCAATATGTTTCAGGGAGCAACTCTTCTAGGGATAGTTGGCAGAAGCGAGCCTCGTTTGTTATTTCTTTGTTTCTATAATGGCCAAAATTAATGCAACACAGTGGTATCAGCCCTCAGCTCCAGGGTGAGGGGAAGCAAATAAAGAAAGGTGGTGGATTCCCCCTTTTTGGAGGTCTTCAAGAGGAGGTTAGATGACCATTTATGTATTTTATGGTAGGGATTGTCTTGGGATAATAGATGAAATAAATAAATGTCCATTGACTTCCTTTAAGTGGAGGTTGCATAATCACTTTTTGAGAATGTGGAAGAGGGAATCCCTGACTTAGGGGTAATTTGGAAAGATAACCTAAATTTCCTTCCATAGCTGAGATTACATGATGAGAAGAGTGCCAGATGATCTGTTTTTGTTTTCACTGCAGTGAAATGACCTGTGCAAAGCTTTGATGCCTAACCACTTCAACAACAGAAACTATTATCTGAAGCATAGAGGTCCAGAGCTCCTGGGCATTCCAGGACCCTAAACAAATGGGACCTTGAAAGAAATGTGGGGTTATTTTTAAACAGGGGAGTTTCCACAAACTTGGTGGAGTTTAAGTTTCTGGATCTTTGAATTTTGCTAAACACTAAATTATACCTATTATCATCCCACCTCATAGTCATGAATCAGATTCACATCTCTAGGGAACTTGAAGTAAAAATCTTCGGAGGGATTTGTCAGACTACCCAGTCACTGAAGAAAGGCATTGTAAGACAGAAATAATAAAATCACTGGTTTGGAGTCTTCTTTTCTAATGGTTTTAGGGGCTGGTCTAGAGAGACTTGATCAGGTTTTATTCCTCTTAATCTGGCCCATCCTCAATCCTGGCTTCAAATCAAATGAGCAAATCTTTATTGAGCGCACATATTACAAGCAAAGCTCCGTGCTTGATGCTGGCTTGTGGAAATGATATTCCTATGTAGGGTGGTTGAAATAAAATGTATAATTGTGCTCTAAGACACCTTAATTGTTTATTAATTACTTCATAAATCACAGTGACACCTGCGTTTGTGCTTCTGTTTCTTCACTCTCAAGAGGCTGGGAATGGAAGCACTTAGCTCTGTTGTACCAATTTCTGGCCAGAAGCATCCCAACTTCATACAAAGAAGTTCAAGGCTGAAGAATGGCTAACATAGAACTAATGAAAACAACTTAAAATGGTGCCCTTGAAATCCACTTTTCACTGCCACTTGTCCTGTTCCCAGTAGATACCACATATCCTTCAAGACCAATATCATTCCTTGTGGAGGGCCAACTTAATTTTACTGTTTTTATGAGTTAGAACTCTGGGATACTTTCTTATGAATAATCTTAGAAGTAGAAAGAAAAGCAGATTTCTTGAATTATGACCACCCCAACACTGGCTTTAATAAAAAAGAATGGGAGCATTCAGAAAATGATCTAAGATCCCCAGTACTTATCTTGCAGAGATTTTCATCTTATTCCACTGGTATTCTGTTTAACCTTCCCCTTTCTATCCAACCTCCATCTCCTGTTTTACCCATCTTCATTCTCTTTTCTGCTATGGTAGAGAGAGCACTGTTTCTCTGTCTACCCACATCTGTCTGCTGCATGCAACAGCTGAGTAGCTTCACCCTGTAGAGAATGCTGGTGCTCCAGATGGCTAATATAACTTTATTGCTACTATCATTCTTAATGCAGCCTTTCCAAACATCCACTTTGAAAAGCAACTCGCCTGCTATCTTTCTAAATCCCAAGCTCTTCAACAAAAGAGAATTTCAGTCTCCCTTCTCTAAATCCCTTAGCAAAATGACACTGATGCTTTGGACTTTCCCTTTTTAAGGAACTTTTTAGACTTTTAAGCTGGTTTCAAGTCCTTTGGAAGAAAAGTGCTACATAAACTGTTGTAGTCTGATTAGATTATATTTTAAGGGAATTAAGCTGCTAATGTAGAGAGTGCTAGCTAATTCACAGGACCTATAAACTTGTGTAAGTAATTTAATTTTTCTGGACCTAATTTTCCTTGTATGTAAAAATTGGGATCAGACTAGATGCCTCTGAGGTTCCTCCCAGCTTCAGTGCTATGATCCTTTGATAATAAAGGGAGATTAAAAAGTTAATGTGCTAGTCACTTATGGAAAAATTACTAAGGAAGAATTAAGTATTAGATGCCTTTGAGAGGAGAAAGGGACCCAAGCCTTATCCTAAATATCTCAGAGTCTTGGTAATACCTTTACTGTGCATTTTCCTCTTCAGTATCAGTTCTTAGGAAGATGAGTTTTTGGCTTGATCAGTACTAATTTTTTTGGTCATAATACCTTGAAGATAGTCACTCTTTATTAAAGCATAATAGGCAGAATGCCTGTAAACTTTTGTTCACAATTATGAGAGAGAGTCACAGGTTTGGAGCTCAAAGAGAACTCTGATATCATTTTAGAGACCAACACAATTTCCTCTGTTTAGAGGTGAGAAAGCTGAAACTGTGAAAAGCAATTTGGTTTCAAATGCCAGTGCAGCAGTTAAATTCTAGGGGCCCCGAACATTTCATAAAGCGCTTCCTCACCTTTTGCTAATTGCAAAATAAACTGCTCTCCTTTTGACAAATTTAATCCTTATCCTTACCTATCCATCCTTTATGAAGAGGTTGTTTGAGCAGCAGGGCTCCTACACCTTCTTCATCTTCAGATAGGTGAAATTAATAATTTATGGGTAGCTAGGTAGCATAGTGAATAAAGCACCGTGTCTGGTTCAGGAAGACTCATCTCCCTAAGTTCAAATCAGGTCTTAGACACTAGCTGATAGGCAAGTCACTTAACCCTATTGGCCTTAGTTTCCTCATTTGTAAAATGAGTTGCAGAAGGAAATGGAACCCAGGATATTTGATAAGAAAACCCTAAATGGGCTCACGTGGGGTTGGACATGAATGAAACAACTGAACAACAGCAGTCTGAATGCTGATGTGAATCAAATCTGGGTAGGAAAAAAATCATCCTATTTCCTCTGAGGTTATGGGGAAGGCCACTGGCAAATGCAGAAAGAATTTGGAAGCTAGTTCAATCCTTGCCAAGTTTGACAAGATGGTTTCAATTGGTCAGGAAGGTCCAAGGAAAATCTGCCTCTTTGCTATTTTAACTTCCTTCCTTCCTTCCTTCCTTCCT
>NC_058132.1:331751471-331770074 GCF_016433145.1 Gracilinanus agilis
CCTCCCTCCCTTCCTGCCTTTTCTTTCTTACCTTCTATCTTAGAATAGATACTAAGTATCAGTTCCAAGGCAGAAGAGTAGTAAGGACTAGGTTATTGGGGCTGAGTGATTTATTTGCCCAACATCATACAACTAGGAAGTTTCCTAGATCAAATTTGAACCCAGATCCTCCTGTCTCTGCATCTGCTACACAATCCACTGACCTAGCTGTCCCCAACCTACATTTCAAAAGAGGAAGCTTTGCCAATAGAGCAGCCTTTAATTTTGCTCTAATGCTTTAAGATTTTAATCAGAACTGATGTGGATTGTCTAGTGTTCCAAGCCAGGGTCACAGTATCAAAAAAATTTTTAGAGTAGGAAGGGACTTCAGAAATGATTCATTACAACCAGACAACCAGACAGATGGACAGTGAGAGGATAGATAAATAGACAGATTGGTAAATATATGGATAAAACACTTATTAATTGCTTACTATGTTCTTGGCTATTGTGTTATGCTTTAGAGACACAAATATAAGCAGGGTGGACAGTCCTTGGCCCTCAAAAAGTTTACATTCTTTGAGAAAAGACAGCATATAATGGGATGTAGAAAAGGGGAAGAGAATCTATTCATAGGGCTCAGAAATGATAAAGAGACTACAGGAAGTTTCTAGGAGTCTTGCGACCTGATAAAGTAAGGCAAATATAAGCCTAGCAAGCCAAAGGTGGAGTCCTAGTTTTCAGCAGAGGTGGAGATGTTCAAAGGATAGAGAAGACTGAAGCCTGAATTCCATCTATATCTTCCCAGCAAGTCTGCTGTCAGAAAATTCCCTTCCTTCTGTGGTAACTTAGTGTAAGGAATCAGTTCTTGAATTTCTCACCCTGACTAAACTTGGACCCTTCCGAAGGCTGTCAGTAGCAAAGCAGAAGTGAATTATTTACACTCTGAGTAGAGAAAAGAATCTGGAAGATGTTTGCTAGTTCCTTCTGTGAGTGGCTGGGTCTAAGCACTTGAACTGTTTCTGGGATCTCTTGGGTTGGGCATGTGCCTATAGAATAGAGGATGTCTAGATTTAAGAGGAACTAGAGTCATGAAGCTGAAGTGATAATTGTTTCATTATTTATTCTCTTTGCTTTTAATGTCATGAGTAAAGATTACACCACAATCATGTGGTCGTAGTCAATTCTATTATGTGATGAAAGTCCCGAAACACAACATGAATGGAAGAGGGTAGAATTTTCCACTGAGTGAAGGCTGCCTAAAGACAGTAATTGGTTCATTTCATACAAACTACAGCTCTAGACTAATGTGATATACTTTGCTCTCTGCAAAAAAAAAGGAACTAGGAGAGAAATCCCCCACTTTATAAGAACCCCAGGGCACTTGGGATTCCCCAAAATGCCCTCTAGTAGTGATTGAAGCACATAACTATAGGAATGAAGGTGGGAACTATGAATACAGTGAAAGGTCAGTCAGGTAAGTAGGTGAAAGAGTTTTCCTTAGGAGTAAATGTGGGAGCCTCATCTTGGATGATTATGTTTAATTGTGGATTTTACAAAACCCATTTAAGAGAAATTTATAGGTCTTCATAGGATCCTCTTGATTTCTTTAGGATTTTTATTTCTGAAGACTACATATTCGGTTATTTTTGGAAGACTTTTGTTTTTTTTCCATTGAAATCTCCTTCTGTAGTCAACTTCTAGATTTCATTATACCTTCAGTTTATGCCAGTGTTGTAATATGATGCTACCATTATAGTTAGCCTATTAATTTATGTGTTTCACTGAATCTCTATTTATGCTAGTGCTTTGATTTTATGTTAAAGCTATATGGTTTACTTATTAATTTGCATTATTGTGCACTTAAGTACCTCTAACCATCTCATTGCTGTGTATAGCTCAAATACAATTTGAGATAAAGCGGGCAGCATGGATATTAAATATTTAGAATATTGGCTTGAAGCATTTGTACCAAATTTCCATGATGGGCTTTCACCTATTGATCCTGAGGACAGAACTTTTCAGGAGGCAGTGAATGATTTGGGATGAAGTATGAAAATGTTTTAAATGCTACAGGGAGGCAAACAGAGCAGTGCCTGTAGGGCTGCACAATACCTTAATAAGTGGCACATTCTGTCATCTTTAGAGAGATGAATTGGGGAGAATACCTGGAAGCCAATCATCAAACCTTTGGCCAAAGAAGAGATAAAATTAAAACTCAAGACTCCCCTACATAGGAAGAAAGGGATTTGTTGAAGATTCTGTGCAGCACATAGATGAGAAAAAAGTTGGCATCTAGAGATGGAGAGCAAGCTGGCTGCAAGCCACTGCAAAGGCTTCACTATGCCAAGTTAGTCGTTCTCAGGAAAGTTGCTACATCCATCTGGCGAGGAACCATTCAAGTTCTAGATAAAGCATGTTACCAAAACACTACAGCAGTGGCAAGCATCTAAAGTGGGAAAAATGGTAACTAATGAGCAGCTTCCTGGGATCAGCATTTGATCCAGTATGTGATCTAAAACCAGAGGATACTGATGTCAGTCTCTAAATGACCAGAGAAGCAATTTGGCCCTGCAAGGGGTCCAAAGTGGGACCATGTTCAATTTTTAATTATTCCAGCAGGAAGACTTTGGTCATTGTACCTCAAGCCTACTGAAAACTGGATACTTCTATCATTTTTCAGATTTAAAATTGCCTCACCATTTTGATTGTCCTTTTCTGAATATGCCTCACTTTGTCAATGTCCCTTTTAAAGTTGGGGCACCTGGTACAGTGTTTCAGATATTATCTGACCTTCTTAGAATACCATGGGGCTATTACCCCTTTCTCTTGCTTTGTTTTGAACATTTCTATTAATGCAAACAGAGACTGAAATACTTCTTTGGTATCCATATCACATAGTTGCCTCATACTGCATTTACACTCAGGTATGTCCCTTAAAATTTTTCCACCTGATCCTCTGATCTAGCCATGTTTTCCCAATCCTGAATTTGTGCAGGCATTTAAAAAAAATCCAGTCAAAAGACTTTACATTTATTCCTTTATATTTCATTTTATGAAATTCAGTCCATTCCAGTTCACTGATATTTTTATTTTATCAAGATATTTTAAAATTCTGATTTCTGTTCATATGGCATTTTAGCTGTTCCTTCCAGCTATCTGTCATCCAAAAATTGATAAACATACCTTCTAATGAAAATCAATCAACCATATTTTTATTATTATAATTATTAATATGAATGATAGATATTTGCATAGCACACTATGGTTTGCATAACAATTTTAAAAAGTTTTATTGCTGCCTTTTGCATTCTTTCTTCTCCTTCTCCTTCTTCCTCTTTCTCTTCTTCTTCCTCTTCCTCTTCCTTTTCCTCTTCTTTCTTCTTCTACATAGGCTGTTCCTGATGTCTCCTCTGCCTCCATAGAATTATCCATGCAAACAGAGGCTAAAATACTTCTTAGGTATCCACAACACATGGTTACCTCATACTGCATTTACACTCAGTTATGTCCCTTAAATTGCTGTGATGGGTTAATTGGTTCCTTTTACCTCTATAGAGATCTGCTTTGATGCCATGTTGTATGGTGGCCAGTGGTGCACAAATGCTGGCAAGCACAGTGAGAGCTAGAAAGTCTTTTAGTAGAGGGTTCAGGATGTGTCTACTGTTTGAGGCTCAGTCTAGCCAAGTTCAATGAAGCTCATTACTAGATGGTTGATCATAAGATGATTAATTTTTTTTGGAAGGGATGCCTAATAAAACTGTCCAATGGGGGCATGGAAGAGTTACTATCTGTGCTGGGGAGGGAATGCTCATACTAGATAGAAAGCATATCTTTTAAAATACTAAAGTGTAATTTTATGCTTTGTAGAGAGAAAACCTTTTAATGGGTGGTATTTCAGAGACTTTGAAGAAAGACTATTTGTCATAGTGGAGAGATTCATGGTCCTGGAGTCAGGAAGATCTGAGTTCAAATCTGGTCTCTCACACTTACAAGCTATGTAACTTTGGTTGAGTTACTTCTATAAAATGGAAATAATAATAGCACTTACTTCTCAGGGATATTTGGGGATAAGACAAAATAATATTTGTAAAGCATTTTATAAACCTTAATGTGCTATAGAAATGTTTGCTGTTATGATTATTGTAATCTATTTACATGCTACATGTAAAAAATTATCCCAGTAAATGTGAATTTGTTGAGGGCTAACAATAAAAACATTTCACAATCTGAATCCATTCTACTTTTCAAACTTACTGCATGATATTTTTCCTTGTGTGTTTTATGTACCAAATTGAGCAGATTTGGTACAAAATCATTTTGACCTCACTCACCCTAATGAATCCCAAGGGCCTTTTGTCATGCCTGGAATGTATTCTCTCTTCACCTTTTCTGGTCTCTTGGATCCTTCAGGACTCAATTCATGTGTTGTTTCCTTCATGAAGTCTTTCCTGCTCTCCCCAGCTTATAGTGATCTCTCCTTCTCCTACCTCTATAATTTGCATACCAGAGGGAGAGCCGCTGTAGCTATCCACCACCAAACTTGGAACTAGATCCAGCAGACTCTCACCCTCTGCCAGTTTGAAGAACAAGCAACTTTCTGCCACTTCACTGCTCCTCTAGTTATCCTGGAGAAAGAACAGCTGGCATCCCACAGCAGCTTCTGCAACATTTCTTGTAGACTATAAATTTTCCTATTCACCTGCCACCCACTACTACCCCTATGGCTAACAATCTCCTCCCTCTTATTTCTCTCCCTATTCCTCCATTAATCACTCAGCTACATAATAGAAAACTATCACCAACCTTGACTTCCTATTCTATCAACCTCATTCATGTCATTACCTCAACTATGTCTCCCTCTATCCCCAAGGATTGCTTCATCTGTGTTTTTGGGAGTTCCTTCTGTCCTAGACCTCTTTCTTTCCTACTCCTTCCATCTCTTATCCTTCACTGAGATGTGGCTTTCCCCTGACAACACTGTACCCCACATTCTCCTCTCAAGCACTGGATGTACCTTCTATCACACTGTCACATGTACATCAACCTGGTCCTAGAGGAGGAACCAAAATGCTCCTTGTGGTCCACTGTCATTTCCATATGTTTCATTTATCTCCAATCTCTTCTCTTTAGAAATCTACTGAGTCAAAAGTTTCCACACAATTCAAATCATTCTGGCTGTTTAAAAAAACAAAAACAAAACAGCAACCAAATCATTCTTTCTGCTTCCTCAGAGTTCAGCAACTGGTTCATTGTCTTCTCCTTCCTAATACTTTGGGGGTTGGGGAATAGATTAATAGTGACTTAAACAGGTTCTAAAGGCAAAGGTGTAATTGCTAAGAGTATTTGACCCAAGTTCCATTTCGTTCAGGCAATTTTATTTTTAAATATTTTCTCTACCCTGGTCCTAACTACTATTAGGTCAATAGCTCTGCAGAATAACCAACATAGTTGATCTGTCCCACTATCACTAATGGGTAATGGACCTGTATTGAACTTTTTGTTGCTTTCTGTTTGGAGTGAGTGACATATATGAGGTTTGGCTTTTGACTAGTGGCATAGATCTGGGAATTTAGACTGATTCATTGGAGCAGGGCAGATAATCAGGACAGATCTCCTAAGCAGGCAATTCATGGATATCTTGATCTAGGTGAGGGGAGTAGAAGTAGGCTGTTGGCTTCAGAAAGGTCTTTTGGGAAGGCACAAGAAGAATTTATGAGTGAACCACAACATAATGGCAATAACAATACAATTCAACATTGCCATTCTGGTGGGAAAGGGAAAAACAAAGAAATCGATCACACAGTTATCCAATTTTCACAAGGAGAACAATGACAAAATAGAAGCCTTATTTAGGAAAAAAAATGGAAAGGTAGTCTTAAAAAGTCAATAACCATCAAAAAGCCTGGAAACTACTTTCAAGCACTTTATTGGAAACATAGGATAAATGTATACTGAGGAACAGAAATGCTAGGTGCCAGTAAAGAGAAATTTTGCATGGCTAACTAGCGAATTCATATAAAAACCTTTATATTTGAAGGAAATACATCTTTCCAAAAATATAAAGATTGCCCTAGTTATATGAACATATGTGTCCTATCACCAATAGATTATGAAAGGACAGATTAAAATGATGAATCTGACTGCCTGAAACATGAACTGGAAAACACTATCCAGAAGACTCCCAGGCCAAGTTCTTAATATCTATTCAAGGTGTCAAGAGTGTTTAAATGACTACTGGAATGTAAGCTCCTTGATAACAGGGACTTTTCCATTTCATTTCCTTTTTTTTATTCAGGGTCTTGCATTTGGTTGATGTTTAAAAAAGGCTTTTAAATTGAGTTTGTGTGTGTGTGTGTGTGTGTGTGTGTGTGTGTATGAATGTGCTTTTATTGGATGTTTTAGGTGCTAAAGGTATACTCAATAATGTGAGAGAGATATCAGAGAGATTGGATGAATTCTTGATTTTTTTCCTTGCCAAAAAAAGATGTTTAGGAGGATTTCCTCTCCAAAATTATCCCATGAAGCATACAGGTTGAAGATTCTAAATAAAATACTGGGAAGTAGAGTAACCCAAACCTAGCTAACAAACTGTGTATAAACAAGTACTTGGAATAGAATATGTTTTACTTAAAAGTTTTTAAATACCCCAATGGTGAAATTGTGAGCAGGTAGTTACAATGTGTTACTGATATTAGGAAAAAGTCACTATGCCAGATGATTAGAAGATGACTAATGTGAAACCCATTTATGAAGATTTTCTGGGAATGATAGACCAGTGAGCCTCACTCTCATATGTTTGCATCTGCAATTTATGGTACATAGTAGACTAATAGTACATGGGCAAATATAGCTTCTTATGGGAAAGACAATATAATTTTTATAAGGGGAAAGCTGCTCTGCCTAATCAATTAGAGTTCTTTGAGGAAAAGTAATATACATGTGGATAAAGGGACTTATTGAATATAACCTAGTAATACTTCTTAGAAGCTTCTAATAAAGTTCTTCCCCAAAACAACTCTGAGTTCTTCTTCCTATAGCCAAGTAGTTTAAAAAAATCCGGAGTCAGCATGAGATTGAGGGAGCTATTCTGTTGTGGATGAATCGGCATCTTGAATTGGGATTCTAAGAAGAATCATTTACTAGAGAGGAGACTCAGACATGGTGCTCAGTCATTTCATTCATGTCTGACTCTCTGTGACCCCATCTGACGTTTTCTTGGCAAAGACACTGGAGCAGTTTACCATTTTCTTCTCCAGCTCATTTTACAGATGAGGAAACTGAGGCAAAGATGGTTAGGGTCATACAACTAATAAGTGTCTGAGACTGAATTTGAACTCAGGACTTTCTGACTCCAGGCTCTGTTTTCTATCCACTGTGCCTCCTAGGTGGCCTTTGGGAGGAATAAAAGTTGTACAGTGGCCTGGCAATTTGCTTATACAAATGGACCTATAACAAACTAGATGGAGATTATAGGAGTATTGATTGCTGGTTGAGGAGAGATAAAACTTGGGAATCACCTGATAACATTTTAATACAAGGTATCATTTAATTATTCAATTAATGAATATATGAATGAAAAAATATTCACTGAGGCTTACTATGGGTAAAGCACTGTGCTAAGAATTAGAGCTAGAAAAAGAAGAGAAAGCCAGTCTCTGCTATCTTTAATTAGAAAATAGTGAGAGAAAAAAAACCCTGATGTATTTGGAGTCAAAGGATCTAGGTTTAAATCCTGACTGCTATATCCTATCTATGTGACCAGGACATCTTTGGCCTAAGTTTCTTTCTATGTAAAATGAGGGGTAGGGGAGATAAATGGACTAAATCAGTGATATCAAATTAAAATAGAAATGGGTGCCACTAAATCACATATAAGAAAACTCAGGGGCTGCCCGCTGACTTAGAAAATCATATATTAATATCATCTATATTTTACATTTCTGTTTATTTTGTGTAAATATTTTCCAATTACATTTAATGTAGTTCCAGTTTCACTTGAGAATGTTGGGCATGTGTGTTTGACGCTTCTTTACTAAATGACCTTTAAGGTCTCATATAGTCTATGATTCCGTAATCTCCAAGGCTGAGGAGACTCATAATAACAACAGTAATAGCTGACATTTAAGCTTTATAAATTCTTTTACATATATTATCTCATTTTATACCTCAGCCATTCTATAAAGTACTTTCTACTGGTGGTATTACTATCTCTGTTTGGCACTGTGACAGAGAAAATGACATACTTGTGGTCTCAGAGATCCTGTGTAGAAGAGGAACAGTCAGAGGCAGTTCACATCTCTCTTGATTCTAAGTCCAACACTCTTATGACTAAACTATGCTGCCTTTTACCAGGCCCAGGGATCATCCTGGAGTAAGAGAGCTGGAAAAAGAGAATTAGGTACATCCAGTAAAATTGAGTAAATTAAATTAATTCAATTTATTCTTCCAAATTGGTTAGATTGGCTAAAACTTACTTCCTCAAGATCTCACAATTGTTTCCTATTACCCAAATTATTTAATATGAAACTTTTCAATCTAACATTAAAAGTCCTTTACCCCTCATCTCATATTTCCCTTATCTCACTGAGTTAATTTTTTACTCTTCCCAAAGGAAGAACCATTGCTCTAGCCAAATTTATCTGCCTATCATTTCCTGGACATTATTTTTTTTTCCTTTATTTACTTTAATTTTTAATTTTTCCATGTTTCCATGTTGTTGTTGTCATCTCCCTCTTTTCTTCCTTACCTCCTCCTGGAGCTGACAAGCAATTCCACTGCATATACATACATTGTCAGTCAAAACCTATTTCTATATTATTAATTTTTGTAATAGAGTAATCTTTTAAAACTGAAACCCCAAATCATATACCCATATAAATAATTGATAAAGCATATGCTTTCTACTGTATTTTTATTCCCACATGTTTTTTTTCCCCTAGATGTGGATAGCATTCTTTCTCATAAGTCTCTCAGAATTGTCCTGGACTGTTGTATTGCTTTTAGTAGCAAAGTCAATCACATTCAATCATCCCACAATGTTACAGTTACTGTGTATAATGTTCTCCTGGTTCTGCTGATTTTACTCTGTAGCAATTCATGGAGGTCTTTCCAGTTCTTATAGAAATCAAGCACTTATCGCACAACAGTATTCCATCACCATCATATACCACAATTTGTTCAACCATTCCCCAATTGTGGGGGCAACCTCTCATTCCTTGGACATCATTTTACACTTCTGAGCTTCTGTGAATCTGTGTTGCCCTCCCAGCTTTTCTCTACCAATCACTGACCAACTTCAAAACCTCACTCAACAATGATACTCTTTATTAAGTCTTCCATGCCTGAACTGGCTCTGTCTCTTTTACCTAAGGAGCCTTTTTAGCAGTTGTATAGCCAGTTTTTACTGTATCACTTTGTATTTATTGATTTGGTGCTTTGTAATTCAGGCCTCTCATGTGTGTCCCTTCCCCTCGTTCAGATTACACAGAGCATATTTCTTTTATATTTTTGTATAGTGACTCATATGGAATTTTATACACAATTTTTCTTATAAATGGTATTGATTGGTTGTGATGGTCAGGGAAGGAGCTTCAGGTCTGACAGTCACTTGTATAGATGTGGTCATTGAAACTCATGATCAGATAAACTTCTAGAGTTTTAGACAGTATTAGGGCAGCATTTCTACAGAACATCTAGGACTTAGCATAAACTAAATTGGATATGTTTGCTTAGCAGAAGCCTCTCCACACAGTAAGCACTTAATCAAATCTGACTGACCAGTAGCTCTTGTTTTTAATCCTTTTAAGCTCATCTTCCAAAGGAATTTATGCCAGTGAGGGAACTTTTAGTAGATTGGCTATTGACATAATTTGGTGTGGAACCTGAGCCTTCCAAAAGACCCCAGACTTTGAGATCCATCAACCTTCAATCATCAAGCACTGGGGAAACAAAGGTAGAAATGAAAAAAGTCCCTTTCATTATATTCTCTCAAGGGACACATATAAGTATGCATAAAATAAATTCAGAACAAATACAAGGTAGTTTTGGGGAGGAGGAGGGCAGGGAGACACCAGTGTCTGGGGGACCAGGAAAGGGCTTGGGTAGAAGGTACCTTCTCATCTGAGCTTTGAAGAAGGTATCTAGGGATTCTTAGGGGCAAAGGTGAGATAGGAATGTACTCTTAAGTTTGGGGGACTGCCTGTTCAAAAACACAGTGATGGGAAATAGAATGGGATTTGTATTCCTCTCAGCTTCTGATTGTCATGTCCAGAAAGGAAACTGTTTCTCAATTATTTTTTTCTTTTTCTTATATTTATATTAGCAGATATGGAGGAGGGAAGAGGGAGAAACTGGCTTTTCAACAGAATTTTATTGCCCATTGACCTCAACCATCATCATATATCACTCTGCATTGAGAATATTGGTTGTCAGGGCAACGTGATGTAATTCTCCATTTTGGATACAGTCTGCTGAGCTTAATTCTCCCCTGCCAACCCTTGCTAACTGTAGATGGCCACTTCGTGTCGAAATCCCATAGTCATTGAGAAGCCCATTTCAGCAGCCTGGTAACCATTTGTATCACAAAAGTATATCAGAAGAGTGAAAAGTGTTTTGGGGAAGAGATTGATGGCTATGCCTCAGGACCTCATTCTTGGGATCTGCTTTAAAGATTTGAATATGATTCATAGAGGTCACTGATGAAAATAATCAAGTTCAGCACAATGTAGAACCATGTAGAACTTAGTTCACATGCTGCCCAACTTTAATTATTTTCTTGTCAATTCCTGATAGTCCTTTTGTCTCTCTCCTGATTGGCTATTGAATTTCTTTCAGCAACTGTCCCCATCTTATTCTCTTCTCAAGCCCCCATTCCAGCCTTTATGCCCTTAGTTTTAAGCAGATGATTTTATATCCATATGACTAAATTCAAAGACTAGGGATTAATGGTTTAATGTTATCCCAGAGGCTGATCTCTGGTAGAGAGCTCCACAGTCCTGTCCATTGATCTGTGTAGGTCACAATATTTATTAGTACTTTGGATAAAAGCACAGAAGGCCTCTCATTAAATCTGTAGTTGTCATGAAACTGGGAGGGATGCTAACCCATTGGATGAAAGAGGATCCAAAGAAATCCCGAATAGCCTAGAATAATTGGCTAAACTGGAAAAAAAAAGCATAATCTTAAATCTAAAGTTCTATATTTGGTTAAAGAAGCAGACTTTAGATGCATAGGCTGGGAGAGTTGGGGCTAGATAACAGTTTATGTAAAAAACATCTGGTGTTTTAGGATCCTGAAAGCTTAAAACATATAAAAAATTAATATGACAGCCCCTGAAAGCTAATGCTCCCTTAAGATATACATAGCATCCAGAAAACAGGATATAATAACTTTCATGCATTCTGCTGTTGTCAGATCATATTTAGAGTTTTGTGTTTGTTTCTGGGCATAATGCTTTATGAAGGGCATGGAGGAATTTTTGACATGTCCAAAAGAGGGCAACAGTAGAGATAATGGAGTGCAGTAGAAAGAATTGCTGGGTTTGGAGTCAGGGATATGAGTTCAAATACTGACTCTGCAATTTACTACCTGTGATTGTAGATGAGTTTCTTAGCCAAGCAAATTCTCAATTTCTTTAATTGTAAAACAAAGGGCCTGGACTAGATGACTTCTAAGGTCCTTTCTAGATCTAAATCTATGATCCTATGGTTATAGAATGGTGAAAGGACAGAACAGCATGTCATATAAGAAGAGTTGAAAGTATTAGGATTATTTAATCTAGAGCAGAGGAAAAGAAAATAAGAGTGTGGTAGATGTGTTGAAGCATTCAAAGATGTGAAATGAGGAAGAGAGGTAAGAACTTTCTTGCTTAGCCTCAGAGGTGAGAACTAGGAGCAATGAGTGGAAGTTGTAGAGAAGCAGATTTAGTTTAAGTAAGGGAAACAATTCCCAACAATTAACATTGTTCAAGAGTCAGATGAATAGAGTTAGGATATATTGAGTTTCACTTCATTAGAAATCTTCAAATAAAGGCTGGATGACTACTTGTTGAGATATTGTAGAGGATCTCTTGTCAGGTATGTCAGCCTAGATGGCTCCTGATGTCCCTTTCAATTCCTAGATTCTGTAATTCTGCAGTTCTGTGGTTTGACTTCTTCCCTACTACCCCACCTTTCTTTTTCTGTATCTGTGTCTTCTCTCCAACCTCAAATGAACAGGTGACTCTCATCTTTAAAGCCAATCTGTTCATTTGTTTTTATGATCTCTGACCCTCTGATTCTCAAGAGTTCGCCATTCCTCTTGAATCATTGACATTTATCCCTCTCTTCCTTAAAACATCATCAAATTTTTCCTATCTTGAAAACAAATGAGGAATTTTCTTGTTTTTGCTTCCTTGGCAAGCATACATGCTTTTCTCTTTTTTTCCCCTCTGTCTTTTCCCCTCTCCTTACCTCTTTCCTCTTCTCCTCACTTCTCTTACCCTCTCCTCTGCTCTCTCCTCCTCTTTCTATTCCCCATCTCTCCCCTCCTTTCCTCTCTTCCCTTCCTTTTCTTTGGCTTGGACTTGTGATTTCACTAGGATAGGGAACTTTCTGTGAGGAAAATGCTTTTACCCATTCAGATTGGCACCTGTTTTGAAATTCAAAATCACATGGTACACCAAAAATGTGACAATGGCCATGTTTTTACAGCCAGTATGTTTCAGAGACAGGATCTGAACCATGGTCATTCTGATTTTGAGGTCATCTCTATATCCTCCATTCTTTGATGGATTTTTTTTACTGCCAGTCTTCTTAAACAAGTGGTTTTAGTCTACTGTCTTTATTTTATACTCTAATAACTTTTGTATCCTTTGCATTCTGTTGAAATT
Source organism: Gracilinanus agilis (assembly GCF_016433145.1). Classification (NCBI taxonomy): domain Eukaryota; kingdom Metazoa; phylum Chordata; class Mammalia; order Didelphimorphia; family Didelphidae; genus Gracilinanus; species Gracilinanus agilis. The sequence goes on from NC_058132.1 coordinate 331,764,322, forward strand.
TCCCCATAGAAAGATCATCAGACAGTTGTATTATCATTTTCAATGATATTTTACCCATAATCACTCATCTTAACATCTCTGAGGCATCTGACCACTGTTAAATCTTCCTTCATGAAAATCTTTCCTGACTTGACTCTTCTGGTATTCTAAGTCTCCTCTTGTCTCTCTTACTATTTCTTTGATTTATCTCTTGTACCTATGGCTTACTCTCCATCCTTGCTGTTATCACCCTAGTCTAGAGGCGTGTTGCCCTTTTCTGAGCAGGCCACAAGCCTCCACAATTGTCAAGCCTATTTATATAATGCACAATTAAGTATGAGTGAGTCAGGTAAAGAAAGTTTATTCTAGGCAGATCTGGTCAATCCAGAAGGATATAGCAGAACTCTGGGGAAAGGAGCCAGGAAAAGCCACGTGGAAGGCAGACAGACTAACAAAGTCTCTAGAGGAGCAGTTGCAGTAGAAGAAATGCTTTGGGAGAGTTATTGCTCTGATGAGGAAGGTCTGCAGATTGAAGTTTTGTATCCCAGAGGGCTGAGAATGACTCATTTGGCCCTGCTGCAGGCAGTCTTCAAGGTCTTGTTAACAACTTGGAGGCCAGATAATGTAGCTTTTATCTAAGGAAGATTGTCTAAGGGAGAAGCAATCCTTTGTATCCAAGGAAGGTCTCTATCTTTACCCAAACTTGGGATTTTGCCAAATTGTCCATATTTCTTAAGGGCATAATGAGATGTGCCCACAAGGCAAGACATCTGAGTTTTTTGGGGTGGCACCACTCTTCTTCAGGGTAAAATTTTTGCCTTTTATGATGGTTCTTGAAGCTGGGTCTTAGTGATCCTGGTACTTAGTACATTAGAAAGAATGTGGGATTACACATCGTCTAGCCCTTTCTTTTTCAATATTTTTCTGTATGACCATTGCCAATTCATTTAATTTCTGTGGGCTTCAGTTCTTTTTTCTATAAAATGAGAGACTATGGCACCAAGTTTCCTTCCAGATCTAAAAGTCACCTTTCCCCAGATTACTGCGATAACTTTCTCCCTGAATTCACTCTTTCCCTCTCTTATTTAATTCTATGTGCACTTAGAAGATAAATTTTCCTTTTACACAGCTTTCATCTACCATTTTATTTTAAATAAATTTATTATGCCTCTCATATTTGACACAGATAGATATGACATATTCTGCTTTATTTGAAAAAATACATTAAACATTTTAAAATTTATATCTTTTATTTTTCATTGCCTAAATAGCCTTTTGTATATCTCTCTGTCTCTCAGAGAGCTATCATATTATAACAAAGAACTATTTTTTAAAGAAAAAAGATAAATAGAAAAAAGTCAAAAAGATCAATTGATACATTAGAAAAAATCCAATAATATTTGCAATCTTTTACACTCATGGACCTAACCACATCTCTACAAAAGGAATAGGGGAAGCATTTTCTCATATAATCTTCTCTGGATGAAAACATTATATGATCTTATAAGGTAACACACATGTGCAAATAAATATGATATGAGAGAATGATATAAGTTCAAGGGAGAAGACCAAGTCACATTGAGAAGTTCGCATCATTTTTAGCTGGTTAAATAAAAGTGCAAAGAAAAGTTTTATGGAGGACATGAGCACTTGAATTAGACCTTGGAGGTAATGAGGAATATCAACTGATGGAGGCTGAGGCAAGAGAGTCTTTCTAGGGATAGGGGATAGTGTGAGCAGGGAGTTTAGGAAGGGGAGGACAAGAACATGCAGCAAAGGATAGCCCAATTTCACTGGACTGTTAAATATGTTAAGGAGAGTGGTATAAGTCTGGAAAGGGATGCTGGAGAAAGATTGTGGAGGGACTCGAAAATCAAGTTCAAGAATTTCCTCTTTATTTTGTAGGCAATATAGAACCTCAGAAGGTTCTGTATATTGAGGCTAGCAATGTGATCAGAGAGCTACATTAGGAAGATATCCAGCAGCACTGTGAGAGATGAATTATGAAGAGAAGATAATAGAAATGCAAAGTCCTATTAGAAAGCTGTTGTAATAGTCAAGGCATGAGATAAGAGCTTGAACATGGGTGGTTACAGTGAGAATGAAAATGAGGAGATAAATATGAGAGATAGTGTAGAAGGAAAAATCAATAGAACTTGACAATTGACTGGATGTACAGGGTAAGGAAGAGGGAACATCAATAGAAATAGAAAAGTTAGGAGAAAAGACAGATTTTGGGTAGAAGAAATTAGTTTATTTTTGTATATGCTGAGTTTGAGGTAATTATGGGATAGGTGGGTGGAATCAACATAATAAGTAGATGTAAATATGAGACTACAGCTTTGGGTAAAATCTGAGGGCATATATAGATATTTGGGAGTTATACACATAAAGATGATGGATTAGAACTGCAGTTAGAGTTTTAGACTTGGAGTTAAGTTTAAACATAGATTCAATTCTATCTCACATTTTTCAAAGTTATATGGTCCTAGGAAAGTCATTTGATCTCTCTCTTCCTCAATTTTCTTGTTTATGAAATAAGAAGTTTGTATTTGATGGCCTTTAAGGGCTCTTTCAACTCTAAAACTATGTTCTCATGATCCTATGATGGCAAGGGAGTAGGTGAAATGATCAAAAGCTTTTAATGGTCCTCTAATACCTCCAAGTCATTTTCCCCTAGTTGTTTCAGTTCCTTATCTATAAAATAAGCTGGAAAAAGGAAATGGCAAATCACTTTAGTATCTTTGCCAAGAAAGCCCCAAATGGGGTCATGAAGAGTTGGACACGATTGAAAAAACTGAACAACAAATGCCTCCCATACTCTCTGCCCTGCTTTTAATGCCCTCCATAATTTTTTCCTACTTTACTATGTTAACTCTCACTATTCCCCAATTTGTACCATACTATAAAGAGGTGGTTTCTTTACTGACCTACACTGATTCTAATGGTACTGTCACTCATATTGTTCCCCTATTCTGTAATGCCCTACCTTTATTGCCATATAGATCCAAATCCTACCCCTCTAAAATGGCCCTGCTCAAGCCCCATTTCTCTATGATTTTCTCCAGATTACCTCAACCCTTAATGACCTCTTTCCCTGTGAACACCTACCATAATTATTCTTTGCGATGCAATCTACCACATATGTTATCTTATTTTTCACTCTTGTTCTGTCTGTCTATTCACTTTAACTAGGCTTACCTAACTTTGAAAGAAAGACCACATGAGGTAGCAGGATATAAAATACTCTAGCAATAATTATAAACAACTTGTCAGTGGGACTTTGCAATCTAGTATGGTAAAAAAGGTGCCATTTTTTGAGCCAGAGGACATACGTCCAAATCATAGCTTGGACACTTAATATCATCACCATTCTCTTCTGAAGAATCCCCCTTCCCAAATTGCTTTTTTAAAAAAAATAATTTATTAATATTCATTTTTAACATATTTACATGATTCAAGCTCCTACTTTCCCCTTCACCCCGCGCTGTCCCCCTACCTATAGCTGACACACATTTCCACTGGTTTTAACATGTGTCCTTGTTCAAGATCTATTTCCAAATTGTTGATATTTGCATTGATTTGGTAGTTTCGAGTCCACATCCCCAATCATATCCTCCTCAGCCCATGCGTTCAAGCATTTGTTTTTCTTATATGTTTCCTCTCCTGTAGTTCTTCCTCTGAATATAGGTAGCGTTCTTTACCATAAATCCCTCAGAGCTGTCTTATGTCATTGCTTTCTGCTGGTACAGAAGTCCATTGTATTCGAATTTTACCATAGTATATCAGTCTCTGTGTACAATGTTGTTCTGGCTCTACTCCTATCACTCTGCATCAGTTCCTGGAAGTCTTTCCAGTTCACACGGAATTCCTCCAGTTTATTCCTTTGAGCACAATAGTATTCCATCACCAGCATATACCACAATTTGTTCAGCCATTCCCCAATTGAAGGACATACCCTCCTTTTCCAGTTCTTTGCCACCATAAAAAGCGCAGCTATAAATATTTTCGTACAAGTCTCTTTATCTATGATCTCTTTGGGGTACAAACCCAACAATGGTATGGCTGGATCAAAGGGCAGGCATTCTTTTATAGCCCTTTGAGCTGAACAAATTGCCAGCTAGAATGGTTGGATCAGTTCACAACTCCACCAGCAATGCAATTAATGTCCCAATTTTGTCACATCCCCTCCAGCATTCATTACTCTCCTCTTCTTTCATTTTAGCCAATCTGCTAGATGTGAGGTGGTACCTCAGAGTTGTTTTGATTTGCATTTCTGTAATTACTAGAGATTTAGAGCACTTTCTCATGTGCTTATTGATACTTTTCATTTCTTTCCCTAAAAATTGCCTATTCATGTCTCTTGCCCATTTATTAATTGGGGAATGGCTTGATTTTCTTATACAATCGATTTAACTCCTTGTATATTTGAGTAATTAGACCCCTGTCAGAGTTTTTTGTTATAAAGATTTTTTCCCAATTTGTTGTTTCCCTTCTGATTTTTTTTAAACCCTTAACTTCAGTGTATTGTCTCATAGGTGGAAGAGTGGTAAGGGTGGGCAATGGGGGTCAAGTGACTTGCCCAGGGTCACACAGCTGGGAAGTGGCTGAGGCCGGGTTTGAACCTAGGACCTCCTGTCTCTAGGCCTGACTCTCAGTCCACTGAGCTACCCAGCTGCCCCTTCCCTTCTGATTTTGACTACATTGTTTTTATTTGTACAAAAGCTTTTTAGCTTAATATAATCAAAATCATTTAATTTACATTTTGTAATTTTCTCTAACTCTTGCTTGGTTTTAAAATCTTTCCTTTCCCAGAGATCTGACAGGTATACTATTTTGTGTTCACTTAACTTATTTATAGTTTCCCTCTTTATATTCAAGTCACTCACTCATTCTGAATTTATCTTGGTGTAGGGTGTGAGATGTTGATCTAAACTTAATCTCTCCCATATTGTTTTCCAAATTTCCCAGCAGATTTTGTCAAATAGTGGATTCATGTCCCAAAAGTTGGGCTCTTTGGGTTTATCAGACACTGTCTTGCTGATGTCATTAACCCCAAGTCTATTCCACTGATCCTCCTCTCTATCTCTTAGCCAGTACCATATTGTTTTAATGACTGATGCTTTATAGTATAATTTAATATCAGGTACTGCTAGGCCCCATTCCTTCGAATTTTTTCCCATTATTTCCCTTGATATTCTTGATCTTTTGTTATTCCATATGTAGTTTGTTATAGTTTTTCCCAATTCAGTAAAGAAGTTTTTTGGTAGTTTGATAGGTATGGTGCTAAATAGGTAAATTAACTTGGGTAGAATGGTCATTTTTATTATGTTAGCTCATCCTACCCATGAACAATTAATGGCTTTCCAATTGTTGAGATCCAGTTTTCTTTGTTTAGAAAGTGTTTTGTAGTTGTTTTCATATAATTGCTGTGTTTGTTTTGGTAGATAGATTCCCAAGTATTTTATATTGTCTAGGGTGATTTTGAATGGTGTTTCTCTTTCTACCTCTTGCTGCTGTGATGTGTTGGAAATATATAGAAATGCTGATGATTTATGTGCATTAATTTTGTATCCTGCAACTTTGCTAAAGTTGTTGATTATTTCTACCAGCTTCTTAGTTGATTCTCTAGGATTTTTTAAGTATTCCATCATATCATCTGCAAAGAATGATAGCTTAGTCTCCTCATTGCCTATTTTGACAATTTCTTTTTCTTCTCTAATTGCTACTGCTAGTGTTTCTAGTACTATGTTGAATAATAGAGGTGATAATGG